>NC_071388.1:135412239-135723239 GCF_022682495.2 Desmodus rotundus
AAGATCTTCTCTCTTCCAGGAAAAGGCATGCCATACATTGTGAACCGCATTTCAAATGCCAATTCCTTTAACCTGATCTTCAGAAAAACCAATCCAACAAGGTAGGGCTTATGTCCATTTTACAAACAAAGAAAATTGAGGCGTGGAAAGGTAAAGCAAATCAAAAACTATCCCGGCCAATCTGATGCCAAGTCCTGTTTGTAATCAATGCGCTGTATCATTGGTGTTACAGATGCCAAGCCTTTAACTCCTTGTGCGTTTGAAAGTCCTCCTAACTCATTACCTTCATTCTCACTTCCATTAGCATTATGGATAGGCTCCCATTCTTCAGTTAGCAGGCTGATTTCTCAGTTTTGAACCTAGCTCTTCTCTGACTGCTCCTAGGAGACTCAGGAATCTTGAGTTAGAGGTAGCTTCCACTCATGAGTTTTTTGTTTGTTTGTTTGTTTAGTTGGATCAGAGAGGGATATTGTTCACTTTTCTAATCAGTTTACACTTGTAGAGTTAGCTAGGTAAAGTGGCGAGAGCAGATACGGTAGGTTAAGATCAAACTAGGTTCAAATCCGGGATGGAGCGCTTGCAACACCACTTCAGGGAAATGTGAGCGTCTCTCTGAACCTTCCTTTTCCAGAATACTGACTTCCTGTAAAATTTAGTGAAGGGATATGTAACAAAATAATCTGGAAATTAGTTTTCATTCTACCTATTGGTTTTAAGCAATTGTATAATTTTATTATTATTGTTGTTTAAAAATAGTATCTCCTTTATTATTTAACATTTAATTTCTCATTATAGCTCTAGATGCATAAACTACATTGTGGTGTGTCTGAACCAGGGACTTTGTCAGTGTTTTTGAGGATGTTAGTAGTGTAAGTACCTCTAAACCATGCCCCTTATGGTAGATAAATTTATTGTTCACAGAAAATTCAAGTGTTCACCCACCTTCTCTCACCCTATTCCCTTCTCCCCCATAGGTCAAGCAGTTCCATCTGATTACTTCTTGCCAAGGGACAGTGAGGGCAAGTAATATAATATGACTCACTTTCAAATAAAAAGTATTTATGAGCTGGTATGTGGTCCTTCAGTTCACTCTTTCTGATGCAGTAACTGGATGTAGAATGTTCTTACTGACAGAGTTACAAGATAAAAGTAACTTGAATCCTTGTGACATTAGTTGGAAGATTTATCAGACCCAAAAGAACATAGCATGAACAATTATTAAACCTTTATGCATTATGCTGAGATTCTGGGGTGTATTTGTTATTGCAACATAGCCTAAGCTAACCTGACTAATACATGGAACCTTTGGAGGGGTACCTAAACACACACACACACACACACACACACATTTGAAACATGGTAAGGATACAGGTAACTAGCAAATATAAAGAGCAGTTGCAATAAGTCACCTAAGTAATCTAAGTAGACAAAAATAATAAGTGTCCTTGTCACCAGTCACAAACTTTGTGGTTCTACAAGACAGAAAATTCTTTTTTAAAACATTTTTTAAAATTTTATTTTATTTTATTAAATTTATTGGGGTGACATTTGTTAATAATTCTAACATTTTAAAAGCAAATGTTTTGCCATGCTAAATATTTTCATATAGGATTAGTGATTTATTCAGACCAGCCCATGCTTGATATAAAACTCTTTAATAATAAAAGAAAAAACCCTAACTAATCATATCATACCAGGTCAGGGTAATGTTCTAATTCAGGACTTACACATCTTGTATTGTCAAAAATAAATATTTTGAAGCAAGAGTAGAAACTCAAAAAAACTGTCTACTATTGAAGATTGTTTATAAAGATAAATTTATAAAAATATGATTTATGAGAGTTTCACAATTCAGTAATTTCACTTACCATAATAAAAAAAAAATCAGGTAAATGACTCCGCAATCCAATCAACATCATAGCAATTGTCCTATAATTGGTTGGATAACTCACATGGCTAGTATATCCAGTAAGTTAGCTGCATATTGGAATGCTTTCATTCCTCAGACTTCACTTACTTCTCTGCCAAACTCTTTGTATTTGATAATGTAGATACACAGATAAGTTTTGATTCCATGTTCTATATGATTTGATTTAAAATTTGTGGCCGATGAATGGATGACATTTAAAAATAGATGGAATTTTTACTGATGATGTTAATTGGATGATGTTTGGTTTTAATTGGAAAGGCCAAAAATGATATTTCACATTATTCTCTAATTATGCATTTCTATATCTAAAGGTTTAGTTGCTCTTGTCTCATTAGTGATGATGTGATAAGGGAGCAGGATGATGGCAGAGTGGAGCACGTCAGACGTGGGCTGGAGCCCTGAGTCCTGTGGTTGGCTCCTAGCTGTCTTGCAAATGCATTTGTTACCTGAGTGTCCCTGGGCTGGTCATGCAGCTGTTCTCAGATTTATTTTCCTTATCTGAAGAGTGAAGATACTAATATCCTCCATACTTAAACTCATAGGGTCAGTCAATGTAGGAATCAGATTAGCTAAAGCACGTGAAAATGGCTTAATGACATATAAATGTTTTACTTACATTTATTTAAACTTGTGGACGATGTACATATATACAAATAACCACTAATCTGGTGAGTCAATTCTCTTGATCCTTTGCCTTCCATCTTGGAACTCTGAACTGTTTGCCAACCTCCTCGTGTAAACATTTCCTGACCTTTCACCCCATCCCCAAATCTTGGCTAAATGCCCCTCATCCATGGTTCAGAGAGTCCTCTGCACAACTGCATTACAGCACTTCCGGCAGAACATTGGCAGGATGCGTCTCTGCTGGTCTCCTCCACCGGACGGTGAGCTCCTTGAGAGCTGTGGCAGTGCGGTTTTTACTTCTGCATCTCCCATTTCCGGCATTGGCCTTGCTCCTAAATGTTTACCAAACTGATCATAAAATTTGGAGACACTATGATGACTAGTATGTTTTTAAACAAATATTCTCATTTAAAAATATTATTCCACTTGGCTGGTTGACAACTTACAATAAATATGACTTTGCAATTTCTAATTGGAAACCTCTTAATTTCTTAATTGGCTTCACACAATTTATGTTACATCTAATAGAAAGCAATAAGAGTATTTTTTTCTGCTTTTAATATTACTAGAAATAGTTTTTGCAAAACATGAAAATTCTTTGCAACTTTTTCCTTTTAAAGTTCTACTGAGCAGTTTATGGAATGGCAACTTGCCAAATGGTGATCCATTTTCTCAAAAAACATCGTTTGAGACCATGCCAACCAGGCACACTGAGCTTATCTACTGCATCATGGCACAGCCACATAATTCGTGCAAAATTATGTTTGACATTAAATTATAAACCCTTAGCTTAATAATAAAAAATAAATAACCCTAAAAGCAAATTAAAAATATGTTTTCACTGGAGCAGGTTATTAGCCCACTGGAAACTTGATCTGTCGTAGTCAATCCATGGGCATGCTTCCATTTCTGGAGGGGTTTGAAGTTTCTCTCTGCACAGAGAAAAATCCCTAATTCATGAAAGGAAAATTAGCTAATAAAATAATTTTTTCCTCCTGAACTGCTCTGTTGATGAAAACATGTCCACTGCAATCATAGAAATGAGTGACTTTTCAAATAAAGTAGTTTGTGTTGCCATAAACAGAAGGATGGTAAGGCCATTGCCGTTCTTTGCCAAAGGAAAGGGTAGCCAGCTATGTCCAGCTTTTCTTTCTTTTTCTACTGCAGTGTTCATATAATTAGCCTCTTCTTGGGACTGGAGTAGCCCAAATGAGAGCCCATCAAAGAGATCTGGGTTCTCTCTGAGTTTGTACATTGTGAAGCAAAAAAATTAACAAACATACAAAACAACTTCTGGCCAAAATATTATAATGATGAAAAAATACTTCTACTTTATTGCACCTGGTATTTCAATCCTTGTAACTGTTTTTATGTCTCAATAAGTTTTCTCTGTGTTGACAGACCTGCTGATTATTGATGAAGATTTTTGGTGGTGTCGAAATGGTCATTCCTGGGTTCTGATATATAGATCCAAGAGTTTACCTTCTGGTTAAAGCACAGTTTGCTGCAGCAGAGCTGCCCTTAAGCTGGGATTAAATTATTATGTATGTTTCTCCTATGATAAACAACAATAAAAGCCAAGCAATAACAGTCAGGTTTCTCTCTTATTTATTTGTGAGGTTTAATTTTAATTGGTTTTCTTATTAAGTATAATATTTATTCTTGCTTATTTTAGTTAAAAATTAGTACTGTTTTTCTTGTAGTTAAAATATATTTTTGCATCTGTACAAATGTTTATGAAAGATAGCTTGTGTTTCTTTATAAAAACATCAAAAGGGGGTATGTTTTCTTTACTATACTGAGAAATAAAGCCCACAAACCAGACAGACTGCATCTGTGGGGAAGACACAGGACTGCATTTTACCCAAGACAACATTTCAAAATGATTGCCAGGTAACCTGCAAAATTGTAATGTGTTCTGCTGCCAAATTCATTTTAGCATTGGGAATTAATTTTCCAACATGGTTTTGGAAGTAAGAGGTGAATTAATTATTGCAGGCCCTGTGATATCATTGGAAGTCTGAAGTTAGACAGTGATTCAGATGAACATGAAACCAGTAATATAATTGGACTTGGTTCCTTTATCTTTTTTCAAGGGCTCTTTTACATGACAACACAATATTCACACTGTTCCAAGGGATACCTTTGGCACTTCTACAATTCTAATTTCTTTCCACGCTTGCTAGTTCATTGTTGATTCTTGGAACCCAAGCAGGATAGAGGGGGATGGAGCAGAGCTCGTTGTCCGTCTGCCTTTCTCAAGCAAGCCCCAGGTCTCCAGTTAGCCCAGGGAGCATTTGTAAAACTTTTCCGCAGAGACCAATTAATTGTTCTTCTTAGTGAGGAATGCAAACCTTTGCTATAAATTTCAATGGGACTGGTGACTCTGAAAGGGTCTGAAGGTGAACTCTGGCACAGGGGGCACTGGAAATGATCACGCATAGTCTCCAGGAGGAGCCGCATGTTTAGGCCCACGATGCACGGCTGCATTAAACCAGGAGCAGAAGACAGAGTCAGGTGGTTTAAATCTTCCCAACAGACAAGTTTGGAATGCTGTCAAGTAATACGTGTTTGACCTTGATATTAGAGATCCGAAAGACTGAGCAGTGAAAATACGTCCCAGGCCTATAGAGAGGAATGAAATGACAGTAGCTTGAAAGGCAGCATAATCTGTCTCTACAAACAGTTCCTTTTCTTCAGTTTTTCTGATTTTCCCTCAGTTTTGGAGTGTACATGGTACTCATCCTTTTCTTTCTTTTTGTTTTCCGTTTCTTTCACTTTTAAAGAACAGAATTAGATTAGTAAACTCAATATTAAAATTTATCTGATAATATTTGTTAAGGGGTTCACATTCTGTCAGAAGTGTTTTTTCCTTTATTTCTTTCCATATTGATGGGTGTAAAAGAACCTTTAACTGGTAAGGCAGAGGCCATTTCTATAAAAAAAAATAGTAGCTTAAACAGTGCAGATGGTTTTTCTGGGGCAACAGGCTTCCTCGGCCTCGAGTTTACTCACTCGGTCAAAGGATCATTGGTTAGGAGTCAGCAGCACTTGCATTTGGCCTTTGAGTTCCAGATTGAATATCTCTCCTTTGGCTGAATTTTATTACCATGTAATAAAATAAAATCCAAGGTACTTAAACTCTTCTTAATGAGGACTACCAAAATATTTTTAAAGTTATTCTGTGGCTCTCCCTTCCTACTCTCCATATCTTAATGAGTTTTGGAGGAAAAAAATAGAGAATGAACACTTAGACCATGTCTATATAACATTAATATAATGATGGGGACATAAAACAATCAAATCATCAGTCATTTTGTTTGTCAAATGTTGAAAGGAAATAACCAGGGTTTTTGTTTCGTTCTTTCATTTTTTTTCCCTGCCGAATCGATCAGACTAAATAGGTGTTCACCTCGGAATTCAGGCATTTATAACTGGCTTTGAAAGAGGAAATAAGACCTCTTATACACCATTTCTCTCAGTTGTCCTTTTATTTTCTTGTACCTTGACCATTTGTTTATTTTAAACTTGGATTTGGATGCAATGTTCCCTTAAAGAAAACAACAAATGAACCAAGAAATCCCACATTGCCAGTTCTAGTATTTTTGAAGATTTTTATTTTTAATTCTCACCCGAGGATATGTTTATTGATTTTAGAGAGAGAGGAAGGGAGAGAGAGAAACATCGATGTGAGAGAGAAACATTGATCAGTTGCCTCCCGTACACGCCCTGACCAGCGACCGAACCTGCAACCTTTGTTGTACTGCGTGACACTCCAGCTAACTGAACCACCCGGTCAGGGATAAGATATATATAAATATAAATATGGGGAAACATGCTTCAGCATGGAACTAAATTTAGGACTAGAACACAAGGTTTGGATCCTTTCTTTGGTGATATACTAAGTAAATTATTATAACATATGTACAGAACATAGGCATGCTCATTTAAAGAAGACTGTAAGCAGTTTGTTGTTATTTTCTTAAATATCATATTTGACTATATGACTCTTCTGTTGTAGGCTTCCTCTCCGTTATAAAAGTAAAATAGACAACTGGGTCAATATCATGGCTGCATCAGGTAACACTACGTTACCTGCCTTATTGAATTGAGATGAAAACATTTTCAAATAACTCACTTTTGACTTTTTCAAAGAGAAACAATATGGGCTCTTCAGGCATTCTGCGTGCAGTTATTTGAAGTTGCATTAATTTTGTATCAGATAAAGAAAATCACACACATCTCCCCAAACCAACGCACAGAGCGGAGTATACTGGCTATGTCTCTTGCTAGCATATGGTATTCATCATTAGCAGTAGCAGCAGCAGCCACCTCCTTTAGTTGACTGGTGGAAAGTAGAGCCCCAACTCAAATCTCTGTCTGCTCGCCATAGCTTTTCCCAGTTAAATTGGTACCACAATCTGTATGGTTTCATCACTCCATTGGCAGTTTAATATAAACATCTGTTTCCAGTCTTTTATATCCTATCTGAGATTTATTCAGTCCCTCTGAGTTATCTGTCCTTTTCTCCTTCCCCATTTATTTCCTTGACTTCTAAATGATGTTATATTTTCCAGTATTTCTTTGGTCTTTTGCTCAGATGTATGCATCGTTAATGTATTTAATTATCTTTTTTTTTTCTCCTGGAGCCTGAGCTGTTTGTTTATAATCTATTCCCTCCCTATAAATTATGAAGGTCTTTACCCTCACAGCTCAATTTTCCTTGAAAATACAGTAACACAATCCCAGATTTCAATGATGAAGGTGATTATTTTATTGTGATTGGCATCAGAATCAAACTGTGAAGAATTTTATTCAAGCTAAGTGATTTTGTCCATTCTCCACCCATATTTTGCATTTACCACTGTAATGCACAAGCATTTGAAGGCCCTAGTGCTCGGGATTTATTTTTCTTTCTCTTTTATGAAATATATAATGTTGGAAAGTAAGGGCATTTCCTGCGAGGTAATAATCTGTTGTAGAAGCAGAGACCCTGAATCAAAGGCGGTAGAGTCTTTTAATTCAACTATTGGTTAAATGTCAGGAAATGTCTGACCAAGAGGTCATTATTATTAAGTCAACAAAAGCTTTTATTTTCCTATCTCCTTTTTATTTTGGGAGCTGTTCATAAAGATTGATGCTGTGTAAGTCACTAACTGCAGGAAAATGGTGGAATTGTGTAAACAATTGACAAGCAGAACTTTGTTCTTATTGTCCCATTAAGCTTAATATGAGGTGTTAAATTTAATGAAATGTGGTGAGTGAAGTGTTATTTTCTTATTGGTTACTGTAACAGTCATTAACAAGTAGGACACGACTAGTACTGAAAATAGAATACTGTATCCATGACAACACAGAGTTCAGCTTTTCCATTTTCAGCAAATGGGACAGCAATTACTTAATATTTTCTTGATTTATTAATTTCCTTATAAGTGGGAGTAACTAGAAGACTCTTGAATAAGGCAGTTAATTGTCCAAGTTAGTTAAACATTTTAGTTACATCACATATAATAATATAATAATATAGTTTTTCCTTCATTCCTATGCACATTGGTTGAGATTCTACTAGATGGTAGACATTAAGCATACAGAAATCCATGAGACACAGTTTCGGTCCACAAGTTGTTTAGGGTCTATTAATGTAGTAGTTTTCAAAGTAGGGTCTCTGGACAACCAGCATCGGCAGTACGGGGAACCTGTGAAAAATGCAGATTATCTAGGCCCTTCCAAGACTAATTGAATCACACACATGGGGGTGAGATCCAGTAATCTGTATTTTAACAACCCCTTCGAGGGCTTTTGGTGTTCTTAAAGCTTGAGAATGAAGAGCTGTATGGAAAAATTAAAAACGTTTCAATTGATAATACCTTGCTTTATATCTAAAATGGTTACACGAGGATACTTTCACCGAAGAAAGTTATAATTACATAGGACTTAATAAGTTCCATAAATATTTGCCCTTTATAGGTTTATGGCCAAGATGTATAGGCCATGGACTAATTTCACACGATTGATTAAAGTCCTGATGAAAGTTTGATGCTGGAGAATAAATTCATTCTACCTCTCTCCACAACCTACTGCTCCTGTATTTATGCGCGAATAACATTGCTACTCAGACGTTGTCCCAAATCAGACAGACTTCTACCTCTCACTCCACATATTTAAGCAAACACTAAAAGCAAATGGGTTTTATCCCCCATATTCATCTCTACAGTGAATTCCTTAATTAAGACTCAAAATGCCCAGTAGTGATCAACACAGAGTCTCCACAGAAGCCTCCCAGTTCTCAGGCCAGGATGTTCAGTTCATACGTTTTACATGTTGCCAGGGAGATCTTTCAAAACAAACATCTTGATCATGTTACTATCTTGTTTTGAATCATTTAATGATTCCCTGTAAGCTTTTATATAAAATTTAAACTTTTTAGCATAACACATAAAGCTCTCTGTAGTCTCAAGAACAACTATTCTTCCCCACCCACATGACCCCTCTCGTCACTGCCATGCATTTCTCTGCAACCATCCTGAATAAATCACTTTTCTCTCTATCTGAGTTCTATTAAAAGCAGAGCCTGAGGCAAAGACTTGGTGGCAGGGAGTTTATTTGGGTAATTTTATAAGAAAGCAGGGAAGAGGGGCAAGAATAGAGAGATAGGGTGTTTTTGTTAGGATATGTAATTGAAGTTCCGGAAATGGGCAACAGGGCTTCGTTCCTAAAACCCCTGAGATACCCACAATATGTCCAGAATTGTCAGAAGGGCAGCAGGCTACGTCATTTGTCCACTGGTTGAAGGATGCTTTTGGTTGTAACAACCCAACACTTCCAGACCGTGTTTGTGAAGAGGCTAAGTGGCCTCCAGAACTTTCAAGAAGTCCCTGAAGCTTCAGTGGGATGATAGCTATGACACTGCACAGAAGTAGATGTCATAGCTGCAGCTGAAATGTCAGATGGACCAAAATGGCGTGACATTGGGTAACAAAGAGAGAATTCCACTGTGCTATGCTTTATTGACTTTGCATGAATATTTCCTGTGTGCTTAAAATGTCTTCATTGCCTCTCCTCCAAGTTTCTATAGTAAACTCTACGGATCCCTCCAGTGTAAGTATCAGAATTGGCTCTGCCACGGTTTCCCCCGATCACCAGTATTATCTGGAAGTCTCTATTCTTCACATTCAAAGTTTTCATGGAGGTGTTTCGCCGTGCTACATATCACAGTAAATGGCACACACTGTTTTACTTCTGTCTCTAGAATAAAAGCACTTTGAACATGGGAAATGTATCTTGTTTATCTTTGCTTGTATTTATAGTCTAATGCCTGAATATTCAAATACTGGAATCAATATTTGTTGAATAAATGAAAACATGAATGAACAGAAAAAGTTAAACCCTCAGTCTAATCATTTGAAACCATCATTTCTTATCATGTCATCTCTCATCGAAAATTACCGCTAGCTGTACCCTGCTAACACGTAATGTCTAAATTCTTTAACCAGCCTTTCCCAGGTTCCTGTAATGTAATTCCAAACTGCTCCTCTAACCTGATTTTCCTTTACTCCCATTTATTAATTTGTTTTTACTCCAGCCACACTGCTGACTCACTGTCCTTTATACAGCCTTCTAGATCTCCAGCCTCATGCCAGTGTACACACTATTCTTTTTTTTAAAATCTGTCTCTTACACATATTTTGATGCCTAGTTTAAACCCATGTTCTCCTATAAATAAAGGGGAAACCTTTTTGACAGCCTATAGGGGTCCTTTTCTCTCCTTTGAATTCTTGCATTTTTTTGTTGTCCATTGATTACTAAAAACAATGCCATATCTACCTCATGTACATGCATTATGTCTCTTCAGATAGTCTGTATTTCTTGAGGTCAGATTCTATGTGTACTCTGAATGAAACTGTAATTCAAGATACTTATGCATAAGCAGACTATTCAGACATTTACAAGCTTATCAGTCATCTTAACCACACCTGTGACTCTGCCGAGTCTCTCTAAAACCACATACTGCTCCAACAATATCCTTGGCCCAACTGAGGGGCAAAGCAGGTAGATATTTGCTCAAAACATTAACAATAAAAAGTGAAAAATGATTTAAATGTTTTCACAGAGAGAGAGAGACACCATAAAGAGGAGTTATATTACAGGACAGTTAAAATATTTTCTAGAACAATGAAACTTTGCTGAACATAGAAATAACCAGAGGATATGTTTACCTTTGAAAAAAATTAAAACGTTCCTGATGTTCTTATTGTGAAATGTATTTGCTTAACACATTTATTGGTTTTATATTGTTTAATGAGGGAAAGAGCAAAAGTGAGATGTGGTTAGATGATCTTAAAATATAAGTAGCTATTGATTATGGCAATTGCATTTTATAAAAACTATATTTGCGTGTATATGCCCATATTTTCTTTGGTAAAGAACTGGGAGACTAGGGGATAGATACATGGGCAGGTTTGTGCTGCAATACCTTTGCGCACTCTCGAATATGTTGCTGCTAATACTATGTATTATTTAACAAAAAATACAAAAGGTTGAAAAACATTTTTTTTATTTGGATCACTTCAAGAAATGGAAGCATGAATATAGACATGGTAATATTGGCACTTTAACTTTTTACTCTATGTGAGCATCATTTAATATTGGACCAATTACAAAATATGGAAATCATACATGTTTAAATAGACATTGGTTAAATCAATCAATGAAGCTGAACTAAGAGACTGTTGAATGATAGAAAAATCATTTGTTAATATTTAATAAATTGAACTGACAGACTTTGTTTAAATGATATTTTATAAGCTTTAATTGTAAAGGAATTCTGACTTTTTAGCACAGTATAGTTTTCAGGTTAACTCTGTGGATTTACTTTTTTTTAATGTGATAAACTTAAGCAAGAGATTTGCTTATTGTATATTCAAAAAAGAAAAAAAAAGGATTAAAAAATCAGTCCCTTCCTCTACTTGGCTACCTTCCCTCTAATTCTTCCAACATTAATACAACGTTACTGACTATGTTATGTTGTTACTAGGTTGTGTCAAATCAGTAGAATAATTGGACATTAAGATTCATCTCTGAATACATTAATTAGATGATTTCTTTATTTCTGTCTTAAATTACTAATGATTTCCTCTCCATAACTGGGGAAACTCTGTAAGAACTCATTATCCGTTTGGGATTCTATAGCTACTTTAAGATGATTTTTGGTGGATGTGGTTGTTCTGGTAACACTAGACTCTATATTAAATCCCCAAATTAAAATCTCAAAAAGAAAGGGTACTATTTACATTTAAAATGTGTACCCTTCAGGGAATTATTTCTTTTCAGTTGGAATATGTTCTAAAACAGTGGTACCTGTGGAGAGACATGAGGAGGCCATGGATACTAATATGCTCATCAGTATGATCAGTGAGAAGTCAAGGTTTCTCAAAATGCTGAGTTCTGCAAATATCTCCTCTACATGCTGAAGACATAATTCTCCTCAGCCTAGAGGTTATGGCCTTGCTGCACTGGGAGCTCATTGTGAGCAGGTTCTTACTCTTATTCATCTTTGTGTTTCTAGTGCCTTGCCCAGTGCCCAGTATAAGAAACACTCAACCAATATCTTTTAACAGTAATTAATAACATCACTTCACCTTTCTGAGTATTGGGGTGTTAAACCAGAAATTATCTGAAGGTCCTTCTTAGTGTAACATTCTATGAATTTTAAGCAGGCATCTTTTCATAGATAGTGAAAACTTTTCTAAGAATTTATTCCATTATAATATCCGAAATTGTTATTATTTAATGACATTTCCTACAAATAAAGTTTCACTTTAAACTGATAAAAACATTACTTAGTTGCTTTACATTCTTCATTGGATTAATACATACAAGTAAAACTCATCATATTTTTTTAATCTCATGAATGGGATGGGGTGATGAGCTGAAAGGGGTGTTAACAAAGGTGTTCAGAGCTGACAACATGGAAGAGGAACTCCAAAGATAAACTCTGCCCATTCATCATTTGGTGGAAGTGGACCAGTCCTTCCTCGAATGCCTCTTTTTCCTGACACCGTTGGCTCATGTGCATTGGGGCCATCTTCTGCTTGACACAATGGATGCTGTCCCAGAAGTCCTCAGTACGAACTGAATTTTTGTAAATTAGATCACAGCACTCAACAAAGGGTTATTGAACTACAGCACATACTGTTATCCAGACAATATGCATATACTCAGATCTTGAACTCACAGGTTTATAATCCCATAAGAGAAACACACAGTACCTGGATGACGATGACAGGAGATACGGTACCAGGAGAGAAGGAAAAGATGCTTTCCCTCCAGGGGTATCATGGAATGCGGTGGAAACCCACACCCTTTGAAATGCTTTGGGGTTGACAGTAAAAAGAAATGGTTTGTGAATACTCTTCAAAGTTACTTTGCTTTCAAATAACATGCTCTGAAATTTACCTGTAGTAAGTTTGAGTTTTCTGTATGCTTACTTTTTTTTTTTTCTGTAGAGTGGATTTTGCCAAAGACCTAAAAATCAAATGACTCAAACTTTTAATAGGATGAGAACATTTTTTTTTGCTTCTCTGTACTGACCATTGACCATAAAGAATTGTTTGTGCTCCTGAAAGCTCTCAAATATACTTTCAATTTTTATATAACCATTGTAGGTAAAGGCAAAATAATGGATTTCTTTCAGTACCTCCCTTGAATTGACAAGCAGGGTCATTCTGGGTCAAGGAGACATAATTGCTGCTTTTCTATTAATAATAAGTTGCAACCTTACAGGTGTTGTAGTGATTGGTTAGCAAGCAGAAACAATTTTATTAATTTGATGATAATATTCCTCCACTATTTTATTTTACTTGTTTATTTTGGATAATAAAACTGGCATGCTAAGATAACTCAGAGAGAGTTGAAATTTGGCTACTGGATGAATTATTTTCACAAATATTATTGACTACTATATAGGGTGGTCAAAAATAAGATTATGGTTGTTTGTAAGGAAAACAATACAATAATTAATAAATAATAATATGAGAACAAACTCTGTATTTTGCGTACTCATGACTGTAAATCTGCTTTTGCCCCACCCTGTGTTCTAGGCTAGAGCCTGGGCAATAGAGATGAGGACCAAAACAAATTCAGT
Source organism: Desmodus rotundus (assembly GCF_022682495.2). Lineage (NCBI taxonomy): Eukaryota > Metazoa > Chordata > Mammalia > Chiroptera > Phyllostomidae > Desmodus > Desmodus rotundus. The sequence continues at coordinate 135,425,937 of NC_071388.1, forward strand.
TCCTGCACTAAGAATGGGTTTTAAAAAAAATTATATTTTATTGATTATGCTAGTATAATTGTCCTGATTTTTCCTCCTTTGTCCCCCTCCACCTACCACCCTCACTGAATGGGGTTTGAAGTCTGTTAGGTAAAACATTTGTTAATCAAAGATCAAAATAAATGTGTGATAACATATTTAGAAAATAGTGGCCCTACAACTATGAATCATAATTGAATGATTTTAGGTACACATGTGTGTATGTGGGTGGGTGCTGTTATAGGGTCATAGTTGCATTTATAACGTACTCTGTCTGTCGTGTAATTGGTATTGCCAATGGTGGATGTGAGGAGACCAGTTAGAAATTCCAGAAAAGACAGTGATGTTAGTTTAGACTAATTTAATGGCAGTGATGGTGAGAGTAGACAGATGACCCAATTGCTACTTAAGTAAAAGAATTAAAGAACTTTAAGCATTAGCCCTGACCAGTGTGGCTCAGTTGGTTGGGCGTTGTTCCCCCAAATGAAAGATTATCAGTTTGATTTTCAGTCAGGGCACATGCCTGGGCTGTGGGTTTGGTGCCCAGTTGGGGTGCATACGAGAGGCAACCGATCGCTGTTTCTCTCCCCCTCATCCTCCATCCCTTCCCTTCTCTCTAAAATTAGATAAATAAAATCTTTAAAAAAAAGAAACAAAAAAGAAATTTAAGCATTAATATTTATCAAATGCTTATAATGTGTCAAATGCTTTTTTAGGTACTAGAGATACAAAAATGAATACTTCTAAAAAATCCTTTCCCTCAAGAAGCTCCCTGTTGGCTGTTACATTTCCAAGTATGGTCAACTCTGCGTTCCTACACGAGAAGGAAATGTAAAGCAGCTATTGTTATGTGATTTGTATCCGCTGTCATTTAACTTTATACATGTCCTGACTTTACTGTTGAGGATTCTTTAGGAATCAACAGAAATAATGCATTTGAAAACACTTTCAAAATATAAATATAAGGTGTTATTTTCCTTTTATTATTTTCCTAATTATATTTAGCTTAGCCTAATATTTAAATAATTTTTGGTCTCCTCAGCCCACAGAAGTCAGGGAGGTATCCTGGTTTGCTTGAGCAGATATAACAAAACACCATGAACTGGGTGGTTGGGAAGCTTAAACAACAGTCACTTATTTGTCACAGTTCTGGAAACTGTGAAGTCAGAGATCAAGGTACTGGCGGATTCTGTTCCCTCTCGGAGGGCAGGGGTTGGGGACGCTCTTCCTGGTCCCATCTCTATCTACCATCACTTTGGGGTTAGGGTTTTGACATATGAGATTTGAGGAAACCCAAGCAGGTCAGTCTGTAACAGGAGGCCTCCAGAGTGTGCTGACCAGTGACAAAATAACTTACCCGGGAATTTGCTCCTGGTTACAAAGAAGGTGACAAACATTTCAGTTCCTGAATTGTTCTTAATGGTGGCACCACTATGGCCCCTGCACTGGCTGCATCCCCACCCCTCACAACTGGAGTCAACCTGAAATTGACAGGTTAGATTAGGTGATTGAGCCAACTAAATTAGACATAAATTAAGGTTGATGCTATTTTATTTGTTTTATGCATTTCAATTCAGGATCTTTTCAAGCCACTAAATCTTTATTTCCTAACTATTCATTATATAAAATTTTAAACATAAACAAAAGTAGAGATAATGGTGATGATAATAATTTCCATGTTTCCATTACCACCTCCAACAATTATCAACTTTTTATCAATCTGATTTCATCTAATCTTTACTTGTTTAGTTTTTGGTTTCACTGGAATATTTTTAAGTAATTTCAGACAAAATATTGTTATTTAACCCATGAATACTTTAGTATATATTTCATCTGGTACAGCTTTAAAAAAATATAACCACTTCTACTAATCAACCTAACACAATTAACAAATATTTCTCAATATCGCCTAATACTCAGTTTATATTAAATTCCCCCACTTACATTTCTGAGATTTTTTTTTATTGTTGGTTTACTCAAATAAGAATTCAGCGACTCCACTCACTGTATTTGGTTATTTTATTTTAGGTCTTTTTAAGTTCTTTAAAAGACTTCTTCCTTTCTCCCTCCCTGCCTCTTCCCCTCTCTCTTATGCTTTTTTTTATACAATCAGTTTGTTAGAAATACCAGTCATTCGTCCTGAGAAGGTTGGGCATTTCTTAAGCCAACAGCGAGCTTGTTCCTTTATCTCCTGTATTTCCTGGAAATAGGTAAGAAGACATAGGTTTCATTAATGACTTGGCTAAAGCTTTTCTGAAAGCAAGGCTTGCAACAAGGGGCCTTATTTATTTGGAAAGTGATTCCATAAGAAGACTAAGGGAGACAGTAAGGCAGGAAAGAAAGATCATTTAAGGTTGTGTTGTCAAGGTACTTGCTGATGACATCAAGACTCTATTTTGTGGGGACCTCTAAGAAGCTTAGAGAATACTTCTGGAAGTTACCACTGACTCCCCAGTACCTTTTTGCTGGGAGTTTTGCTGGAAGCTGATGCTTGCATTCAGTGAATTGGAACTATTCCTCAGAACTGCAGCTGAGATCAGAAGTGGGCAGAGGGATGAGATGTGAGAACCCAAGGCATGTGCTACCATTAGTTACAGATTTTTGGTTGAATTTTTTTCAGTGTAGAACATTTCATACAGGGTTCTGTGTATGCCTTTTGTGTGATGCTTATAATAATTGATTAACACATTTTATTTTATTTTTTGGGGGGGAAAGGAACATTCATTTTTTAAAAAAATTTATTGTTATTCAGTTACAGTTGTGTGCCTTTTCTCCCCATTCCTCCACCCCACCCCAGCCAAACCCACCTCCCTCCCCCCCTCCACCCTCCCCCTTGATTTTGTCCATGTGTCCTTTATAGTAGTTTCTATAATCCCTTCTCCTCACTGTCCCCTCCCCACTCCCCCCTGGCTATTGTTAGATTGTTCTTAACTTCAATGTCTCTGGTTATATTTTGTTTGCTTTCTTCTTCTGTTGATTAGGAACATTCACTTTATATTATTTTATCTTTTTTTACAGTAAAAATTTCAATTACTTATTTAATTTAATTTAAATTATTTTCAATTATAGTTGAGATATGATATTATATGTTTCAGGTATACAATATAGTGATTAGACATTTGTATACCTTACAAAGTTATCAACCCAATAAGTGTAGTTGCCCCATTTTAAATGATTCTGAACTTGAATAAAAGTTTAAAGTCTAAAGTCCTGTAAGCTTTTTAATGTTCTGCAGTAACTTTTCAATAACTATTTTACATTCATTGATGATCATTGCTTATATCCATCATTTTTACAGGGTTGCATGCAATTGGTGGTTTTTCTAATTTTATCATTCTGCCTGTAGTTAATTATTGGAATTTTTCTAAAAGAAAACATTATTTCATTAACTATTTAATTACCTCAAAGTAACTAAAGACAGGATAAATTCTTAATACTTTTCCCCCCTTTTGAAAATCAACTTACGGTGGAATGAGCTGATGCCCTGACAACCTCCAATGTGACCCATTGAATTTTATTTCTTCCCCTGAACAGTAGGGCAGCATTTCCATGTTATTTAAAAAAAGTGGTGGGATGGGGATTGTTTTTAAACAAATTATTAGGCACTCCTGCTTAGTAAAGGGAAGCAGAGGCATAATGGGGTGAATGGATAACCCAGCAGTAGGCAGAAACCAAAGGAAGACAAATCACTTCCCGCTGAGCACAGATGAGTCAAGAGGTAAGGCCAGCAGTGGTCTTGGTGTTGGCAAAAATCACAAACGTTTACTTGCAGCAATTAAGAAGTTTGAAACCCCACATTTCTGCTACTCATGCTCATTTTGGAGCTCTTGACTCCCAAGACAGAAACCCAGATCCTCTTTAGCCCTGTTTACCTAAAATATCTTATTAAAAAGCGTTAAAGACTGTAAGTAGTGGCACCAAATTAAACCTCAAACAGACTTATTCCACAGCTAAGAAGGGTGACTAACTTACCCTGGTTTGCCTGGAATTTCCCAGCTGTAGCACTGAACGCCCCTCATCCAGCATCTGGGTGGAGTTCTGGGTGAACCGGAGTGGTTGGTCACTCCAGCTACAAGGGCAAGATATTTCTACCGTGTTCAGTTTTACAGTTGAGGGGTATAAATGCAATTTCCTTTGTTTGCTGGTCCATCCTATTATTTTCCCTTTCATTCCCCTTTGTTTATAAGGGACTGTGAGGAAAGTCTATGTTCTATATCAAAGGAACAGAGAAAGCAAGGTCACCAGGCCACATGGGGATCAAAACATTGCTGTTAGCATTATTAACAAGTGTTTTAAGTTAATCTGAAAATGAGGATTGGGAATAGTGACTTCGGTATTACTGCTTTTGTACTCATATTATAGTTATATCTTGTTGGGGGAAATAATTTTCTGAAAAATTATTTTCTTTTAGCTTAAAATGGAGTTAACTACATTGCTAAGATATGCTACTCAATTCTCATCCCACTTTGCATATCTGTGGGATCTATGATTCATCCTGCACATATCTTTATATCTTGATAAATATTTTATTTTATAATATTTTTATATAAGCAAGTAGCCCCAATTGGCTAGAGGCAATTATTCTGGAATCTGTTTTTCTTACACCATCTTAATACCTATGAGTGGGATCAAAATGTCCTTCAGTGATCTCACGGTGTATCTTATTCAGTTCCCATGTGTGCTTTTGTTCTAGTCTGAAGTGGTATAACCGGACATATGTGTTTCTTCTATTCAGTGAAACTAGCCAAACATTGGGGTTTTGTTCCCTTCAGATTAAGCAAATTCACAGATGGGATGAAGCGAATGACTTAGCTGCTTCTCAGAATCACTGACGAAGATTTTCAACTGTGTCTGTGTCTAGAAATACTTTAGCAAAAGCCATGTGAGAAACATGCAGAAAATTTTTCATGCCCAATGATAGGAGTACAAGGTACAATCTGAAAAGGAAGATTATTTACTACCACACTGGTAGCTTCAGTTCATATTTTACAGGTAACTCCAGGAACATTGGCTCATGCAGATGGAGTCTATGTAAAACACACATGCTGTTTTTGAACATCAGCCAACAGGTATGTCAGGGGTCTGTCCGAGAGAATGAAGTGGAGACCTATCGCTGCTTTAGCTTGGGTCTTCTAATTCATTTGTATTCCCCTTTTTCATGGGAAAACTGTGAACAATGCCTTTTAAAAGGCAGAGCGAAGTCTTAAATTTGGACACGATAGATTTTAGATTCTTAGCTTAGGGAGCCATGGGCAAACCAGGCTGCCTGCCGGAACCTGGGTTTCCTCATCTTTAAATGGGCGATGGAGCGGACTGCTCAGTCTGCCTGCCACTCTCTTAATCAGGATCATATTAGATGGAGTAGAAAAAAGAGATTAAAAAAAATAACATCAAGCAAATCTTACTGATAATTATAGAGCTAATATTTTGTAGGATGTGAGGGGCACTTTATTCGTTGGTGTATTTTTACCAAAAACCATGTCAAATAAAAAAAAGTACTCAAAGCATACTACATAGTGATTGGTACATAGTAGACCTTCAACAGATGTACTTTTCCTAACTTATTAGATCACATCTCTCGGTATATTTTTTTTCTAGGAAGAAAATCATCCAGAATTGTCTCCTATTTTCCCTTATCTGGACTTCAGACTCTGGCTGGAGTGTTCAAATGTCTCTCTACAGACACTGTCTTCCTCTGTACTAAAGTATTTTGAGAGAGCAAATAGACCTTGTTTATTCCTAATAATATAAATTTTACTCCATAAAGTATAACCAAGCTACTGTCTTTAATGTTTTAAACATTTTCCCTAGGAAAGTTTCATCCTGGATTGAGCTAGCTGTCTAAGCAGATTGATTCTTACCCTGAAGTCACTGAAATAACATTTTAATGCCACTTTCAAAACATAAATTTTGATGTGGTTTTAGAAGGTGAAATGAATACAATTTTTGATGCTAAAATAAATGCAAAAATATTACAACTATTTTACTACCAAACTACAGATACACATTCCATTTGTTCTTTTCTCATTTAAAAAATAAAATAGCTATTGAGAGATATCCACAATATACTTTTGTCAAGTTTTACTGTGCACAGATGACAATTATCAGATATTTTGGAATGGCCTTTTAGGGCCTTCAGATAACTGTCTTTAAATTGGCCGTACGTGCTCCTAGTCATATTTGCTTTCTTTAGGTTTTAGTGCATCAGAAGGACACAGACCACTTTCTCTGTGACAAAGAAAGAACCCAAAAAGGGGCAGTGTGTTTTCCCTCACAGGTGATGGAGTCTGTATAAAGAATGCAGTGGATAATGGCTGGCTTGTCTTCAGAACAGATGGTGATGGTCTTGTTGCTAGGATAAGGCCTCAAGAATTTAGTTAATTCCACATTATTTGCCTCAGTGTCATGAATATCCCTAGTTTTCCTGAGGCAAAAACACAAAAAAGGCAAAATAGAAAACCACACAGGAAGAGAGAGAGGAGAGAGAGAGAGAAAGAGAGAGAGGGAGAAAGAGGGAAGCGGGGAGAGAGGGGTGGAGGGGGAGGGAGAGAGACAGAGAGAGGGAGAGAGACTGAAGCCAGGTCAACAGAGGCTTTGGGGAAAATGCCTGTTCAGCTGTCTGCAATCACCTGGGTTTGAAAGACAGGCAGGAAGGAAGATTGGTTTGGCAGGAGAACTGGGCCTTTGATGCCTTGGATACCACAGAGAAAAATACCCATTTCTTCCCATTAGAAGTCTGTTGACTTTACTAATTAAGATAAACATGTTTCTGAAGGAGTTAGCTTTTACAGTATGAAATTTATAAAAACAGCTATATATACACACAAGAATGTTTGCCAAGAATTTGGGTTGATGGTGGTCTTATGAAGCATTTTATAGAAATACTTTAAATTAGTTGCCATATCTAAAAGTGAGCTGCTTTCATTCCCTCCAGTAATTAAATATCTAATTTCAACTCTAGGAGATAATATCTGAAATATTTTTTTATAAATGAATGAACAGTTAGAAAACTGTTAAACACATAGCCCCAAAGCATGAAAAAATATATTCATTTAACAGCTTTATTCTTTTATCATTAATTTACTTCAGAGAATTTCCTCTAGTGTAATTTTCAATAAAATGCTGTTATTTTGAAGTCTCCTTTATTGAATATAAGAGCAATGCATGTGATTATAGGCCAATAGTGTAAAGGACTCGGGGATGCTGAGCACTCAGCTGTGAGTGAGGGTGTGTCTAAGTGTTGGAACAGGATTACCTGCCAGGGTTGTCAGATCATCTGAATTAGTCACCTCAGTCAAATAATTCATTATGTTGCCTGTCCTCCCACAACCACACATACACACTGTAAGTGACATTAATCACTTGTCTCAGAACTATCTGGATGCAACTTTAATAATTCAATAATTGACCATATGCTTTGTATGAATAATGTGATCGATGGCATTGTACACGTCTTCCACTTAATGTTTGTCTCACTGTAAAACGTTAACATATGTTTGCTAAGTCCCTACACTTCGGTTCGGACTAAGATCAGGTACCTGCTGGCACTGAGAAACGTATACCTCACTCAAAATTGCCATTAGGAATCCAGCAGTAAGAGCTGTCACTGGAGCCTGGATTATGCAGGTCGAGAATGTAAACCACGTACTGTCAGTGTTCCAAAGGCTGTCAATCACACTCAGATTTTATTAGCTGGATTGGAGGGAAACGATGCCATAGGTTTTCTCCCATCCCCATCTCCTCTAACCTTCGCATTTATGACCCTCTGAAACTCTGCCTCCCCTGACAAACTACCCAGTGTTTTAGGGGCTCTTCTTGTAAAACGGCCTACCACTTGTGTTTTTAAATCCGCACCCTCATCAAAATTACCTGTTCGGTACTATGCTCTCTCAGGGTCTTTGAATAAACTATCTGTATGGTCGGATTTATTTATTTGTTAAAAAGATTTTATTGTTATTCTACTGCAGATGTCCCAATGTTCCCCTCTTTGCCCTCCGCTGCCCAGCCCGACCCCTGCTCCCACAGTCATTGCCCAGCCTGCTGTCCATGTCCATGGGTCATTCATACATGTTCCTTGACTAGTCCCTTCCCCTTTATTCAAGGTAAGGTGTTAATGACTTATTAATGGCTTATTAGATAATATCTTTGTTTTCTGGTAAAAATTTTCACGCATGCACAAAACTAATGAGTAGTGGCTAGAATTCTAAATGCTACAGGAGGAATGGGAACACGAGCAGGAAGAAGGGGACGGCTAGTTTTGGCACAGATGCTCTTCTGTATCTCCCAGGGCACGTCATGCAGATGGCGGCCTTTTCTACTCACGTCTGACCAGCCCTGTTTGCGAGCTCTGTTGCCGTCTGCAGCTGGGCGTGTGTCTGGACATGCGATAGACACCATAATCTGGCTCTTTATTTCTACTGGCTAAGACACACCGTAAAAATGTGTCCTCCAAAAAAAGCAGACTTCATTTAGATAACCGACGGTTTTGGAAACACCCACTTACTATTCATTTGGACTATTCATTTGGACAAATTTACCTTAAAATTATTTCTAAACTTATTTGCATGGAAATGCAGGCATATTTTATCTCAAATTAATTCATTTCAAGCTTTGTACTATAAACATTGGATCTTCACAGAACACATGTTCTTATATATTTCACATTCATCAAGAAATGTATGAATGAGTTTCACCCGATTGTGTAAGTCGCAAGTGAATTTGATACTTTTCACTGCTGTTTGTTATTGTTTCCAATTTTGAATAAACAGAGAAGCAAAGTCATAGATCTAATTTTATATGGAAATAATACAAGTATTTTCAAATAAACCCTTTTTAAAATATATGTTAAGGAATATTAATAGTTTTATTTTACTCTGAAAATATTTCATTTTATGTTTGTTATTTGCAATATTTCATGCCTGTATGTGTATATTTGTATATGCTTTATATGCCACATTTTAGAAAAAGACTATCATATTGCAGCTATCAAATCACCAGAAGTCTGACTTTTAACAACTGTGAAGTCCTGTTGAATGTGGCCTTAAATCACCCCCCTCTCTTAAATACAGATATTCATGGGGCAGCAGACTGAAAAGAGTTGATTTATGACTACTGCAACTTACCATGTTCATGATTTGAATGACCACTAAGGTACCTTGGAACCAAAAAAAAAAAAGGGAATGAAAGGTCATGGGTGTTGGACCAGTTACTTCTGACTGAGACATTTTGGTTGGCCAAGCTTAACCAGAAACATCAAGTGAAGGATTTGTAAAGAGCTCTGTGGAGAAGAGGAAAAAAATTAAGGCTAGCAAAAATAACCATATGTTTCTTTTTTAAAAAACCTTGTTTTCTCTCCATGTACCCCCTTTACATCTCAATTCTAATGAAGTGTACGTATTTTCTGACAGCCACAAAAAACATGTGATAGGAAGAGAAATGCCATTGTCACAATTGGATGATATCCCATCAGAGCACATAAGGGGGTCTGGGCATTTACAACGAAGCTCAGTAATGGCACTATCATGCTTGGTGGGTAAGTCATACAGAAGGGAACAAACTGTGAAAACTGTGCCTGCTAGTTTTTTGGTGAACATGTTATCAATCTGTTTAAGTAAACTTTGGTGTTAGATTGTTCTCACTGATTATATTGCTAACACAGTGTTCAAATGATGTGAATGTTCTTTCTTAAATGAAATCCTCTGCATGTAGATTTTGCAGGACTCTCTAAACAGAGGGTGGTTGCATCACACACCACTGCTGTGGATATTTTATATGCAGCCAAATGAGTTAGAAACAAAGCTGTTTTTTTTAGCGTTATTTATTTGACCATAGATCACTATGGTTTAATGAAAGAAGTATACATTTATGTATAAATGTGAAAAGTATAGAGCAAAAAGAGGATGTAACTTGGTACTATTTATGGTGTTAAGTCTAACAGTCACCCTTGGCACTCCCTAAATAGCTTAGCTTTGTACCCTGCATTGAATAATGTAAATGATTGATATAATAGATAATAATGGATTAAATCTAATTCCAATCCAACTCTGTCTCAAGAGTAAGAAATGAAGGTAGCAGATTTAAGAAAGCTGTTTGGGGCGGATATGGGATTAAAATAAAAGCAGAAAGCCCATTGACAGCTAGCACTTTATCTCAAATCAAAATTGTTCTGATTCATGGGATGTGGAGCAGCTGGAGACAAGGGATGACAGAGATAAGAGAGAGGAACATGTTGCCTCCAGAGTGTGCAATTCCTTGACTTCAGAGTTGTAGATAAGAGTGTAGGACTTGAGAGTAATTTGGGGACATAGTGCTCTAAACCAAAACTATGGATATGACAAAGTAAGTTAGATTCTCTAAGAATTTCAAGTTACTCCCTGAGATTGTGAAAAGGAAGGAATAGTTCTTCCTAGAATAGTTACCCAAACTGACCATCTCTTTTCTACATGGAGAATCGGGTTCAATATGATACAGATAACTCACCCATATTGATATGTTATCAGAACCCTATGTTCCCTACTATTTTCAGTACCACTTGGAAGGTTATAGGGATTGACTCTCTATCTTGTATTGCTTTTATATTTTTCTAGAGAAAGAGAAGATGTATATATATACATGTATATTCATTCATATGTATGTATATATATATATGTCTTCTATAAGTAAAAATAAAGATCCTTGGTAAGGCTTTAAGAGGATGTATTACTTTTATTCAGTGCCTGCAGATTATTTTTGTGACATCCTCTTCTAGTTTATTTCAACGAATAATTTGGCTTTTTGCTATGAGTCCAATACTATAAAAATAAGGATGAAAGTACTGGAAAATAAAGAAGAAATAGTTCGCATGTACATACCTTCTAGATAAGATCTTAAAAGCTTTATCCGTGATGATGTAATATCTGATTTATTCAAATAAGATTCAATCACCTTTCTTTAAGCCTTAGATTTTGGCTATGAAGATTATGATATTTGGTAACGCATTTGAACAATACCCAAAGGGACGCTTTCAGTTTGGTACATTTTGCAGAGAGCAAAGTTGGAGAGAAGTGAGAAGGAAATAACATTCAACAAGTAGTTATTTGCCAGGCACTGTGCTGAGTACTTTTAAATGTCTTTTTAACATTTATTCTATATAAGAGTTATCCAAAATAACTGTCATGGTCCTGACTCATCATCTCAGAAAAGAGATTTAGAGAGATTAAATTACTTGCCCAAGTTTGCAAGTGGCAGGAATTATACCTGTTTTATTTTACTTTCTCACTACTTTCTCCTCAGTACCTAACGGTAGTTGGCTTCTCACTAGTATTCATTATGCCTATGTTTCATCTGACATGGAATCTGCTTTCCTCATTATTGTTGTAGTGTCCATACTCAGAAATGAACTACATGGAATATTGATTTGTGTTAGTTTTGATTGTACATTATTTAGAGTTTGCTTTATATATTGGTATACTTCAGTTAACCAGTTCAATTTTGGTGATAGCTAAGCCATTTCATTAGAAAACTGGAGAAACCCATAGCCAGTAATTGTCTCTGTGGCTCATATCCAAGTCTTCTTCCATCTGTGCAAAAGAAATTACTATCCAAGGGTAGGCTGCCCCTCAACACCATAGGATCAAAAGAATTTGGTCAGCAGATCAGAAAATTCTTTTGGCTGGCTGCTTTGACCCACGGTCTCCATTTCCCCTCAGTCGCCACTACCCGATCCAAGTCAACATGGATGTTAGCTCCCCAGATTTTCCTGGGAAAAACCCAAGCTACCCAGTTTTTCTCCATATTTTGGGGTCTTTTGTGTACACAACATTTCTTCTATTTTCCTCTCTCCATTAGCTGGTAAGTTTCTTGCAGGCAGGTAGCACAGCTGAATGCTTCACTCCTGTGTTTGCAGCATCTAACACAGCACTGTGTCTGCAGCACTTACATAATAGCAATATTCTGGATAAATAAATAAATGCGTTCCTTGCTCACTGGCTACTGTTTACTATTGGGAGATTCCACACATGCCCTGTTATTTCTCCTAAACTTACCAATTATATGTTATCTCTCTTCCCATGTGTGTTAGTTTGCTAGAGCTGCCATAACAAAACACCACAAACCAAATGGCTTAAAGAACAGAAATTTTTTTCACAGTTCTGGGTAGTAAAAGTCTGAAATTAGCAACTTGTCAGGGCTGGTTTCTCCTGAGGTCTCTATTCTTGGCTTGCAAATGGCTGTTTCCTCACATTCCTGTTCCTGTACGGAGGTTTCTGTGTTGTATCATAATCGCCCTTCTTATGAGGACACCAGTCATAGTGGACTAAACTCACCATGTGAACTCACTTTACCTTAATTACAACTTGAAAGGCCCTGTCTTCAAATGAAGTCACATGGGATGATGTACTGGGGATTAAGAATTAACATATGAATTGGGGGACACAATCCCCAAAAACCATGGGATGGAATGAAGAGCAGAGAGAAGCCTTAAATGCCCCTTTCCTTATTAATTTTCCCTTCTAAATAATGGAGTGGAAATTCCACCTCTTTGTGAAAACGAGAATGGGAAAACCAGAATCTCTCTCCCTGTATCTTTTCTCCCAAAATGTGTGGAACGCAATGACCTCAGGAAATACCACCCCCCCCTTTAATGTTAGCAAGTTCTGTAAATGCTCTTTTGAACAGTCTTGCAAATCTACTCTAAAATCTCTTTCAACCTCTTTCAAAGTCTCTTTCTAATGAAACTTTGCACATGTAAATGCCCACAAAAATCTCTAAGTATATGACTAAGAGGTTTTTAGAAGCTTTCCTACTTTTAAGTAAGACAAAAATATATTTTAGGTTTTGTGTTGTGTGAAAGATATTTGCATATCACTCATAAAATAGTTTTTCTATTTTTTAATTTCTATATTACTTTGAATAAGCGTACTGACCTACTGATCTGATCTCTAGCCCAGGACTATTGTATGAACAAGAAATAAATATCAATTGAGTTTGTTTTAGTAGTTTGTCTCACCTAATTAAAACAGGAATTATCATCTCAAAGTATATAGCTACCACACCAAAAACATAAAATATGGGGCTTATAGTGGTCAGGCAGTGAAAGCAAGGAAACAAACATTGGAAATAGAAAGGCAGTGGAGATCTAAATTACGCAGTAGATAAACATTTGGTAAAACTATTGCTTGCAACAACTTGGAAGGCAGATATACAGAACCTGCTAACCTAGAAAAAGTTGTAAAAAAGACCCAGAATATTTGTGTATGCACTTTGTTGCATTTAGCTTGATATTATAAAGGTGGGATGAGGTTAGGAAAGAATAGGCTAATTTGTAAGTGTAAATGACATCCTAGGAATTAGAAGCTATTTTCTGTACTCTAAAGAGTAGGCAAAATGACTGAAAAAGACTTTCATGGTCAAAGTTCCTAATTATTTCTCAAAAAACAAAACAAAACAAAAACAAGTAACTCAACATTATAGCAAAGGTGAAATTAAGGGGGTTGGGAGTTCTACTTCTGGCGTGACAGTGTGAGAAGCTTGCAAGACCTTCCCCCTAATAAAGCAGATGAACACTATAAAAAACTAAGGCTTCTAAAAATAACTCTGTAGACATACATTAAATGAAAAAAAATATTCAAGAAAATCTACTAGTCCTGACTGATGTGGCTCAGTTAGTTGGGCATTGACCTGCAAAGCAAGAAGTCACCAATTCCATTCCTAGTCAGGGCACATGCCTGGGTTGTGGTTTGGTTCCCAGTCAGGGCATGTACAAGAGGAAGCCAATCAATATTTCTTTCCCAAATTGATATTTCTTCCCTCCTCTTTCTCCCCTTCTCCCTTCCCCATCCTCAAAAAAAAGGGGGGGGGGAGGAAAGAAAGAAAAGAGAAAACTACTAAAATCAGTAAGAACAGATATCTCCAAATTTCTCCCTGGAGTAATTGGCTTTATTTATAATAGAGTATGGATAAATTCAAGTCTAAGGGCATTCTCAAAAAAAGTTTTGGTGAAAGGATATTAATAGACTTATTAGAGATATAGGCTAAATTGTAGGCTGGCTAGTTTTCTGGATAGAAATGGGAAAAGATACAGCTAAAAAGAGCCCTCCCGGTGTCAGAACAAATGTGAATTACTTACCTAGGAACTAAATATTCCTCCAAAGAGCTTGAACTATTTTGGGATTAGTCAATAAAGTAATTTATCCTCAGGGCATTGTTGAAAACAGTAGAGCAATCAGGCAGCAACTAGTGGGGTTTAACAGTATGCTCAGGGAAAACATAGTCAAAGAGAGTTCTGCCCAAACCACTGACATCCCAGGGTACCCCAAGTGAACATCTGAAGCTGCGCTCCATAAGTGGCAACAGCAGAGGCTTCACACTACGAAGGAGTTATACTTCATTAAAATAAGGCAGCCAGTCACTACAAAAGTAAGGAAATAAATAACAATAAGACCTGAAGGAGAAGAACCAAGTACCCAGATTTGTTATATTAGTAAAATTTCCAGTTTTAAACAAAAATATGAGATATGTAAATAATGAAAAAGGTATGACTCATATACCAGAAAAAAAATCAGTCAACAGAAACTGTCTGTGAGAATAACCAGATGTTGGATTTAACACAGAAAGATTTCAAAATAGCTGTTATGAATATCTTCAAAGAATTAAGGAAAACATTTAAAACATAGTATGATGGTAATGATACATTAGATATAGAACATCAATAAAGCGATATAAATTATTTAAGAAAGGGGCAAACAGAAAATTTAGAGTCAAAAATAATAACTGAAATTAAAAAATTTATTATAGTGTCTCAATAATAGTTTTGAAGTGGCAAAAGAAAGAATTTACAAATATAAAGATTGGTAGAGATTATGCCATCTGAAAAATAGACATAAAAAGAATGAAGGAAAAAAGGCAGTGCTTCAAAAATATGGGAAACTATTAGTACCAACATCTATCTAGTGGGAGGACCAGAAGAAGAGAAAAGAGAGAGTAGTAGAAAGGGCAAAAAAGTTCCAAATTTATTGACAAGTATTAACTTGCACATCCAGGAAGCTCAATGAACCTGTTAAAATAAATACAAAGAAATCTACAAAAAGATACACCACTGTAAAAATGCTTAAAAGCAAAGACAAGGAGAAAATATTGAAAGGCTCAAGGGGAAAATGACTCATCACTTAGAAGGGAACCTCAATAAAATTTTGTAGCAGACTTGTCATCAGAAACATGGAGGCCTGAAAGCAATGGGATAACATTCTAAATAAATGCTCAAAGAAAAAATTGTCAATCCAGAATCTTTTATCCAGCAAAACTATCTTTAAAAATTAAGGGCAAAATGAGATTCCCAGATAAACGTAGACTGAGAGTATTTGTTGCTAGCACACTCGAATATAAAAAATTCTAATGGGATTTCTTCAGGCTGGAGCAAGTGGCTCAAGATAGTAATTTAACTCCAAATGAAATAAAGCAATGGAGAACCCTGGTGAAAACATTATATAGTTTTAATAAGCAGTACGAATGTAATTTATTCTAATTTTCTCTCAACTAATTTAAAAAGCAATATGTATGCAATGTGTTTTTGAGCCTATAACATATAAGATGTAACATATTTGTCAATAATAGCACAAGGGGGTAGTGAGAAGCAAAGCTGTATTGGGCTAAGCAATGACTCCTGATGGTAACTTGAATTCACAGGAACAAATGAAGACAACAAGAAATAATAAAAAAGAATTTTAATATAAAAATCTATAAATGTTTCTTATTTTTTCTCTATTTAGCTTCTTAAAAGACATACAATTACATAAATACATGCATTATTGGGCTTATAACATTTACAGTTTAGAGCTATATATAAGAGTAACTGTTCTACATCCCACTGGAATTAATTTGAATAAATCTGAAACTGTTTATTCTAAGTTAAAAGGTGTATAGAAAGCCCTAGTACAACCGCTAAGGGAATAACTAAAAGAATAGTAAAAAATTTACTAAAGATATTAAAATGCTACATTGGAAAATGTTCACTTAGCTCAAAGAAAAGCAATAAAGGAGAGTAGAGGAACAATGAGAAAAGGTGAGATATGTAGATAAAAAAGTAAAATGGTTGACATGAACTCAACTGAATCTTAACACCTTAAATGTGAATAGATTGAACAATCCAGTCAAAAGGTAGAGGTTGTTCTCCTAGATGGAAAAAGAAGACAGACTATTTGCTGTCTACAAGAGACACACTTTTAATTCAAATATACTAATGGTTTGATAGTACAGGGATGGTAAAAGGTGTTACTCTGATACCAAAACCAGGCAAAGACATCATAAGAAAAGAAATGTAGAGTACTACATCTTATGAATATAGATTTAAAAAATCAGCAGAATAATAGGAAACTGAATCTAGTAATGTGTAAAAGAATTATACCATGACCAAGTGGGACGTATTCCAGGAACACAAAGTTTAATTAATGTAATCAATTTAATCAATTTTAATGAAAATCAATTAATGTAATGCACCATATCAATAGAATAATTAAAAAACCTACATTATCATCTCAATAGATTCATAAAAAACATTTAACAAAATTCAACATATTTTTTTCTCATAATAAAAACACTCAACAAACTAAGAATAAATAGGAGGGAACCTCACTAATTTGATAAAGAGCTTCTCTGAGAAACCTGTAGCTAACATCATCTTAATGGTGAATAAACTGGGTGCTGTCCCTTTAAGCTCAGGAATAAGACAAGGATGCCAACTTTTGCCACTTTTATTCATTATTGTAGCAGAGATTCTAGCCAGGGCGATTAAGAAAGAATAACAAATAAAATATATCCATATTGAAAAGAAAGATGTAAAACCATATTAACAGATGACATAATCCTGCATATAGGAATTCCTATGGAATCCACTGTAAAATGTTTAGAATGGAGAAATGTGGTCAACAAAATTGGGGATATAAGATTAATATGCAAAAATCATACTCCTATATACTTGCCAGGAGTATTATGAAATAAAATTAAGAAAACAATTTCATTTACTATAAGATTGAAAAGAACAAAGTATTTAGGAATACATTTAATATAAGAGCTGTAAAATTTGTGCTCTTAAAACTACAAAACATTGTTTAAAGAAATTAAAGAAAATCTAAATAAATAGAACAATATTACCATGTTCTTGCATTGGAAGACTTAATATTGTTAAAGTGACAATACTCCTAAAAGAATTTACAAATTCAATGAAATGCCTATCTCAATCCCAGCTGGCTTCTTTGTAGAAATTGACAAGATGATCCTAAAATTAATATGAAATTGTAAGGAACCCAGAATAGCCAAAACAATCTTTAAAAGAGAAGAGCAAAGTTGGGGGCTCACACTTCCTGATTTGAACACATACTACAGAGTAGGTGTAATCACCACAGTACAGTCCTGGCCTCAGTGTAGTCATATAGATCTATGGAATAGAATGAAGCGTACACAGATAGATGCATGTTTTTATGGTTTCCTGATTTTTGACAAGGGTATCCATTTGATGGTGGAATAATAATCTTTTAAACAAATAGTGTTGGATAGCCATTTGCAGAGCAATGAAATTTGACCTTTACCTCACACTATATGTGAAAATTAAATAAAAATGGATCAAAGACATTTACACAAGTCTTAGAAGAAAACATAAGGGTAAATGATCATGATATCAGATTAGGTAATGAATTGTTAGATATGACATGAAAGCATGAGCAACAACAAAGATAATGGATAAGCTGGACTTTATCAAAATTATTTTTAAGGACATTTGAAGACAAAAATACAGAATAGGGAAAACATATTTGCAAATTGCATATGACAAGGAACTGATATCTAGAATATATAAAGGACTCTTACAATTCAATAATAAAAAAGACCCAAATGAAAAAAAAAAAAAGACCCAAATGAAAAATAATTACAGGATTGACATTTAACCAAAGAAGATACACAAGTGGCCAATAAACATTTAAAAAATGCTTGATACCATTAGTCATCAGGAAAATATAAATCAAAACCACAATGAGATACCACATCATACCCACTGGAATAGCCATAATCAAAAAGTGAAATAATAACAATTGTTGGTGAAGATGAGCAGAAATTGGAATCCTTAAACACTACTGGTAGATATATACATTGCTATAGTCACTTTGCAAACAATCTGGAAGTTTCTCAAATAGTTAAACTTGGTTACCATGTGATCCAACAATTTCACTCCATGAGAAATGAAAACATATGTGCACAGAAAAAGTTGTACATGAATGTTGGTAGATGCAGAACCAGCTCAAATATTCAACAAGTGATGATGGGTAAGCAAAATGTGTTATGTCCATGCAAAAATATATTCAGCCATAAAAATGAGTGAAGAACTGATACATACTTCAACATGGATGAGCCTGGTAAATAATATGCAAAGCACAAGACCACATTTTATATGATCCCATTTTCATAAAATATCCAGAACAGGAAAATTGATAGAGACAGAAAGCAGGAACTTGCTTAGAGCTTGGGGTGTGTGGTAGCTCTAGGAAATGAAGTTTCTTTGTGAGGTGGTAAAGATGTAAAATTGACCATGGTGAGATTGCACCTATCTGTAAATAAACTAAAAACCATTGAATTGTATACTTTAAATGGTGACTGATACGGTATTGAAGTATATCTCAAAATAATTAAGTGGGTTACCTTCCCATATAAGCCTCTTGTTTTGTTTTAGATGACCCAAAGTATCTGTCATTAGGTTGAAGTAGAGGTGTGAAAGCTAAAAAGCAAAATAAGTTAATAAACAAACAAATAAAAACTTAAATAAACAAATCAGTACAAGAGGTCCAAGTCTTAAATCTGAAAAAGAATTTAGGTGATTATTACTGACTCATGGAACTGACTGCAAACAAATATGATCAGAAGCAATTAAGTATTTGAAAAAAACTGTATTGCCAATAAAACAATAATTTCAGCCTTAACAAAACTCTGATTATAAAACAACCCTCGGCAACCTAAATGCCCATCAGCAAATGCGTGGATCAAAAAACCATGGTACATTTACACAATGGAATTCTACGCAGCAGAGAGAAAGAAGGAGCTTATACCCTTTGCAACAGCATGGATGGAACTGGAGAGCATTTTGCTAAGTGAAATAAAGGACAAATACCATATGATCTCACCTTTAACTGGAAACTAATCAACAAAAGAAAAAAGCAAACAAAATGTAACCAGAGACATTGAAGTTAAGAGCGATCTAACAATAGCCAGAGGGGAATGGGGAGGGGATAGTGGGGAGATGGTTTTTCAGGAACTACTATAAAGGACACATGGACAAAACCAAGGGGAAGGGTGGAAGTGGGGTTGGGGTGGGGAGAAAATGCAGACAACTGTAATTGAACAACAACAACAAAAAATGTTTAATTTAAAAAAAAAACCCAAAACAACCCTCGGTTCCTCAAACTTAGCAGGAAGTAGACAGGGATGACTTTGACCTCTGAAAGTGAATACATTTACTTAGTGTTCACTTCAGATGTGACCTTGTATAATAATGGACTAGGGGAAAAAAAAATCCAGAGGGTGTAGCATGGGTTGTAGAGTAACAATGGAGACAGTAGCTGCTCCTGGAGAATTAAATCAAGATCTTGGAACTTGCTCAAGTGTTGTGAATTGTGGCTTCACAATTCCTTTCCAGTAGAGTTCCATCATTACTGTGGATCTGTGGTTACTGTGTGTCTACTATTCTGCTCCCTCTGCCTCAGAGTTTCTAAGAGAGTCATGTTATTTCTTCTCTACTCCTGATGTAGGAGTATTTGGGGAAGAAGAAGAACTTGTTTTCTTGGTTCACAGCATGCAGGACCATATGAAACCACCTCACATTTGAATAGAGAGAAATAACAATTCAGTCACCCATGGACTTCGAGCTAGATGCGTTAAGCAGATTGTCTCTTTTCAGGATTTGACTGAATGCATTCTACGTGAGGGGAGAGAGGTGAACGTGACTGTGCTGACCAGAAGGGCAGACTGTGGCAGAAACTGCTAGCTGGCCAAGGAAAAAAGTCCGTAGTCCTGTCTTCTTCATGATCACACAGCTACAACATTTTCTAGTCTCTTTCATGTCTAATTGTGATTGTGTGACAAGGTCTAACCAATAGAATGTGAGTAAAAGAGATGTGCGTCTCATCCAGGCCTGGTTCATTAAACATCACTGCAAACACATTTCCATTCTTGTCTCCCTAGCCTGATGGCTGGAAGGGGAAATAATTCGCAGAGTGGCCTTCACAGCCATGGGTTGAATATGCCTCCATCAAGCTAGGTCTTTAAGTAACTGCATGGAGGAGGGCCTTATCAATTTTTATTTCTTCACTTAGTACCATTATTGAAATAAAAAATCTTTTGAATTTGTTCCATTACACATGTACAGTGTTTTTTTTAAAGCAATTAGTTTGCCCCAACTGATATAACTCTCATCATTGAATGCCTTTCCTATACCTGCTGAGTTTAATAAATTGTGCTCACCGGGTATTCCTTTTTTTTTCCCCCTTTGATTCATGCACATTCTATGTGATGGTTTCAGTGGCCACTCAGACTACTTATATTCTATTCAAGGTGGTCTTACCCTCTTTAATTTTATGTCTTTCACCTTATATTTGATCTTTTGATAGTTTCATCCCTGTAATTTTTAGTTGCCCATGTGGTATATTTGTAATAAATAAAATTGAAAATGTGGGAAATTTTCTCTGATACATAACTTAAATCAGGAGGAATACAGACTAGATAAAATATATATACTTATATTATATTCATACATAAATATATGTTTATGCATATTTATATATTTATATTTTATATATTATGGCTATTCCACTTGTCTTTGCTACTCAATACCTTTGGAAGTTAACATTTAAAAAACATAAATATACATTAGGGGGTACATTCATTCTTTGTGTGTAAAAGGATAAAACATATTTAGGTCTGCTGTAGTCAAATTTTTTAAACCCTCTTAAAAGCTAATTTGGATCACTATAGCAAATTTGATTGATAACTATAGAACGAATGAATAGTGAGACCCAAGAGTTTGGGTTGACCACAATTATGTAGTGTATACATAGCTTCAATTTTATCTCTATATCATCTTGGTAATGTACTTTAACTTGTATATCATTCTTTTCACCTTGTCTGTCGGAAAAGAATTTCTAGAAAGTAACATATTAAAACACCCGAAGTATTACTCATTTAAATAATTTACTTTTCAATCGGAGACATCAGTTTGATGATTAATACACTGCATTCATTTTCTCCTTTAAAGAAACCTGGAACAAACAGTCTTGCATGGTGTGTATATAATTCATTGAGGTGTTGAAATCTGAATCTACATTTGTAACAGAAAATTTCAAATGAGCCATAATTAATATGTCACTTCAGGAGAAGCAGTGGGATGAGGGGGTGGAAGTAAATGGATCTACCTGATGTTCTTGCAGTGTGTGTGTGGAAAGGAGAAATTAAAGTTAATGTACAAAGAAGAGACCGCTTTGCAAGCTTAGTTCTTTGAGTTCATGCCAAAGTAAATAGGTATATCTGTTGATAATTCCTTCTGGAGGTGTGGAAAGTGTAGGTTAAGTGTGATGGACTGCAGCACATTTCAGGAGAGGAAGTTTGAAGAGTGCATTAAACCGGAAGGCCAATCTTTTTTTTTTCTTCCAGCTCCACTGCCATTTACTGGGTGAAATGTAAAAACTTATTTAGCATTTCCAGCTCTCAATGTCTCTCTTGAATGAAGACAACCAACAGCCATCCCTTTTCTACCTCATCTGTTAATATAAAATGACATATTGAAGGTGGAAGTGCTATACATGTTTGTGCTATATGCATCTGTGTTCCATGAGATTTTGACTCTACATTACTGTCATAGGAATTTAATGTTTCAATGTGGGACGAAAGGTACTCTGAGCATCGTTTCAGATTGATCTTTAAGTATTCCCAGTGAAATTTGGTGAATTTAGTTGTTTTTCCACATCCATAGGATCAGGAAAGGCTTCTATTCTATCACAGTGATAATAATTGTTTGGGTGACTTCAGACAGAAGCCCAAGATTTTGACTTCTGGTTGAATTCAGAACGACCATTAAAGGATGGTGAGGGAAGGCTTTTCCTTCCCAGGCTTGGCTCTATAGGATTGCCTGATAGGTTTCTTTTCTATGCAAAGCTATTACCAAGTCACTGGCCTAGTAAATCATCCAAAAGGGGGGAAAAGAAGTGTATGTCTTTGCAGGAATACTATTTCTTTACCTTTGGGCAAATGATAGGTTTTCTTGATAATTCCAGAATCTAATTGCCATGGCTTTAAGCATAATGTTAGTGCATTGAGGTGAGAGAGATTGGAACTAAAAATAGAAGGCTTACTATTTTAAGTGAACAAATACTTATGGAGGTTATGCTCAACTGAGGTGCCCTTTTTAAAGAAGAACGTGGAAGAACAGTGGCCATAGGGGCAGGAGAACAGGTAGTGAGAGAACTTGACAACATCCTTTCAGAGGCTACTATTGCAAGTGAAAATAAGATGCTTAATGGGGACCATGGTAGCACATACTGTAATGTTCAGAGTAGAGAAACAAAACACAGAACAGGAAGGAAAACTACACAAAACCAATGGATATACATTGTTTTACTAGATTTTGGTTAAATATAATGGAAAAAAACTTTCTAATATGTGGCATTGCTAAACTGTAGTAATGAGATCTACATCTCTGAAATTATTTTAGCTAATATTAGTAGTTAATTTATTAAATAAGTTTGAAAACATCAGGAAGAAAGTTTAATTACTTGAATTTCAGTGTACAGAGTAAAATTAGTGGTGTGTACTCTGGAATCTGAAGGACTGAAATTCCACTCTGGACTCCATCATGAACTAGTTGGATATCTTTAATATTTAATATCTTTAAGCATAACAGCCTCATTTGTAAAATGTAAATGATCACAGTATTTACAAGATAAAGTTGCTGTATCTATTAAATAAGAAAAATACATTGAAAACATTAAGTATAGTCCTAAAGTATAGGAGATGATTGATAAATAGCCATTTATTTTTATTATCAATTCTACTATGTAGCTTTCAATCTGAAGAATTGTTTATGATGATGTTCAAAAATGTTACTACAGAATATTTTAATATAATCAATACTTTTATTTTTTCAATAGTTAGATGTATTACAAGAGTGGTCATAAATAAATTATTAAATTTTGTATCTTATTCATAAGATTGTTATTGATAATGGACTGAATTCTTTGTGTAGAAAGTCCATTGAACCCTTTCTTTAAAAAGGACACTTCCAAGGGAGATGCTAGGGATGAATAAAATGTAACTATCTTGGGGAAAATCAAATCACATTTCTTCCTTTTTATAATATGTCAGGAATTTGTGTGTAAATTGAGACTTCCTTTACCTACACTTCAAGATTTTCTCTGTGAGAAAGTCTCTTTTATGACAGTGGATTGTTCATAATTAATTATGTTGTCAGTTACTTGCTGAACATTAATGAGTCATTGAGAGTTTGAGGAAGAAATTAAAAGAACACAGGTTTTTGTTGTTATCATCAATGTTATGAAGGTTTAAAATCCTGACTTGTTGAAAATTAGAATAAGTAGCTATGGGGTTGAGACAAAAAAAAATTACCCAGGGGAAATTCACAGTAATAGCCTTAAGTTCCTAACAGATTTAATGCCCTTTAGCTTGCATTCACATAAACAGGTTTAATTTTATAGGAGTTTGCAATTTGTCATATAGGAGTTGCAATTTCTGTGAGCTTCTTGAAAACCCTTTCTATGTTCTGGTCTATTCTCTTCTCATTTCATAAATTTTTGTTTTACAAAACTGTTACTCATAAAAAGGCATTTATGGTTCAATATAATTTTCTTCTTTTCTTTTATTTTCTTTCAAAACGCAGTTTTAGAAGTAATAAAGCCTTTCCTTCTATAAATCTTCAATCTTTTTTTTTCCTAAGGGAAGATTAATTTGTAAATATGCTAATGGACTTGTATAATATTAAACTTTCCCAAGAAAAATTACATTACTTCCTATGAATGAACACATCTATCTTATTCAATTTATAAACTAATGGCTGAAAACACCAAAACTGTTTCCTACTATGTGTCTTATAACTAAAATGTCTGCAGGCACAGCCACAAACTTGGCATTTCACAGCAAATTTATTGGATGAAATTTCTTTTCAGTTCCTTTATTGAGTTTTCCTCATTTAGTTGTATTTGAATTCTAGCTAATAAAAAGCAATTCCTCTTACAGAAAGGTGAAAAAGTAAACATACTGCTCAAAATAGAAGCAATTTCTAAACAGGAAGTAGACTAAAAAAGAACAAATGCTTGGCTTAGAAGTGACCAGTGGTAGGGATGTTGTGACAGAGATATTCCCACAGCTAACTTTTATTAAAATAGCAGTGTGACTTCTTAGGTTAGGCAATGAGCTAAGGGCTTGGTGGTTCAGTTAGGTAGCTATTAGGAGCTATTATGGATTTACTCTGATGTTATGTATGAGAAGCCACCCCTACTTATCTTGGTTCTTGCTTTATTACTTATTTTCACCAGCTACATAATCCCATTGCATAAATTACTGAAGTCAGGCAAAAATACCTTAGTGTCCTGCCAGTATCCTGGGATGACTCTAAGAGTGTTCATCAGCTGTTGTCTCTAGGGGACACCCTGAATGCTGAGGTAGAATTTGTATTGTGTGGAGATCTCCCTTTGAGGAACTCAGTGAGAGTTGGCTGGACTCAGGGAAAATAGGCAGGAGGACAAGGGGCTCTACATTGAGAATTAACACTAACCATCCCATAAGTGACCTAAAAATGAACTTTTTGGAATTCTGATAATTCTACCCAATAATTAGATACTATGTTTTCATAAAAATTCTCTACTAGCAACCCAAAGGAATCTTAATTCAAATGGAGATGAGTAAAGGGGAATTTTGGCAGTCACCTTGTTTCTTCACATTTTCTGGAGGGGATACTTAGGAGGGTCTTGAGCAATGTGAAGAGAAATAGGTACGAAAATAGCTCTAGAGTGCTCATACCGTGACGCTAGGGCTCCCTCTGTTTCCGCCTCTCGGCTGTACTTCCCTTGTTAGGGCTTATTGATAGTTAATTGGACCTATGGCCACCAGCCAGTCCAGTCAGACACTGAGTTTCTCTTCCACCACAGTCCTAGCAAATGCCAGTGCTCACTGCCACCGTCCATTTTGGATCATGTGCCCGTACTTGGAGATAGCAGTGAAAGTCGGCCTCACCCAATCCATAAAGACTGAGAGTGGAAGGATGGTGGTTCTTTGGGGGAAATGTGGATGCCAGTTCTACAGGCGAGAGGAATGTGTCATGTGCAGGCAAAAAGAACGAGTGCCTACCGTCATTAGGAAGAGACATGACCCAATAAATTGCTAGGAAAATAACGCAAGTGGCAAAACCACAATAGGGGGTATTTTGCTACCTCATAAAGAATATTCTGGGCATTCTTTGTTGAAGCCTTGTGATTCAAAGTGATAGGATTGATTAAAATGTTGTCCATATGGGTATAGATGTAGCTGGGGGAAAAAAGAGAATCCTTGGCTTATGAGCAGTTTTGTAGTGTTATTTATAAGTTTTGGTTCTTCCAACTAGAATGTAATTTCCCCAAAAGCTGGCACTGTGTTATAGTCTTTTATTGTACTTCTCTAAGAATGTATCACAGCGCTGGATACAAAGCAAACACTGAATATATACTTTTGATGGATTCATTTCAGCTGTTTGCAATGCTTATCGCAGTGAAGGATTTCCCAGCAATTTTTCTCAAAAACCCATCCTCTCTGAGAACTACATTTGTTTCCCATCTTTCCATATCGCTTGAGTCATCTGAATATGTCCAACATGCCTCCAGGTTTCTGTGCTTTCTATCACACCACCAACGCTCTGTCTGGCAGAAGCTGGGACCACGGCTGCTGTCTTTCTTCCATACCAAAGGGCTGTGT
Organism: Desmodus rotundus; assembly: GCF_022682495.2. Taxonomy (NCBI): domain Eukaryota; kingdom Metazoa; phylum Chordata; class Mammalia; order Chiroptera; family Phyllostomidae; genus Desmodus; species Desmodus rotundus. The sequence goes on from NC_071388.1 coordinate 135,451,920, forward strand.
TTTGCAAAGTATTGCTTCATGCTGCTTTCCTGATCCACTCTGTGTAACTGCCTGAAAGATCCTACTTTTATGGATAATCCCAAAGAAAGAAATATATTGAATATTTTTTCACTTTAGCATGTTTCATGGGTCGAATCCATTTAAAATAGTATGAAAGTGAAATTCTACATGAGGCAAGCATTTCTCAAATCTTAACTAATGGTCAACTACTTTTAGAGCATATCTGAGACACTGTAATTAGAAAATAACCAAATAATTAGGATATTTTCTTTGAAACATAGGATTTCAGTGTTCTTTATCAGTTCTTGATTCAGTTCATGAAAGGGGCCTTAGAGATAACATGGTCCAGGCATAGAAAGTAGATGAATTTTGTGTGTCAAATTTGATCAGTTGCTAGTGGTTGCCTGGAGTGCAGTGTTAAGAAAGAATTTATGGCTAAGTTCAGGCTCCGAGGGAAAGAGTGCCAGGGTTGAGTTTTTATGCCTACTGTGGGTAAAGAAGGGGATAGTAGCATCATATGTACCACATATTTGCTAACTCAATCCAGTCTCCAATTTTAGAAAATCAACTCCTGGAGAAATTAGTCCAAGGTCACATTCCTAGTTGGTAGCAGAGTCTCTTTAGTCTTTTAATATTTTCCCGAAGGCTATTGCCGTATGGATGAGATAGGCCTGCACATCAGTCAGGGTCTGACATATATCATCTGACCTCAGTAACCATCAGCTCAACTTGACATTTAATTAAATTATACATTCCTTCATTAAACAAGGAATTGGCAAATATTTGTTGAGCATGTACTATGTGCTAGGTAAACATATGCTTGCCTCAGTTGATGAGCATAACTTCTTAATTTATTCCTCAGAGGTTGATCATTTTTCTGCTAGAAGGAAGGATCTGGATTGTGTTACGATTCATTTCTGCCATGTTGTTATTTGCTTTCAGTGACAACCAGTTAGGTTCTCTCTTTGAAATATATTGTCTATGCATAGATGAGGAGAAGTACACTATTTTCCCATTAATATCATCCTGTGAATATTGTCCACTTCTCTAGAAAAGTACTACCTTTTGGAATTCATGATAAATTCCATGAAAATGGAATTACATTTAAGGGACTTAGTAGCACATTATGAACCTGGTTTTTAATAACAGGTGTCAAATGTGTGCATGCAACATCCGAAACATGCTGATGCAAATGGATGATTGCATGTGCAAAAATATGCAGATTAATGTGCAAACAGATGTTCAAATAATTTTCCATTACTGTATGCATGTCCCTCTTTTGAATGCACAACTGAATATTTTGTATATGGATATGTTTGCATTGTTGATTTTTCATGTGTGCAGTTTATACACATCTTTTCGAGGACTTGTCTCCATCGTATCCTTAATTGGGAAACCTTAATCTTCCAAGGCATTTTCAGTTCCCTGAGATAGTCGTCTGCAGGAATGGAAAATCCTATGACTTACCCTAGGAAAGCTCAATATCACTAGAAGATAAATGCTAATTTTTATCTGTCTCTCTTTGTTAGAAACATGGTCCTTTCCTATCAATACAGCTTTTGATGTCAGTGTAATAAAATGTAAAATCTGTGCAGATTCTCCAACTGTCAAAACAACAGTATGCACTTAACAAAACTTATCTAGTTCTTCATAAGTGTTTAATTTTTTTTTGTTTTCTTGAGTTTTCTTACAACTCCATTCCCGCAGTGTTATCAGTGCTTACAGATAACCCACAAAATATATCCTTGATTTTGAGGTAAAAAAAAAAAAAGCTTAGGTTTATGGTAAACTCCTCTAGGGATTTTTTTTTCTGGGAAATTTTAGATATCAGATCAAGAAATAGAAAATAAAATGTAGTTAGCAACTCATTTTTAGACCAAGAATTTTAGATGATTTGCTCCAAGTTGCTATCTCTTATTACTAAGTTGATTTAGTCCATTTCTATCTATTAGAAATTCACATATATCATTAGAAAACTAAAATTGCAAAAGCTTTATGTGGTTCTCTAATAGGTGTTTTCTAACATAGCATTTTAATATCCTCAAAGTTTACATATTTAAAATAATATATCACCAAATCACCATTTTTCTCAAGCTGAGTTTGGCATTATTTGGTTCCAAATCTCCATATATTACTTTATTGAAATGCCCATTTATTCTGACATCATGATTTTCAAATATGTCCCTGCAAACATAGAAATGCATACTGAACCCCCTCCCCTCAGGATCCAGAGGGGTCATATATTTAATATAATTTAAACACCAAATTCCTGGGGGGTTGGGAGGGGATGGTGGGGAGAAGAAGAAGAAGAAGAAGACACTGATCGAGAACCACTCCTGTGCTTTTCCTTTAATTACAGGGAATTGTCTGTTTTTATTCAACTGATAAAGTCTTACTGATTGCTGCAATTAAAAAAAATGGGAGGGGCGAGGAGACATCAGAGAGGCCTTATTCCTCTAAAGGTAAAACAGAGGAATAGTTAAACAGAGAGGTTATATTGGAAAATCATATTTGAAATATGGTATCTTATGCATGATCTCTAAAGAAAAAGTTGTACATGTGTCAATGCTGAAACCTGAAGCAGAGTGAAGATAAGAGTTAAATGTTTCTTCTCCTCTTCTGAGGTCCCTTCTCCTCCAATGTTACTTATTATTAGGAGTTCAGAAGCATTAAATCTAAAAGTCCATCAGCTCACATCTCCCAGCTCTGACTGTCTGTGGAAGGACCCTGTCTGTCTGTTTCCTCTATTGCACTATTTTGTTTGTACTACTGTAATCATTTTGCTGGCCCAGATCTGTGTGGGTGTGCTGGCAGCTTTACAACAAAGTTACATGGGAACAGAGTTAAGGTTGAATATTTATTAGAAGAAGCCATCTGGCGTCAGGCTGTCTGTACAGGGGGGCTGGCTTCTTTAGTAGGCTCTCCTCTTTCTCTAGAGCTCTTCCTCCCTTTCTCTCTCCTGTTCGCTCTCCCCGCCACCCCTCCTCATTTCACAGTTCTGAAAAAGTTGAATATGCCTCTTTAACCTATTTATTTTGCCCTTGGCATTTATGCTTTTAGAAAAATCTCCAGATCGCTTTTTTTTTTTTTTAATGTGCCTCTTTTCTTGGAAGCAGCTTGTTGCTTGTGTCCACAATGACAGTGCTCACGGAGGGTCCTCAGGAGAAGGGCAGCCCCAGTGGAACAGCCGTTTCCTATGTGCACGTACGATCAGCCTTAAACATCCACTTCCTGTTGCTGCCTTTCTTTCTTACTTCCAGTGGGCAAACTAATAGAAAACACCTCTCTCTGGAGCCAGGGTTGTCTCCACATAAGCAATGAGACGCCTTCTTAGAGAGTAAGTAGTTCCTTAGCCTTTTGCCATCCTGCTCCACCTCAGCTGACTTTAAATTGCTCACTAAACTATCTTTGAGGTGTTTATCTTTTTCATTTCTATTTTTTTGCGTGTCAGTTGTTTATTTTCCTCTTCTCTGAGTGTCCCTCTTTTCTTGTCTTTTCATTGTTGTGTAGCTACAACTCTCGCTGCCTCTGTGTAGTCACCCCCCAAACACACAGCCTCTGCTGACAGCCTCCCCCCATTTCAAGTAGTTTGTCCTGAAGCTACAAGGGTGCTGCTCAAAATGCTATTATCACTGACCTGCTCAAATGACACCCATTTTCAATATGCATGGTTTGTAACCCATGAAGCCAGTGGGAAGGAGGCTGACCTTTGCACTTGAAAATCCGTTCAGACGTGGCAACAAGTATTTTGTGAATGCCAAGGGGGCCTGCCATTCCTGCTTTGCTTCTTGTGGAATGACAGCCACTTCTGGGTTGGTCTCAGTTAAGTCCCCACATGTTACCTCCCCTCTCCCCCACTCTGCATTGTGGGAAACTGCCCAGAGGGAAATACCATGGCAAGATTGCACGCTACAGGGGGGAGGCTTTCTGAAAGTGTGGTGGATAAACCTGTAGCGAGGCATTTGTCCTCATATTGGAAGGGTGGCAATTTGTTTGCTCAGTTCCCTAATTATCCGGAGTACAGAAGTTATCAGAGGAATTGGATAGGAGAAGTTAAATGATCAGTGCAGCATTTAATACCTCCAGTGCAGATGGGCTATTAGGAATCTAAAGAGTCAACAAGCCTGAATCAAAGTCAGCTTAATAATCACTGTCTCAGCTCCATCGTAGAGATGGACTTTTTTCTGAACGTGATTTCTCATCATTATCTCAGGTGGGATATGGGCTAGCCAGTCACTTTACTAGAGAGCCCTTGTTTCAGGCAGCTTCAAATGCCTCATCATTTCTGAATGAGTTTCAGCTCCAGGAGATTTCAGTGCTGGAGGAATTGCAATAAGCTATGAAACTTTATCCCTTCTCAAGACTCTTCCGAGTCACTGGGGAACTCTGGCTTCCACGGGTAATGGTAATTGTTCTACTCACTTATAGAAGGGAAGGTACCACCTCAGGGGTCACATGACAATACCAGAGAGGTTAAATCAACTTCCAGCTGAGGTTTTACAGATACGTTTGGGATCTTGGAATGATATTACCATATTACTGTGCTTTTACTCTTGTTTCTTTTGGCTCACAGCTGAGGGAACAGTCTTGGTAATACATTTACTCAGGGAAGGCTTCACCTGATCTGAGCAAGGCTGAGCTGTAATGTCACCCCGTTTTGGTTTACCATGTACAAAATGTCTCAGACAGAAATGTTGTTGGTATTCTGAGACTTGTATTTATCTTTAATTTTTGAAAGACTTATTCAGGAAAAGAATCCAACCCAGTATCTCAGGGGAGATGAGCATGGAATGAGAGTAATAGCTGTTAAAATAAGAAGAGGTGCTTAGGGAAATGACTGGTCATTTGACACTTTTTTTTCTCTCAAAAATCTGCCAAATGAAAGAGTTACCTGATTCATACACCACTGGGATATCTAATTGTGCCTATTTTTGAGAACTTACTCAGCCACCTATGTTCTTCTGCAAACATTTAATTGGATTAAGAAATAGATTTAACCCTAATAGTCACTCGAAAAATCAAAATTTAATTATGGATTAATCACTGACAAATCATAATAAAAATAACATTTTAAGAATCTTATAGTTCTCCTAAAAAAGATGCAAGGGTGAGGAGTAAAACACGTAGCAAAATTGTTTTATATATAACAAATTTATAAGACTTTAATAAACAATTGATTATCTATTATTAAAGGATAGGTTTGATTCTTATTTGTAAAGATTTAACAGTCTTACAAAGGAGAGTAATAAACCAATATACTAACAGAAAATATGTGAATACAATAATGACCAAAAAGTGTTAGGTAGTTTGCTGCTCATAAATTTATTGATTTGCTCTTAAAACATCGTGCCAAGTGCTGTGGTGTATTCTAAGCTAATTTGATGCAATTTTTGTCTTTAAGGACCTTACAATATATCTTGAAGGAAAGGCATTTTTACAAATGATAACCAACAGCAGTCAGTAATTGCCATAAAGAGTGACTACATCAAGGAGTCAGTGGGCATGTCTGGGGAGAGCTGTGCTGTAGTGGTGATATTTGTGCTGAGCCTTTAGGAAAGGTGTTAGCAGTTTCAGAAAGAGCAACTCATGTTAGAAAGTGGTCCTCTTGGAGCATGGGAAACCTGTAGAGTAGTAGTGAAAAGGAGCCTAGAACTGTACTGAAAAGGAGTTTGTGTGCCAAGGTAAAGAGCATTCACCCTGAGGGACAGGAAGGAGTCATTTGTGTAGTTAGCGATAAAATCATAGTGGTGTTACTGTAGGAAGGTAAATCTGGAAGACAAAGCAGGGGAGTAGAAGAAGTTAGACTAATGGCCAGAGTATTACTCCTATGGAAGCAGACCAAGTTATACTAAGTAAGTGTAGTTATATCAGCGTTGGAAAGAATGAGAAAGAAAATGAAAGCTACTAAAAAAAAAAGATTGATAGACCTTGGATAACTAACTGGATAAAAAGAAACAAAACAAAGATATTTAAAATTTTGAGTTTGGCATGCATAAATTATGGGGAAATAGAAATGGAGAAGTCATGTGGGACAGTAAATTGTACAATATAATGAATATTTTGATGTTAGATATGTTGACTTTGAAATGACCAAAGGACATCCAGGTAGCAACCTCTGGCATGCAGCTAAAAAAAGGGAAGGGGGGGATATGGTTCCAGGGAGAATCAGAAACTAGAGGTTTGTAAGTTATATGCATAGAGATGATAACTGAATGTGAAAGTGAATAATATTTTTCCAAAAGAGTATAGAAAGGTAGAAGAGAAGAACACGACACAGGATAGAATATTAAGAAAAGCACCTATTTAAAGAGTCAGAGAAGAAAAACAAAGAGTGAAATATTGATTAGAAAACTACCAAAATATGACCACAGTTAAACAATGAAAACAAAGCAAGGAGTATGACCAAAAAGGAGAAAATTGAACTTGAAATGGACTTACCAGTGGTCTGAGACAGAGCTGGCTCAATAAATATATTGGAGGAGGAAGCATTTTGAAAAGGTTGTATGGATGGCAAAAAAGTGAGAAAAGAAATATTGACTGCTTTTTAAAGAAATTTGGCAGTCATAACATGTGGGGAAAATATTGGCTAGCTCAAAGGAACAGGAGAAAATAATTTTTAAATAAGAGAGACCTGAGCTTATTTGTGGGCCAAGGAAAGATTAAGAATGCCAGAGAGAAAAGATAGTGACTGAGCGAAGTCTGCGATGTGCCTTTGAGGCCTTCTTATATTTTTAGGTAAAAATAATATCTTTTTTCTATCATTCCATAGAATTTAAAAATGAGTAGTAATACTTCTGGTGTTAGAAGAAAAATGTGCTCATAAGAAGTCACATAGAAAAGTATAAAAAGAACTTTTTAAAAAACTATAATTTTCCATCCAGTGATAATCCCTCTTACCCTTCGCTGTGTGTGTATCACAACGTGGTGATTGCACTACATGCAAATTCTGCCGCTGTTAATTACCCTTGAGGCTCTTGATAGTCTCCAAGTTTTCTATTTTTTCTGAAGAATATACAAGGAATTATATGGAGATAGCAGCATTCATTTAATCATTGTTATTGTTGGCTTTTAAGGTGTGTCAATTTTTTTTTTTTTGCTATTTAAGCTATTATAAATATCCTATGTGTATTTATTTGCTCATCAGTGCTTATTTCTTTAGGATAGACTTGCTTGAAAAAAGTTTTCAGCATACAAAAATAAACATTTAAAAACTTTTGATAGTAACTTCCCAACTACTCAAAGTAATTCCTTACAAAGAGTAAATCTCATGCAATATTGGTTGAGTGGATAAGACAGATGTACAGATAAAATGGTACATGTTCCAATTTACTCTCCAAAGAACAGTGTTTAAGAACACTGTAACAAATATGGAATACTGTATTACTGTAAAGAAATTAAAAACTTTATACCTATTGGGGGTGACATGGGTTTAGGAGATTCCATAGGTTTCGAGTGTGTATTTCTATGATACATGATCTGTATATTGCATTGTGTGCCCACCATCCAGGGGCAGGTCATCTTTTGTCACCATATATTTGACCCTCTTTACCCTTTGCTATGCTCCCACCCCCTTCCCTATATGTCTATGAATTTTTGTTTGTTTCTTTTTCTTAATTGTTCACTTTTTCCTTTCAGTTTTATATTGCACATATGAGAGAACTCATATGATTCTTAACTTTTTCTGATTTATTTTGCTTAGCATGATATTCTCAAGGCCCATCCATGCTGTTGCAAATGGCAGTATTTCCTCTTTCTGTACGGCTGAGCACTATTCCCTTATATGGATGTACAACATCCTTTTTATCCCATCATCTATTGAAGGATGCTGGCTTTTTTCATGTCTTGGCCACTGTGAATAATGCTGCAATAAAGTCGGCGGTGCATAAATCTTTGTGAATAAATGTTTTCAAATTTTTGGGGTACATACGCAGAAGAGGGGTTGCTGGGTCATATGGTAAGCATTCATAATTTTTTAAGGACCGGCCAGACTGTTTTCCATAGTGGTTGTCCAGTTTACATTCCCACCAGCAGTGAATCAGAGTTCCTTTTTTTCCCACAACCTCTTCAACACTTGTATTTATTTGTTTTATTGATACTAGCCATTCTAACAGCAGTGAGGTTGTATCTCATTGTAGTTTTAGTTTGCATTGCCTTAATAGCTAGTGAAGTTGAACATCATTTCATATATCTGTGGGCCATTTGTATGCCTTCTTGGAAGAGCATCTGTTCAGGTCCTCTGCCCATTTTTTATTGGATTGTTTGTTTTTTTGGTGTTGAATTGTATGAGTTCTTTATATATTTTGGATATTAACCCCATTCATAACATTGTATTACTCTTATTTCTGTCTGATTTTGATAGGCAGAAAGAGTCTTGCACAGTTCCTTTTCTTTGTAATAGATAAAGCTGTAAATTATTTTTCACATTCTTATTACCCTTCATACTCCTTTTGTTACATGGTTGCTCATGTAATTAGGTTTTAGGTCTGACTTATTGATTTGCGTGATGGATTCATATGTTAGGACAATAATTGAGTTGCATAATATATTTTAACAACCTTTTATATTTGCCTTTTAATTGTGTTATTTGCCTATATTTACCCTTTAATTGTGTTATTTTATGTGAGAATTAAATATATTTTGTAGTCAATTTTATTTATGGGATAAATATATAATTTAAAGATTTAAAATAAAGATTTAATCAGCAAGCAGTATTTTTTTCCACTGACAGATTAGGTCACCTTTCTTATATCTTATACTTCTACATATAAATTATGATTTGCTCCTGAGCTCTCTATTTGTATTCCATTTTCTGTCTGTTGATGTGGGGAATAGTTCCAAGCTTTTAAAATTATTATGCTTTTATAATACCTCTTAATATCTAGTAAGAAAAGTATCTTATCATTTACCTGTATTTTCTAAAATTTTTAAGTATATTTTATTGATTATGCTTTACAGTTGTCCCAATTTGTTCCTTCCCTTTATTCCTGTCCATGCTGCAACCCCCCTCTTACAGCCTCCCCCCCCTTACCCCCTTAGTTCATGTCCATGGGTCATATATATAACTTATCTGGCTTCTCCTTTTCCTATACTATTCTTAACCTCCCCCTACCTATTTTGTACCTATCCTTTTTGCATCTTATTCCCTGTACCTTTTCCCCCATTCTCCTCCATCCCCTTCCCCACTGGTAACCCTCCATGTGATCTCCATTTCTGTGATTCTGTTCCTGTTCTAGGTGTTGGCTTAGTTTGTTTTTAGTTTTGGTTTTGTTTTAGGTTCAGTTGTTGATAGTTGTGAGGTTATGGTCATTTTACTGTTAGTTTTGATCATCTTCTTTTTCTAAGGTAAGTCTCTTTAACATTTCATATAATAAGGGCTTGGTAATGATGAATTCCTTTAACTTGATCTTATCTGGGAAGCACTTTATCTGCCCTTCCATTCTAAATGATAGTTTTGCTGGATAGAGTAATCTTAGATGTAGGTCCCTGCCTTTCATGACTTTGAATACTTCTTTCCAGCCCCTTCTTGCATGCTAGGTTTCTTTTGAGAAATCAGCTGATAGTCTTATGGGAACTCCTTTGGAGGTAACTGTCTCCTTTTCTCTTGCTGCTTTTAAGATTCTCTCCTTATCTTTCATCTTGGGTAATGTAATTATGTGCCTTGTGTGTGCTTCCTTGGGCCCAACTTCTTTGGGACTCTCTGGGCTTCCTGAACTTCGTGCATGTCTTATTTCCTTTGCCAGATTGGGGAAGTTTTCCTTCATTATTTTTTTCAAATAAGTTTTCAAAACTCTAGGGACTTTTAGCCAAGATGGAGGTGTAGGTAGATATACTTTGCCTCCTCACACAATCAAAAGAAGGACAACAACAAATTTAAAAATAAAAAACAACCAGAACTGCCAGAAAATCGAACTGTATGGAAATCAAACAACCTGGGAGTTAAAGAAGAAACATTCATCCAGACTGGTAAGAGGGGTGGAGACAGGCAGCCAGGCGGAGAGGATGCACGGCAAGGCAGCAGCTGGTGGTCCCACATTTGCATGTGGATAAACCAGGAGGAACAACTGGGGAGCAAGACAAACCATAAAACCCAGGATTCCAGCACAGGAAGAGAAAGCCTCCAAACCTCTGGCTATAAAACCTGTGGGGGTTGTGGCAGTGGGAGAAATTTCCAGCTTCATAGGAGAATTCCTTGGAGAAAACCATGGGGTCCTAGAGCATTTTCCAAATTTTTAATTCCAGTTTCATCTGTTTATCCTTTGAGATGTATTTTAAAATCTTCTTTTCAAGAAACAAACAAATCCAACTGAAATTTCATTCTAAATTCAAGATATTCTGGTTATCACAACATATAGCAAAGGGGGTTATGTTTTAATTCATTCCTCTTATATCATTTGGCAAACCTTAATTGTTTTCTTTACATAAGTCTCATACTTTCATGTCAAGAGTTTTCCTATATATATTTCCATAGTAATTATAAATATTTTTTTCTCTGAGAACACTAAAAAATGTAGAAATACCATAAATTTTTATGAATTTATTTGTACTTGGCCTCTTAACTTAGATATTTTATTAATTATAATTTAAAATTGATGCCTCAAATTTTCAAAGCTTACAATAATGCCATCTACAAATTAGGATAAATATTACTGTTCAATTACAATAGTTATGTCACTTAGATGTATTCCATATTACATTGTACTACTTAAATATTTAGGAGGTTTTATATACATATATATTAGCATATATATGTATATTTATATACATTCATACATACACACATATATATTATAAACACATGGCTTCTTGAGGACTACATGTTTCAACTATATACTCTCAGAACCTACCATTTTGATTTCCACAAAGATTATTATGTACTAAGCACAGTGTTAAATGCTTAATCTGCCATTTCTCATTTCATTTTTATGATAGAACATAAAAATTGTGTTACTCACTTTATAGCTTCTTTTGCCAGAGAGATTAAGAATGCCAGAGAGGTTAAGAAACCTGCCTGTACTGTTTAGCTGGAAAAGGACAGAACAGGTATTAGAACCCACTCTGGATTCAGACTGCTCTACTGCTGCCTGTGTACCCAGTGAGTGTTTGTTGACTGATCAAGTGAGCCACCAATTAGGTGAATGTATGGTTGATTGAATACAAGATGTGGGATCACGTGGAATAAAAATCTTGAGACGGAATTGAATTTTGATAAATGTTTTATGCTTTATCCCCTAAAATTGAGGAGATGGATTCCAGACAGAAAGGATGACAATGATAATTTTGTGATAGAGAAAATGGGATTTAAAGACACATATCACATGGCCTGACTCTGCTCAGTAAATGAAGAAATGGAATCACAACAAGCAGAATGAAATGAGTTGATGTGGTGTTGAAGACAGAGGCCAGAGGAGACGGTTTGGAACACCTTCTGTGGGACTGTCATCAGAAGTCCAGAAGAGAGGAAAAGAGGAATTTCTGAGCAGCGGAGAGGATCCAGGTGAGGTCTCAGAATTTTGTTCAGTCAGTGGGATCAGTTGATGGAGCTTTGTCATTGAACCAGAAATCATGTGGGGACCAAGAAGCCAGACAAAGGCTCAAAGACATGGAGTGCCTGTGTTCCGCATCCCTGCTTCTAGCAACCTTTGCTTCATTTTAAGCACCGGTTATTTCTCAATTTTTTGAAGGGGGTGAAAAATCTCTTGATTGTACATAACATGCAACTATATATATATGTAGGTATTAATATACATTTTTATGATATATATTTTATTTTATATCTTTTCAGTTAAAAATTATCCGTAATTTTTCTTAGAGTCAATATGATAGTTCAATCATTTTATTTCAATAACATTATTATTTATATTGTCTGTCAGTCATTACTTCACAACTCTGTCAGTCATTTAGGTTAGAGTCCAGCAAACATGTAAACATGTCAAAATTGAAGAGTCATGTAGAATTTTACTATTAATAATTTACATTTTTATGGCAGTGACAGTTTAAAATAGCTATTATCTCAATTGTTAGTACAAATATATATACGTCTAACTTTTTACTTAATCTTTCATATATGCACATACATACATTCTTATGATTTGTTTTTCTCCTGTTACGGCAGGCTGTTCGGCATCACAAACAACTGGTAGTGAAGTCCAACCCCAAATAGGAAAGGTCAGGGCGGGGTGACTTAGGTTTCAGGTGGCAGCCCTGCACAGATGGAAAGAACGGAAGGAAGCCTCATGCCCAAAGGCAGAACATGCCAGGGCGAAGAATGAGAGGTCAGAAGATATGGACCCAGAGTATGTGATTTTGATATTTCTGAGAACAGAGCACAGTGACTACTTTAAGAACTCTGAGACTGTGAAATTGAGTGAGTTAGTCATTTATTCAATTGCCTCACATCATGTTTGCCTAGGAACTGAGGGAAGATGGTTCGGAGACTGTGAGCGACAACTAGCAGTCAGCTGGGTAAATTTCCAGGAAACTACTGTTGAGAAATCTACCGATTGACTAGTTTCAGGAGGCCGAAATGTGTGAGTGAAGGAGTAACACCAAGGGTTCTGCGCACCTGTTGTGTTACTGTTTTCAGTCCTCGATTCAGAAACAAAGTCTAATATTTGCTTCTTAGTTGCATTAGAATATTGCACATACACCCACCTAGAATGGATGTATTGCCCCAAAAAGGCAGGTTGAGGATATGATGCACTGCAGGGACTTACGTCGATCTCCTAGCTACTCGGGAAACAACAACAACAAACCCCCAGCTGTTCAAATATGGCAGAATCAGACCTAGTTTCTGAATTTAAAACCAAACCATTTGTGATCCTTTTTACTTGGTCAAGCAAAATATTTTTGTTTTTCTTAACTTTTTCTTCTCAGCACTAATTCCTTCAGACTGTTCTTAGTTCACAAAGAGGAAAACCAACTTGTTTTAGTAGAGATTTTAGTACAGAATTAGCAGACACTTATTTAAGTGTCTAATAATGAAAAAGTTCAAGTATTTTATGATAATATATAAATTAAGATAATTTGTAAGAAAGCCTAAACAATACTTATATAATGAAGCTATTTAAAATGGGCTTAAACATTAACTTTTGGAAGCTAATTTGATATTTATATCAGTTCTGTAGGAATTAAATTCACTTTACCACGAAATTTTATAGCTGTAATTTTAATAAAACATAGGCACCTTGCTACTTAGATTTATGCTCAGATATTATGAACTTTTACTATTTCCTTTGAGCCTATGCTACTTTCACTCAGAAATGTTATAAAGGATAAATTATTTGAAAGTAATGATTTAAGAAAAAGTCTTCTCATAGGAGTTAACAATTAGCTAAATAAAATGTGTTACCTTTGTTTTCGGATAATAGTACATGAAGTTAAAATTTTGATATTAAAGACTGAATTTTGTAACATTTATATATTGAGAGTATATTTATTTTATGCTGATGACCTTCTCTATCTTTGAAAATATGTGTTTACATTTTTATTAATGCTACAATTTAATTACTCTGCAATGAGAGAAAAGTTCATCCTTCAATCTCTTTCAAGGTAATAGGGGTTTTTGTTTGTTTGGATTATATAAAGCAAAATAAAAAAGGGGAGAAGAGCTTTTTGACCTCGAATTTAAAAGTAAACAAGGTGGCACCTGAAGAAAGACAAAATCTTGATGGTGTAAAATATTCCACAAATTATACTATGACGTGTTCGTGGACTTTAGCATTTGGATATAATGTATGCTCTGGTTTGACTCTGCAAGCTGTTTTTACTTTTGGCTTTTAAATTCCAAAGAACTGCTAAAAAATCAGCAGGGACAGTGCTAATTAATTTATAATATTGTTTTGTGTTTCTGAACTAGGTACCTTGGTAATTAAGTGAAATATTTATGATGAATATAAAACAATGCAAATTCATTTGTTTGCCTTAAAGCTAACTTGTTATTTATTTAGATTGATCATTGGAAATATTTTTAAATTGAATTTTATGAGGAAGACTGAAAATTTAGAGCAGAGATGGGGAAGATGCTAAGGATTGATGTGTTAGAATACACTGTTACATTCTAACTCAGACAAAGGGTAATCATAAAAACTTTAACCAACTGATAAAAATAGTTCTTAGTTTTCCCCAAGGAAGAAAATAAACTATAGTGAAAGTGGGTCAATAATATACTGTGAAAGAAGATGTTTAACTCAAATAGGTTGGATAGTGCTCAACCGAATCCCCAATTTAAAATTGTGTGTGTGTGTATTGATGATAGAAATACAGAAAACCATAGTCCTATGTGCTGTTTTTATAATACATGTTTTAACCATTTTTCTTTATACAGTATGTACTTAATCCTAATTTATCTCAACCTATATTAAATGAAAAAACTGTTTTACTCTTTAAAATTTTTTAATCCTCACCCAAGGATATGTTTATTGATTTGTGGAGAGGGAGAAAGAGAGGAAGGGAGGGAGGATGAAAGGAAGGAAGAGAGAAAGCAGGGGAGAGAAACTGAGAGAAAGGGAGACAGAGAAACATTGATGCAAGAGAAAAATGTTGATGGGTTGCCTCTTGTATATACCCCGACCAGGCATCAAACCCACAGCTTAGGTATGTGCCCTGAATGGGGATTGAACTCACAAGTTTCCATAAACTTTTGGTGACGGGATGACACTCCAACCACAATTGACCCACCTGGCCAGGGCGAGGCTGCTGCATTTTTTATTAAATTTTTTTTTTATCCTCACCTGAGGACATTTTATTTTTCCTTGCTTTTAGAGAAGAAGGGAGAGAGGAAGGGGGAGAGAGAAAGTCAATGCCAGAGAGAAGCATCAATTGGATGCCTCCTGTACACACCTTGACTGGGGGTCATAGGTGACACGATGGGGGATCACACACCCCTGTGTCCTCACGGGTATCAAACCTGCAACTTAGGTGTGTGCCCTGACCCAGACCGGAGCACGCAATCTTTCAATTACTGGACAACGCTCAACCCAATGAGCCACACTGGCCTGGGTGAGACTGCTTTACTTTTAATGTCAGCAACTAAACTGCTCTTCTTTCCCCAGAGGAGGCTAATGGTTTATGGTGCAGCCTGTAGGAAAACAACAACAACAACAACATATCTTCATACCCACAGGTAGGGGATTTAAACATTTTCTTTCCTTGGGAACAAGGCCATGTTATTATTATCTTTCAAGTAACAATAACTTCAAATGAACACTAGCAAACTTAACAAATTAAGGTAACAGCACTCTCCTGGTCTTTTTCAGAATAATCATCAAAGTTATGATTGAAATATTGCCAAAAAGCCCACAAAACTTTGATGTAAAACTGAAGGAAGAAAAAAGATGTTCGAGCTAATGGCTTGTCTATTTTCAAAGAAAAATCTTTTTTTTATTTCTGAAGCTGCCATGTAGGAAATGCAGAAGTTACACAATTTTGTTCTTTGCTACAGGAATGTGAAGATTGATTTTATGCATTTATCCTATTTAAGTAATACCTGGTATTGGGACTGTAGGTTCACCAATAATAATATGGCATCAGAGGCTATATGTTTATAAATGATTATATGTAATATTTATCACATCTATCATATGTTAGGCACTAATCCTATTCACAAGTTTATATAGGTAAATACTTCTATTTTGCTAAGTGGGTACACTGAGGCAGAAAATGTATAATTCTTAAATCACTTGTATATGAAGAACCTTAGCTTAAAATCCAGGTCATTTGATTCCAGACCTGTATTATTTGTCCCAGGACATCATTTTAAAGCACTGTTTCAGGTCTCCTCTGATTGGTGTGGCTCAGTTGGTGGGGTGTCATTCTGCAAAGCAAAAGATGGCCAGTTTCATTCCTGGTCAGGACACGTGCTTGAGCTGTGAGTTTGGTCCCTGGTCAGGACATGTACCAGAGGCCACTGATCGATGTTTTTCTCTTACAGCGACTTTCTCTCACTCTCCTTCTCTCTCCCCTCTCTCTAAAAATAAAATTAGAAAGTCTTTTAAAATATCTATGTTTCAGGTCTATATAAAAATGAAATAAAAGTATAGTGTTAGTCTAGGCTTGCACTTTCCAATATGATTGCTATTAGCCACACGTAGCTATTTAAGTCTGAATTAATTAAAATGAAATAAAACTACAAATTTAGTTCCTCAGTCACACTAGTCATAGTTCAAGTACTTGATAGCTGCATGTGGCTAGTGACTGACTACGCTTTTGGATAGTACAGATATAGCACATTTTGCTAATGCAGAAAGTTCTATTGATAGCTCTAGTCTAGGCAAAAATTTTGAAATTAACTGAAAAATATACACTTTATTATTTATTTCTGAAATTATATTTTATTGATTATTCTATTACAGTTGCTCCAAATTTTCCCCTTTGCTCCCCTCCACGCAGCACCACCCACACCCTCAGCAATCCCCACGCCATTGGTCATGTCCATGGGTCATGTGTATAAGTCCTTTGGCTACTCCGTTTCCTATACTGTATTTTATGTCCCCATGGCTATTCTGTAACTACCTATTTGTATTTCTTAATCCCCTCACCTCTTCACCCATTCCCCCATGACTCCTTCCCATCTGGCAGTCTGGCAACCATCAAAAGGCTCTCCATATCCATGATTCTGTCTCAGATCTTCTTATTTGCTTAGTTTGATTTTTATATTCAATTGTTGCTAAGTATGTATTTATTACCATTTTATTGTTCATAGTTTTGATTTTTTTTCTTAAATAAGTCCCTTTAACATTTCATGTAATGATGATTTGGTGATGATAAACGCCTTTAGTCTTTTCTTGTCTGGGAAGCTCTTTATCTGCCCTCTGATTCTAAATGACAACTTTGCTGTGCAGAGCAATCTTGGCTGTAGGTCTCTGCTTTTCATGACTTTGAATATTTCTTGACAGCCCTTTCTAGCCTGGAAAGTTTCTTTTGAGAAATCAGCTGACAGTCTTATGGGAACTCCCCTGTAGGTAACTAAATGCTTTTCTCTTGCTCCTTTTAAGATTCTCTCTTTACCTTTAAGCTCTAGCATCTTGATTATGATGTGTCTTAGAGTGGGCCTGTCTGCATCCATCTTGTTTAGGACTCTGTGCTTCCTGGACTTGCATGTCTATTTCCTTCACCAAATTAGGGAAATTTCCTTTCATTATTTTTTCACATAGAGTTCCAATTTCTTGCTCTTTCTCTTTGCCTTCTAGCACCCCTGTGATGCGAATGTTGGAATGCTCGAAGTTGTCCCAGGGGCCACTTGCACTATCCTTGTTTTTTTTGTCTTGTTGTTCTGATTGGTTGTTTTTTGCTTCCTTATTTTCCAAATCATTGATTTAATTCTCAGCTTCAAGCACTCTACTGTTGTTTCCCTGTAAATTTTTCTTTATTTTACTTAGTGTATCCTTCATTTCTGAATGGATCTTTTTTATGCTGTTGAGGTCCTCACTAAGATCCTTGAGTATTCTTATAACCAGTGTTTTGATTGCTTATCTCCATTTTGTTTAGTTTTTTTTTTTTTTCTGGAGTTTTGATCTGTTCTTTTATTTAGGCCATGTTTCTTTGTCTCCTCATTTTGGCAGCCTTCCTGTGTTTATTTCTATGTGTTAAGTAGAGCTGCTAAGACTCCTTGTCTTAGTAGCATGGCCTAATATAGTAGGTGTGTCCTGTAGGATCCAGTGGCACAGACTCCTCTAACACTGGATACTTGAAGTACACCCTTCATGTAGATTGAGTATACCCTCATCTTGTAGTTGAGCCTTGATTACTGTTGGCAGGTCAATGGGAGGGATTTACCCAGGCCAGTCAGCTGTAAGGTCTGGCTGTAACCCCTGACCACCAGCAACCTCTGCCTTCTGTGGAGGATTAGCTGTGCAGGAGCAGGGTGGTGATGCCCCCACATCGTCTACAGTTGTCCACTGGGTGTGTAGGCTCTGGGATTTCCTGGGTGGTCGAGTATGAGGTTCGTCCCCACCTGTCTTTTGCCCAGGGCCACCCTGCCTGGGCTGTAAAGCAATCTGAGATGGCTGCTACTTGTGCTAGGCTTAGAGATTCCCAGGAGAAGCCAAGCTGTGAATCTAGGCTGGTTGCTGCTAGTGCCAGGCCTGTTGCCCTTTACCAAGAGCAATGGGGACTGGGTGTTCATTGAGACTAGCCCTTGCTTGTAAGAGAGGATTTAGGGAGTTTGAAGCATGAGCCAAGACCAGCCATTCATATGGAAAAGCAGCCTGGAGGGGTCTGTAAGTTGGGTGGGATGGAGCCTCTGGGTATCTCCAGGGTGGGGCAAATAGTGTTAGCCAGGTTGGTGGAGTCTCAGATATGGCAACTGGCTGCTGGCCCTGTGCGTCTGTGGGCACAGAAAATAGACAATATCCTCTGCCCACCTTTCAGTCTGGGAGAAAGCTGTCCCCCACTCCCACCTTGATGCCAGACACTTCACTTTCTTCCTGTATTCCATGGTACCTTTTAAACTGTTACCCTAGTGCTGGAGCTCAGAGGGAGTGAGTCTGATTAAATCCATTTGTGGGTTCTTTCAAAGGACCTGCTTGGGACTCCAGAAGTTTCTTCCACTGACTCAATCTCTGCTAGTTTTTGTAGCCAGAAGTTATGGTGGCTTATCTTCTGGCACTGGAACCTTGGTCTAGGCGGCCTGTTGTGGGACTGGGACTCCTTGCTCCTAATATACACTTCCTGAATACTTATCCACCATAGGCAGATATGGAACCAGCCCGTTCTGCATCACATCTCTGTCTGTCCTGCCTGTCTGGATGGGTGTGTTTTCTTTAATTCCATAGTTATTAGGCTTCCATTCAACTTGATTTCTGACAGTTCTGAGTGATAGTTGTTCTATACGTTAGTTGTAGTTTTAGTTGAGAGGAGGTGAGCTGTGTTTACCTATGCTTCTGTCTTACCAGAATTGTATACATGTTTTCTTTGATGAGATGTAAGAAATAGTCTCTTACTCACTAGTAAGATTGATTGTTGAACACCTTATCTCTCACATACATTGAAAGTTTTGTTTGTTAAATAATGAAATGATCCAAGTCACTAATTACTTCATGTTAAAATTGGTTTTGAAAAGTCATTATAAGAAAAATCTTATAGTCAGTCTGTGTGGCCAATAAAATACCACAGAAATGGTGGTATTTGCTTTGAGAGTAAGTAATAAAATACATTGCAATTTCTGCTCGGTCTTTTTCTCATTCTCTTTTCTGTCTTGGATTACTCACTCTTGGGGGTGTAATTTTCTATAACACGGTCAGCCTTATGGAGTAGCCCATGTGGGAAGTAATTGAGGCCTCCAGCCAACAGCCAGGAAGAAACTCAGGGCTCGGCCAGTGGCCACGTGAGTCAACTTTGAAGCAGACCCTCCTGACCTCATCCTGTCCTCAGATGACCCTAGTCCTGCCAGTGATCCGCATGGGAGGCCCCGAGTCATAGCCACCAGTTAAGTTGGTCCCATAATCCAGATACTCAAAAATTGTGTGAGATGATAAATCTTTGTGGTTTTAAGCCTCTGAGTTTTGGAGTGATTAGTTACACATAAATCGACATCTATCACAGTGCTCAATAAGACTTATAATAGAATTTAATAAATTGTAATTATTTGTTAAATAAATTGATATATTTTCAGAGGATATAGTAATGAAGAAAACAATGACTCCTGCCATCAAATTACTCACCAATAACTATAATACAAGTATAATAAAGTAAGTAAAGTAAGTGAAGGACAAAGTTCTCTGAGATTTCCAGTGTGGGTGTGGGGAGGGGACTACATCCAGATGGATGGATAAGGAAAGCCAGCCTTAGGTGGGTGGTACCTAATATGCCTTGAAGGAAGGGTAGGGTTTTTACAGGTGTAGTAATAGTACAAGAATGTAAGCATTCCTCATATTGGACATAATGTATAAAAAGGTTCAAGGCTGAGAAATTATGGGTGTTTTGGTTACAACATATAGTTCAAATGTAGGAAAGAAAAGGAAAAGGGCCCAAAGAAGATGGTTGAGGTGGTTTTGAAAAGGACTTAGATCATTAGGAATCCCATATTCTTCTGTATTCTTTTGGGCTTCTGGCCCAGCAGTAGGCAGGCTCCTTCCATGGGCACCGCATGATTGGAGCCTCACGCTGTGTGTGCATGTGTGTGTTTATTTATTTGAATAAGTATTGGGTTGGCCAAAAGTCTGTTTAGTTTTTTCCATAAAATAAAAGATACATTTTTCATTTTCATCAATAACTTTATTGATTTTGATATTTTGAGTATGTTGGCTATCTCCTGCTATTGGCTTCTAGTGGGTAGAAGCCAGGGGTGCTGCCAAACATCTTCCAATGCATAAGACAGCCCCACATCAAAGAATTATTTGACCAAAATGTCAATAGTACTGAGAAACTTCTCAAATTACTTTTGACAGGTTCGGTCAGTCACAGCACCTTCTCCCTACACTGAACAATTTTTTGTGTGTGTTTCAGTTGTGTTTTTACCTTTCTTGAAATAATTAAGCACAATACATCAAAAAATGTTGCGTATGTTCTTCCATCTTCAATATTAAAATGGCTGCACAAAAATTCACCAATTTTGATGTTTCTTTTAAATGCATGATGACATAACAGCTGTCACAATTCAGCCTAACAAAATTATTTTGAATGAAGTTAAAGACAACTAAGCACTACCAGAACCTAAATGAACTTTTTGGCCAACCCAATGCCTTAGTAAAGCTCTCATGACTATGAAAAACTTGCAATTTAAAGACTTGGGAATCAGTCATTGAAGTTGCCAGAACCTGTGCAAAGACTGGATTCAAGGAAGAGAGGTGAGCGGTCAGGTAACCTGTTAGAAGGCTTCGCTAAGTATTCAGAGATGTTGAGGGACTGAACTGATGTCAGTATTAACAACGCCAAAAAATAAAGATTTCGTATTTAGGACATTGCAGAGGAAAAGTATGGCCTGACATCGTGGTTAAATTTAATGGTCGAAACACAGATATGGGCTTATAAATTTTTTTACTCCAACAGTTGTCGTCACCTTAAAAAGAGTCAAAATTCCTTTGCATTTCTTTAAACCGCTTCCACTCCTTCCCTGTGTTTTTGGCCTTGTCCCCACTCTCTCTCTGCTCTGAATCTAGCAGGATGTTTTACAATTTCTGGAACTTGCCAGCCTCTCGCAGGCTCTGCTTTTATTTCTTCCACTAAGAATCCTTCTCCATCCTTGTCTGCTTGGCAAACTCCTCCTCTGTTTGAAGGCCCACCTCCAATATAACCTTCCTTCAGAGTCAGATTTATTGCATTTTCATATGTTTTACACTTTGTCTTCTCTGTCAAGTTTTGCATCACTTTGCAATACTTATTTTATTAAAGTTTATATGTCTTCCCAGCCAGACTATGCAGAGCTCAGGGTCTTAATGCCTAGCACAAAGTAGATGCTTAATTATTTTTCAAATGCAATGAACTAGGAATAAAAATAGTTAACTGAGCCTTGAAACCTGAAGGTTGAAGATTAAGTTTGACGATGAATTCTATTGCTGATATTTTTTATTCTTGCTTACTCTTTCATTGCCTTTCTTTGACATAATGCTTCCTGAGAGTTCTGTTCTTAATATCTCTCTGCGTTTTGTTCTTAAGTAGCACACAAGATAATCCAGGGACCACAGGCTTGTCTGAGTTCAAAGCCAGTGTATGTAACCACCAAACTCCACCACCATATCCCTAGCTGCCACCACTTGATTTAAACTTGGTTGGAACTGACCTATTTTGAGTCTGCTCACCAACCTATCAGCTATGCACATTGAGGGGTGAACACTTGTGATTAAAAATGAGGTTACGCTGTGGTTCTCTAGCCACTGCTAATTTGCCTTCTACTTTCTCTTTTGAGACCTTGCATTACCAAAGTCATTGTGTTTAACTTGACAGTAGCCCTTAGTCATAAAAATGACATTGTGTATCTAAAGCGCTGTCCCACATAGGTGAGTCACTGGGCTGGGTTTGTAGCACTGACAAAAGGAAAACGAAATAAAGTACTGAAAAAAAATCTACAAATAAATCTGCTTAAAAAGGTTATAGTCTATTTAAAAGACATTTTGCAGAGAGGAATTTCTGGGGAAAGTTTTAGTGTATCAGGAAAAAATAACTAGGAAGGCCTTTTCTTTGAGTGATTGGTTTAGATTCATAAACTTAAATACCTAGCTTAGTCAGTAACTTAAATTTGGTAGTGTAGCAGAGGGCTTTGCCTCTAGTTTCTTCCTGTTCTCATGTCAGATAAAGCTAAAAGAAAATTTGAGCACCTGGATGCAAATTTGAGAGTAAGCTCACAATTTAACATATTTGCTTATCAACTACTTAACCAGACTATTTTTGAAATGCCAGTGGGAGGGTCTACAAAGGTGAATAAAATTTGATTCCTCCTCTGGCTAAACTTATAGCCGGTGGGGGGGTGCAGTTTTGCCCTTGACTTTTTTATTTTTGTTTTTTATTTTTATTGAATTTATTGGGGTGACATTGGTTAATAAAATTATATAGGTTTCAGGTGTACAACTCTATAATACCTCATGTGTCTATTGGATTGTGTGTTCATCAACCAATGTCAACTGCTCTGTCACTCACTATTTATCCCCCCTTTATACCCTCTCCAACCACCCCTACCCCTTTTTCCTCTGTTAATCATGATACTGTTGTCTGTGTCTATGAGGTGCTTTTTTTTTTTTTTTGCTTAATCCCTTTACCTTTTTCATTCAGTGCCCCCAACCACCTCCCCTCTCACAGCTCTCCCTAAATTTTTTTTAGCTTTGCCTAAATCTTAAGCAACAAAAATTGTGATAGCATGCATGTAGCTAATAAAAAAAATCAACATTTAGTTTTTAGTTCTTACCACATGCTAAAATTTTAAACAGGAAAACACACTGTGGGGGTGTGGCTAAAATAATTAGAAACAGGATTTAATACTTGCAGGGGCTTTCACCAGAGAAGAAGCGAATGTTGACTTGGAATGTCACAGACCATACCATGTTTTTTTTTTTTTTTTTGGTCTAATATAACCTTGCCAGCACCGTGCAGCTATAAAGACGACTGTGAATTTCTAGATGGCGGTTTTATACATGCAGTGCTCCCCCCAAACTTTTATTCACTTCACTTATGCTTACAGATATGAACATCTGTCAAAGTTTTCAACTGGTCAACGTGCAACTCTCTGCCAAGGGATCCAAGGTTCCAGTGTGCTCCGATGTAGTCTTTGGCAGGCCAGCGTCTGCCCACGGTGGGCAAAGGTGCCCAGCATCACAGGAGCCAGAGCAACAACATTGCACTGTGTATTCTGGGAAAGGTGCATCCTGCTTCGTATTCAGCAAATGAAGCTTTGCATTTGGATTTAAAAAAAAAAAGATGTAAAAGAAACAAAACACAATGAAATGGAAACAAAATGTTGGCAAATTAAAATTGCATTGGATTTATACTTATTGGATTTCTGAAGTAAGCTGACAAGAAAAATTACCTTCATTGCAAATCACTGAAGGGCTTTTCTACAGAATAAACACACTCACAGAGAAGAGCTAATTCAAAGGAAGTTTCAATATGTTAATACAATAATTAAGCAGTAAGGCACAACAGGCAGCCCATTTCCACGTAGTTCAGCGTGCCTCAGGTGGGGTATAAGGTACAAGGCTGAAGGCTAAATGACTTCAACCACCTGAGATGGCTATAATCATCCTAAAATATGATATGAAATGAATATTGCCCTCATTGGAAAGTATTTACTCTTGCAAACAAGCAGAAAGAACAAAATTCTCTGTATTTTGTGGGCAGTCTTTAAGAGCTGAATTATTGGAATCAGCCTCAAAACTTGGAAACTTAAATCCTTCTAATTGGAGGCTGCATTTTCCCATGTTCTTGGTGGTCTTTTCCTTTGCCGAGTGTCTCATCTTCTCATCCTTTTGTTTGAATCTTCCTGTAGCCAAATTCCTTCTGTATGTGTGTGTGTGTGAGTTTAAGGTGGTTTTGCTAAAGCAGCTCACCAGCCTGGTACCTGGGTAGCTTTATTTCCCATGAAGCAGATTAAAACAGTGCTTCTCAAAGTCTACTTTGTGCAAGGAGCATCTGGGGTCTTAGGAAAATATAGATTTGGATTCAGTAGGTCTGGGGTGGAACATGTATTTTCTTTTTTTCTTTAAAATTATTATTGTGGACACTGTTGCAAATGTCCCCATTTCCCCCCCTTTTCCCCTTTCCTCCCGTCCCCACTGTGCCTTCCCTTTGGCCACCACTACACTGTTGTTTTTGTCCATAGGTTATACCTGTATGTTCTTTGCTGAATCCCTTCACCTTCTTCCATTCAGTCCCCCCACCCCTCTTTCCTCTGACAGCTGTCAGTCTGTTCCATGTATCCATGCCTCTGTTTCTATTTTGTTTGTCAGTTAATTTTGTTCATTAGATTCCACACATGAGTGAGATTGTGTGGTATTTGTCTTTCTCTGACTGGCTTATTTCACTGAGCATAATAATTTCTAGGTCCATCCATGCTGTTGCAAAAGGTAAGATTTCCTTCTTTTTTATGATTGGGTAGTATTCCATTGTGTAAGTGCACCACAGCCTTTTTACCCACTCATCTACTGATGAGGCTATCGGGCTGTTTCCACATCTTGGCTTTGGTAAATAGTGCTGCTATGAACACAGGGGTGCATATGTTCTTCTGATTTCTGTTTCGGGATCCTTAGGATGTATTCCTAGAAGTGGGATCACTGTGTCAAAAGCTTGCATTTTCAATTTACTCCAACCTCAAATGTGTTTCATTGAAACGTCAACGACTGTCTGAGGAACTGAAGAGAAATATGGTCTCCCATACTTGCTAATTGCTTCTCAGAAATATTTTTTTTGTTTTGGTAACTACTCTTCATCCTCTTTGCATCTGCTTAGTTCATGTCCTCCTTATCCTCGATCTGGGTTACTGTTCTTACAAGTGGCGTAAAACTCCAAGAGTATTGTTCCTAATGCAGGCTATGTGCCTAGCATGCCCATGAAGTTGTGCAGTGCCCAGCCGGTACAGCCTTACACAGCGGTAATCTCTTCGACTGTAGCCTTTACCCTTCCAGGAGTGACCCTTGCACAACTTCCGCAAATGTTATTACAAAGCTCATAAAAGCCAATGCATAATGAGCTTCCCACTTCCGTCAGGCCAAATATCTTATACCAGAGAACCCCAGCCCAAATTACCCTGCACTTTTATCTCCTGTCACCCTTCCTTAGTCCAGGGTACTGCTTGTCTCACCTGGTCCACACCTATTCATACATGTCTAACTCCCTTTGCATGTCATTTCTCCATGTAGGATTTTACTACAATGTCTATTCCTCAATGAGCTTTCTCTAATAGTCCTGGACAAAGTTAATTGCCTACATTTTTGTTGGCATTTTCATAACTACTCATTTATGTATGCATTTTTGCTGATTACATTATATTGTGGTTACATTTGTAGTTATTACTTCTACAAAAAGATTCTATCTTCAGTTTCTTGTTTTTGTAACCCCAGAAGGCAATTTTTGACAGCTTTGACATCTAACTTCCCTCAGCTGGCTCTGCTAATCATGCCAGTAGGGCTGGGGTCCCTTTCCTCACTTAAGACTGATGCATATGCCATCTCTTCCTACTGTGTGCTGGGCTGTGAGAGGGCAGCTTTCCCAGCAAGAGGACAAAGAAGAGAAGGTAAGTTTTCTTTTTTACATTTTTTAATTTATTAATTTTAGAGGGAGGGAGGAAAGAAGAGAGGGAGAGAGAGAGACAGATAGACATGGATTTGTCGTTCCACTTATGTATGCATTTATGGGTTGATTCTTGTCCGTGCCCTGACTGAGGATCAAACCCATACCTTGGCGTATCAGGGAGATGCTTTAACCAACTGAGCTACCTGGCCAGGGCTTGAAGGTAAGTTCTTAATACCAGGCATTAAGCATTTCCATGCATGATCTTTTCTAATCCTCATCCACCCCAAGAAGTAGATGTACTAGGAAGCTAATGAAGTTTAAGATTTCCAGGCTATTTACTTACAAGGACTCCTTCCAAAGCCCTGTTTTAAAGTTTATCAATTAAGAGTGTATAATCCTTTTTTACATTCTAAATCGCCATTCTCTTCATACCTAATTTTATACTCATACTTTTGTGTATTTTTTTCTTTAAAAAGGCCGATCAAATTCTACAAGCCTCAGGACCCACGGAACCCAGCTCTGCCTTGCTTAACCCTGTGAAGTAGGGACTGTAAACACTGAGATAACACCAAGAGTGTGTCCAGGAAATTTAACCAAAGAAATTACAGTGTTGTATTATTGCAAAGCTAATGAAAAATGATACTTTTCAGTGGGTCTGTTCTGTCACACACAAAAAAGCACAGTAAGAAAAGTACTAAGTTATATACTGTGAACAACTGACAAAACACTGACCCAAGAGGGTCTGAAATGACCACAAACAATGACTTATAAAATCCCCAATCCAGGAACCACTATAAAGGACACATGGACAAAATCAAGGGGGAGGGTGGAGGTGGGGGAGGGAGGAGGGTTCAGCTGGGTTGGGGTGGAGGGATGGGGAGAAAAGGCACACAACTGTAATTGAATAACAATAAAAAATTAAAATTATAAAAAAAAAATCCCAATCCTATGCTGCCATGTTCATCTGAGAACAGGCATTTGATGCCGACTGGGAGCCAGTTAGCAATAGTGTGATCAGATGTGTTTATTTCATTAGGCTTTTACTTAGTCTTTGTGTTTATATTATATATGAGAACTAAGAACCCCAAAAGTCAACTAATTGCCAAAAATTACATAGCTAATAGATGATTGAGATGGGCTCCAAACTTAAACCTGTCTCTCTGAGTGTTTGCTGGTTGATTTTATATCAAACACAAGTGGACAGAGAATATAATTATTGACTTCCTTTCCATCCCTTTTGCTGCTGTCTCTGGAATTCCCTTACCCCACGCCCTCTTCATGGCTTCATCATTAAAAAGATGACGTTGTCCTAGCTCTTCTCCTACTCCCATAATCCTGTTTCAGACTGCTATTCCAACTGCGGAATTGGGCTAGCACACTGATTTAATTGTTTACTCTAATGGGCATGTCAGATTTCTAAAACTTCTTGCAAAATAAGATTTTGGCCTATGCATACCCATCTGGTCTCTGACCTACCCTGTCTCGATTAATGCCGCAGTACTTTTCTCATTGTTTTGTTTTGGGTGCTTGGTTCCTTTACCCTCCTCTGTGTTTCCCTTTCTTCCTCTGCACCCTGATCTTGCTTTGCAAGCTCTCTCCACACAGAACTTTGAGAGAATTAATTTTATGTGTAAACGGTACTGGGCCGTGGGGTGCCCAGATATGGTGAAACATTATTCTGGGTGTGTCTGTGAGAGTGTTTCTGGACAAGATTAGCATTTGAATTTGTAGAATGAGTAAAGCAGACTGTTCTGCCCAACGTGGGTGAGCCTCATCCAATGTGTCGAAGGCCCGAATTGAAAAAAAGGCTGAGTGAAAAACAATTTGTCCTCTCTCTGTGTGACTGTCTTCCAATCGGAACATCTGTTTCTTCCTCCTTTAGGACTTGGACTGAGCCTGGAAGCCACACCATGAGCTTTCCTGGGTCTTCAGGGTCTCTGATTGTAGACATTGGTATTTCTCCACAATCATGTGGGCCAATTCCTTGTAATAAATCTTTTTATCTATCTATTTATCATCTATCTAATCTGTGGACTTATCTAAGTATCTATCTACCT
This sequence comes from Desmodus rotundus, assembly GCF_022682495.2. Lineage (NCBI taxonomy): Eukaryota > Metazoa > Chordata > Mammalia > Chiroptera > Phyllostomidae > Desmodus > Desmodus rotundus. The sequence continues at coordinate 135,479,630 of NC_071388.1, forward strand.
ACCTCTCTATCTATTATCTATCTATGAAGGAGGATCCCCCCAAAAAGCCAGAATTATGTTCTTGAGGGCAGGCCCCTTGTAGTACAGGCTTGCCCTGCTAGGTGAGAGTTTTAGGAACCCATCTGTGTCAGTGTACCAGCTGTGAGAGGCTGTGTTTAGCTTTAGTGAAGTTATTTTTTTTTTGAACTCTTTAAAAATGTTTGCCCATTTCATGATGGATAATTTCTAAGCACACCTAACCACACCACGCTGAGTGTTCAGCAGTTTTTGACCCAAAATGGCATGACTCCTGTGCCCCACCCTCCCTATTCACCCAATCTCACTTGAACGACTTTTTTGTTTGTTTGTTTCCCCGATGAGAAAAGTCCTCAAAGGATAATGTTTTGCTGATGTGGAAGAGGTGAAACAAAAACGGCAAGAGCACAAAAAGGCATCAAAATCAATGAGTTCAAATACTGTTTTGAGCAGTTGAAAGCACATCTCAATAGGTGTATCCAACAGAGAGTACTTTGAAGGTGACTGATGTTTAAACTTGTAAGAATAAATACACAATTTTTGTATAAGTAAATTCTGGTTTGGGGGGGTCCCCCTCCTATCTATCTATTTATCTACCTTTATCTATCTATCTATCATCCATCATCGATCCTATTAGTTCTATTTCTCTGGAGAGCGCAGATTTCTTTACCTGGACTTTAAAAACTGTCCAGATCTTACCCAAACACACATCTCTCCCTGGCATCTTTGTGGGCAGCTCTAACCAGGCAGGAGGTGATAGCATTCATATTTGGTAATATTTGTGGGCCAAACCAGGTACAAACCACAATATGGTAGGATTTTAACAAAGGATAAGCTGTCCCTTTGATGGGTGATGTCTATTTTCTGAACAGCTACCAATGAAAAAATGAAAGAAAGTATTCTAAATCTATATTGCCTTGGAAAATCTAAAATACATACCAGCAAAGAAGCATTTTTTTCTGATAAAGATCAACTGGCCTGAATTTAGAAATATTCAATCTTTTGATGGTAATCTTACTCAAATGTTTTATATCTCTTCTTTTTCCTTTGTTGGGGTACACTGAAGAAACTAATGATTTCTTAATGACTCGGGATCACCAGAGTGAACATAAATTATCTTATTTAGCAATGGCTTAGGGATGCTCTCATTGTAGAGCATCTCTATGTTAATGCAGAATAAAATAATTGCTATTCATAGTTACTGTAGCGATGTTCATACTTAGTGTAGTGATTGAAGTCCCTATCCTATTGTTATTCAAACAATTGTAATTGTTCTGTCTTATTTCTCAATCTTTTCCCCTTACTGTAAAGCTGTCAGCTAATAGTTCTTGCTCTCCTCAGTGAGCCGGGCTTTAACCAAGGTTATTCCTCTCCCTCAAGAACAGCAGGTCTATTGGGGGACTTTCCTCTCCTCGGGGCACATTTGTTAACATATGGTGACATTTTTAATTGTTATAACTTAGAAAGGGGTTGCAACTGGCATCGAGTGGGTAGAGGTCACGTCAATAAACCTCTAACAGTGTATGGGACAGACCTTCACAACAAAGAATTACTTGGGTCAAAATGTGGAGTGGCCGGGTTTGCAGACACTGTTTTAGAATTGTGGGGAAGTGAATAGGCTCTTCTAAGGGAGTATCCAGAAGCTCTGTCTCAGGTTAAAAAAAGCAGTGTGTACTGGTTCATGGTCGTCGGTAAGGTTAGAGCCCAGTTTCATTTACTTTTTAAGAACAGCAATATTCTCATGGACTGAGATCCTTTGACCTCCAGCTGAAAGAGGTATTAGTCTCAGTTCTTAACGTAAAATCTTTGACACCTGTGTGTACAAACTACTTTCCTTTAATGAAGATTAGCTTGCAGGTTTTTTCATAGTTATTTGGCTTAAATGCTATAGCTACATTTTAAGAATCAGTAAGATATAAATACCATAGTATATAAGATATTTCTAAGGGATTTTCAAATTTCTATTTACAACCTCTTATATGCCAATAGCACCCTGATTATATAAAGCATAAAACACGGTTTTCTGCTGTAATTTGATAGCATTAGAAAAATTGGTGTCCAACTGAGCCTCTTCCCCTACTTGTAAAAATCACATTCTTTGGAGAAACATGATTTTGACCAACCAAAGGGTAAAATGTCTGTAGTGACACAGCTATTTTTAAGGGAATTCTATTGAAGGTCAATTGTTTAACTGTGATCTTGATCTTCTTTACTACTTCTCATAAGTTTTTAGTATGCAGTTAAAGGGCACTGACCCCACAGCGGACCTTTCTACATAAGGCTTGGGGCTGCCTCCACTCTGCAAAGCACATGAGTTCTGATCTGCTCACTTAATGGTCTTGACGTAGAAAGTAATTTCTTTCATTTTTAGATGAGGGACAATTCCTATTTTCTAAATTCCAATCTAAACTCAGTGAAAGTTTATTCTGCTTCTAGGTTAGGGAGAATATTTGTTTAAATTATTTTACAGAGATGTAAATCAGTTTTTATAATGACTTACAGCATATATCTCATTATATACCTTGATATATAGTAATGAATAAGATGGGGGAATGTCTTTTTTAAATGCATACTTGGTTAATTTGACTTAATTCCCATGCATTTTACCAATTATGTACATTTATTTAGTGCATAAAAGTGTAACAATTAATATTAAAGTGTAAATGAGTATGCATGTTCTATCACTGTTTTATTCAAATGTGATGTGTCAAAATCGATTTGATATAAAATGCAGAGTGATAGATAAGAATGATAGATCTAAGGTATGTACAGTACAGTTTGGAATTCTGTCAATCTCTGAGCAGCATTTCAAAAAAATATAATATGATCTTTAATACAGGAGTTTCTTGATGCCAATTAAATCAATCAGATACTATAAATCAGGGGGATACACACGTTTAGAGAGGAAAATGGACCTGTGACTTTTGTGCGTGTATGTGTCTCTCACTTCTCTTGTTTGTATGAAAATCAATTTCTGAGAGCAAAAATGATTCAATAAAATTTCAAATAATCTTCACTATTCTTGCTAGCATTTTTAATTTGACATTTTACAATTAAGTTTTCTAGTTTTCATTTTCCTTTGGAAAGTTACTATTTAGTTTTGCTCATGTTTAAGATTTTTAAAGGTGGTCCTCAGTAATTTTATATATTGCTTATTGTCACATTTAAATGGAAAGTGTTCTTTATGTATTTGTTGTGATGTTTGCAATTCTAAAACAACAAGTTATTTGTTTGTCAAGGTCTTAGAAATCATACTGTTTAATATAATGATTTCATGTTGAATACTTTAAGAACCAACGAAAGGTATGTGGAGAAAGGGTAGAAAAATTTTAGTATGTTATTTCAAATTCAGATTGCATAATAATTGAATATTTTTAACTTATAAAGTACAAAGGTTTTATTTGAACACTATTAATTTTGCCACTGAAAGAATTTCTAAAATTAACTTGGAGAAAAAGATTAAAGGAGTGTGAAAATAATTGATTATTCTTGTATAAGTTTATAAAGAATAAACACAGATATTGTCCTATGAAAAATATTTTTTTAGAAAACTGCACTTATTATTTTTGAAAAAAAATTTTGTCCCATGCATTAATCCTATTGAAGCATTCAGGAATATAAATGTATATGTCTCCTATAGTTAGAAAAATATATCTATTTTAAATAGTTATTTTAGCACTCTTCCCATCTTTATACAAAATTTCTTAGAAGTCATAAATGACACAGTTTTTCCTGGAACAAACCTCCTAGAACTAGCTAAATAAAGCTCATTTCATGAATTAGATCTCTGAAGTGCCAAAGTACAAAAATGCCTATATTTTAATGTGAGAATAAAAGTCTGCAGTAATCATTTTGCTTTTATATTCCCTTTTCCTGATCCGTGTCTTTTTAACCAAAAATGTTACCAATTTGTACAAGAAACAGCCATCATTTTCACTAACTGTCCATTCTCACCAATAAATATATACCTAAGTTTAACATAGCTAAAAAGTACTGATAGAGAATTAAAACGTTTTCTGTGACTGAATCCCTTCCTCTAGTCATTCAAGCAATTCAGAATTTCCCCTTTTCCTTGTTACACTTAGATTTCACATCACATGCATAGGAAGAAGGAGCCAGTCTCTTTTAATTGTTCCCCTCAGTGCTTAAGAGATTCAGATTCTCTTCCACAAGTTCTGAGCCTGGATTCCCACCCAGGGCTTATCAAAAGTTTAAGGTTCAACCTCAAAAGTGCGAATTTAGGTGCCCTTATTCACGATAGCTGCCAACCCCACTGTAAAGAGAGTGCCTTGCACATCTAGAAAAATCTGCTCTGAGCTTCCCTAAGACGATGGTGAAATGCTGCATTATAATTTCCAAAATGAATTAATGAAGAACAACACTGGAGATGAAATGTATATGTGTGTGTATCACAGCTAACATGGTAACTGAAATACAAAGCCTTTTTTCTCACATTTTGCCAGCCATAGCATAAGCTTTCCACAGAGGATGGGGATTAACAGCCTGTCTCCTCCGGGGTGGGGGGCGTATGAGTCGAATAAAATGTAGAATCTGCAAATGGAACTCTGAAATGATGTAGTTAACGTTACATATGTAGTCTATTATGCTAACTGGGAACATGTGTGTCATAATATTGGGCAAACTGATTCTAAAAATGGGAGAGAGTAAAGCAAAAACTGACCCCCAAATCCTGCTCACATTGCATGATCCCAACAAGATGCACTGTCAGGAAAGCCTTGATGGAACCCCCCTGTCTCCTGTCCTCCACACCCACCGCTACCCTTTTCTTGCCCTCCACACTGTCCCCCTTTAATTGTTGGTTATATTTTTCATCTTTCAATTTGGATGACTAATTTTCCCTATCATGCCGGAGTGCCAGTATGTCTTTCAGACTTTACTCCGGCTGTTCTGAACCCATGGATAGCCCTAAATATCACGAACTTGAAATGTTTCCCAAGAAAAAGTAAAGAAAATCCTCTGCCATAAGGAACTGGAAGAACACAGGAGACTGGAAGACATCAAGACTGTTAGACCTAAGGAGACACTGACCATTCATTTGGCACCTTGACCACTTACATCACTGGCTTTAGCCGAGGCCGCTGTTTATGCTCAGGTATTCCTAGCCCTAGCTGGAATGTCATTCAAGAAGGAATATAACGGGGGAAAAGGGAATAAGCACAAATGTGGAAATGATGGCTCAATCTCAGTCTAAGGAATTAATAAGTGCAGAGTAAGAAGTAAGTCATAGAAAATTAGAGCACACAGAAGCATTAGACCGAGCATGAAGAGAAGCAAGGGAACAAAGGGTTTAGAATGTGGACTGGAGAGAGCAGGGCAGTGCCCGTTTAGGCTGCAGATGTGCGGGCTCACTGCACTAATGAAGTTAATTTGAAACTTATCCCAGTGCTTTCACTCTTGTGGGGTCTCGTATTACTTTTTCTTTTCCTCTCATTGGTTTGATGACTTTTGTTTGTTTAGCCTTTTATTATCTTCAACTTATTATTCAGTTTTAGGATGTGAACATGTCTTGATATAACATACTTTAAAAATTTGTCATTTAAATCCTCATTGGTGCTATTGCAGACTGGTGTGTTTTAACCTCAACTTGTGGGAACCCCACCTCTACTCATTGCTTAGGGATTCTAGAACCCCAGCTCGTCAGCAGAGATGTTTTTAAATCCAAGAAGCAAGGGAGATTATAGAACGTAGTCAGTTTATAAATGAAAAATTAAATAAAGGGTAAGCACAAGATACACTGGGACTGTTCACCCTCTCAAATACTGCTCAGAAAGGTGGAGAATAGGTAAATCATCCTTCCTTTCTTCCTTCCTCCTTTTATTGTTACCCCAATAGCTCCAGCAGACATGGAAATTCACAGGATAAATGCCAGATAATACTTGCCAAAGGGAAAAAAATATATAATCTCTAAATCCAAATGGTTACTACTCCTTGCCAATCGTCTCTCTAAAATGTCTTTACAGCATTTTTTTTTCTTTCTCTTTCATTCTTGTAGCTAGGTAGAGGCCTCTTTAACCTACCACTTGCATTTGCATTGCATTCTGCCGCTACAATAGTCCTTGTTATTCCTGCCCTTCCTTAGCCTCATTTTAATCTCTTTTATGAACATTTGCCTACTTAACATTCCCATGAAACCTCTTCTATAATGTATAATGGCTCATGCTCCTCCTCAAAAGTTTCAAAAAGTTTACCAGATAGTAGCCAAATATTTTTAACTTGATATTCAATATCCCCCCATTATATGGCTCTACCTAATTTAGGCTCCTTTGCTCTAGTCAAATGGCCTCATTATCGTCCTAACTCAATTCAGAGTTTCCCACTCTGGACCGTGCTCCCTGGTCCTACGCCTAACAAGCCTGTCTTCCACATTGTTATGTCCAAGACCCTATATATTCCAAGAAGTTTCTCCCATTTCTTCAATTTAGGTCATCACCTCTGACATTTTTATATTTGTACGTATTTAGTGGCACACCAATTTCTACCTTATAATATAGTTTTCGTGCACAGCTGTATTGGAATATGTATTTTTGTCTGCATCTATATTTAATTTGTCTTTCTCAGCTCCGTTAGTCAGGCATAATCCTTATGTGCATGGTCTGGGTAATATTTACCTTTATATTCCTGCTGCTCCTAACACATAGCTTGATGCATAAAAACCCTCAGATGTCTGTTGAGTGAATTAATAAATATGTTTAAAAGTTTAACACTTGTGTACCTTCAATACAATCACAGAAAGTCTCCAGATGATTCTAGTTGCTTATTCTTGCTTTGTAAATACTATTATCTGCCCAAAGTTTTTGGTCATCTCTACCTCATTTTCAAAAGGCCATATCCAGAAAGTGAGCTGGCAATCTTATGTTTTAATTATTCCCAAGATTGAGTCAGCTTGTCAGCTTAGTTGTATCTTAATATTAATAATTCTACAGGAAAGTTTTTTTTTTTTCATAGAAAATAAGAAACTGAAGAGAACCTTGGGGAAGATTTACAACTCTGTCTAGTAATCCAGGATTGTAGAACCTCATAAAAAATATGCCATCAATTGCAAGAGAGGAAATTAATTTATTACTTCTAGTTGTATGTAATAAGAGTAACAATTGATCATTTTGATATTGTATAGACAAAATAAAATTGAAAAACTTAAGAAAATATACATATCATTGTAGACATACAAGATATTAATACTGAAAGATATCAAAAAACATTTGGACTGACAAATTTGCTACAAATTAGCTGATTCCAAGCCCCTCCTCTACTTATATGAATTTAGACTATAGATTTGTTAATAATTTTTATGAGGAGAAATAATTTCATCTATTGAAAAGATATTTGAGTTTATGCTTACCAAATGAATGTTTAAAAAAGGTTTTGAAAATTAGGCAATGCTTATTTCATGTAAATAAATGATAATTAACAGATTTGACCAATTTTGTGATTTATTTCACAGTTTAGAAAATATTTTTACTTACATTTCTCAGTTCATATAGTATTTGAAATAACCCTATGAGGTGGGTGGAATTAATTTATTTTACACATGAGAAAACCAAGTCTTGAATATCCAGAACTAACTAGGTATAGAGATATAACTTTGGATTTTAGGCCAGTGGCTTCCAACACACCATTCACTTCATGTTAGTACACTGTATATACTTTATTAGTATATAAAGTATATTAAGTATATATTTGTTAATCAAGGAATATTATTTAAGGTTAAGCATAGGCTTACAGAATACAAGTATATTTGGCATAAAATCATGTTTAATGAGTGACTATCAAATTTAGGTAATAATTATGTAGACTATGTTTCTTAAAAAAATGTAGAATTACTTAAAATTTTATCTCTATACCAATGTTATGTTCTGTATGACATACTTTTAAATGATTCAGATACAGGCCTTCTCTGGACCCAGTGATCTCCCTAGATCTGTTCACTTCTAGTATTGAGAATGTGTTATTGAGATGATGAGTAATATTCTTATATGTGTATGATTAATAAATGCATGGGTTTTCTAAGAGATCATTTTAAATTTGTTTTTGAATGTTGTATAACACTAGATTAGTAAGTGATTCCTTATTTACTGCTTTTTATGTGATAATTATTTATTAATGGTCATACCTGAATGATTCCCTTGCTTTTATGTGTATATTTCCTTTTATAATAGCAATGAAAACACTCCAGGCCACACATTTCCGCATGGTTATTATGCCTCACAGGTGGTTAAATCTGTTTAACTGCCTTTATCTATGGATTCTGTGGCTCATTTACAGTTTTGACCACAATAACTTTTAAATTCAGGGGTTTTATTCAATATTAATTAAGGACAATGTTAAGGCTGCTGCTGTGAAATTAGCAAACATGAAAGACATTTTAGTTTTAGCAAAATAAACAATAAGTGCCTGGAGAGTAGTGCAGAATACAGGTCACAAATTAAACATTTATTTTAAAACATTGGTTAAAATTCTAGTATGTTTCAGGAACGGTACTCTGAGTGAAGAGACAAAATATGGTTATTTGTTATGACAATGATTCCTTATTTGTGTTAACAAGAAAACTATTCTTTCAGTATTTTAGATTTCATATTTACAAAATATAGATAATGAAGAGATATTTAAGCAGATATATATAGTTATTTCATAGCACTTTACTATATTGGAATATACAACTACTTTCTCTATGCTTGGAAACACATTTCATTCATTAAGGTTATGAAAATCCTTTATGTGTATAGGTATTAAGCATTTTCAGGTACAAAGCCCATTTTCAGTGTGATACTATTTTTCAGATTTAACTTGTTGGTAGTTATATTTTCATTATATGTTGATTGAAATATTATGCTGTAGTCATAAAGCTAGTAGAAATTATTATTTGTGAGTTTATATTCTATCAAACATGAAATATTCTACTTACTTTTGGAAAATAGTTAATATGTAAAGAGATATAATATTCATGAAACTATAGATGGTATTTTGTCCCCAATGACCCACTAAAATAATGGGCTTTACATTGCAGCTGTAGAAAAATACATTTTGCAAGCAAGTGTAATTAAAAAAAAAAGAAAATACATTTCAGAACCATCTTCCTTCTTTGAAGGAACAGTGAATGCCCTTTTGGCTAGAGAGAGCATGGGCTGGAGTTTGCACTGGGCTCAGTCAAACCTGGCTTCTGATCATGGCCCAGCATCACTCACTGCATAACAAATAAGGAGTAATTTAAGTTCCCAGTCTCAGTTTTCTCATCTTTAAATTGGAGAGATTGATGACACCTAATTTAATGGGTTCCTGTGAAGATTAAGTAACATTATATATGTAAAATAATTAGTGAATATCTTAGTACACAGTATGGTTTAGGGGTATTACTTTTTAAAAAGATTTTATTTATTTTTAGAGAGAGGAGAAAGGAGGGAGAAAGAGAGGAAGAGAAACATCAATATGTGGTCACCTCTTGCACACCCCCTACTGGGGACCTGGCCTGCAACCCAGGCATGTGCCCTGACTGGGAATTGAACCGGCAACCCTTTGGTTCCGGTTTACTCCACTCAATGAGCTACTCAATTCATTGAGCCACACCAGCCAGGTTAGGGGTGTTATTTTTATCATCACCGTTATAATTGTTGTTGTGCATTAGCTTCACTATGAAATAGAGTATTCCACTATGATATGGCCTGATATATATAATGGATATTTATGTATATGTATATACTGAATAATTATATGTATGTATGTATGTACATATGTATAATTATTTGGTGAGATTATGTCTATAGTGTGCTAAAAGCATGAAAAAGAGAACAGTTCAGTCACTTAAATTTATTGGTCTTCATTAGTATTTGCCTGATTATTCAAGGTTATTTTGGATATAGCAAAACAATTTGGAACATTTACATAGTCCAGCAATTTATAATTTATTTGAAATTTTAAAACATGTGGCAAATGATAGTGTTAGGAAAGGACAACAGTGCATCTAAAATTGCTCTAGCAGTGAAAGACTGAAGTCCTTCTGAGAACATTAGAGTACTTAATCAAAAGAATCTAAGAAACCCATAGGGTTATCTTCCCTCAGTGAATTGATATATTTCTCAAGTTGCTATTGTTTAAACAGATTTAAGATTTGTATTTTTAAAACACATTAAGTTGATCTCAAATAGCATCTGTATCTCCTTCCATACTTGGTTTGCTCACTGAGTGGGGTGTGTCAAATAGGTTTCAAGTGGCAGAGTTCACTCTGGACCAATCGCTCATATTTCAGTCGATAACACTCAGTGTATATGGTGTTCTTGAGAAAACATTCGTGGTGTGCTTGGAGAAGGGCTGACATTTCTGGGCCTGCAGAATGCTTTTGCTAAGCATAGAATTGTAGAAAATCAGGGAGGTCACGTCTTACCTGTGTGGCTATATCACAGTAGAGGGCAGAGTCCAGCATTTAGGAAACACATTGATTTGATAAATTAGGAAGAAAGTCTTTAGACATCAAAGTGAGTTGTCCATGGAAAAATTGAAATCCTCATACATTGCTGGTAGAAATGTAAAATTGTGTGGCCACTTTGGGAAAACAGTCTAGTAGTTTCTATAAAAGGTTAAACCTAGGGTTATTATGTGGCCCAACAGTTGGGTATGCACCACTCCTTGCTGTGTACCCAAGAGAAATAAAACATGTCCATGGAAACACTTACACCCAAATATTCATAGCGCCGTTATTGATGATAGCCAAAACATAGCAACACCACCAAAGCCCATCAACAGATAAATGGACAAATTCAATGTGATAAATCCATAGAGGGGAATATCATTCAGCAATGAAAATGAGATGCAGATAGATGCCCCCCCACAGATGAAGCTTCAGCACAGTGTTCCAGATGAAAGAGGCCAGTAAGAAAAGAACACATGTTGTATTGTCCTTTTTATATGAAATGTCCAGAACCGAGGCAGAAAGTAAACTAGGGGTTGCCTGCGGCTGGACGCGGGGTGAGGTGGGAGGAAATGGTAAAGGACATCTGATGCCTACTGGGCTACTTTTTTGGTGTGATGAAAATACTCAAAATGTCATTGTTGTCCTGGTCACTCAAGCCTGTTAATAGTCTAAAACACATTAAATTGTACACTTTTAACAGGTAAATTGGATACGTGAATTATATCCCAATGAGGCTGTTATATAAAAAAGAGTAAGCTGCTCCTCTAGCCTGTGTTTCCCAGAGGTGTTCATGACCGGTTTCAGAAACCGGACTGTCATGGGGACTTTCAGGCTTCCAGCTTCAAATAGTTGCAACAGGCCTTTTCAAGAACAGTATCCACTGAAATGCATCAAAGCATAAGTGCAGTCCCCGAAGAAACACTTTAACTCATGAGCTTAAATAATAACCAGATTTAATTCATTCCAGGTACATTCTCATTCAAGGAACTGCTGGCCAAAATGTTGAAATAAACATTTAGCTACTAAGCGAACAAATTAAACTCCTTTATGATTTAATTGCACCAGTGAGTATTTCTTTCTGGAATGTGTTTCTGCTTTGATACATTTCAGTACACATCATGAATTATGTTGAATGATAGCATTTCAGAATATGTGCGAGTGTGTATATACATATGTATTTCCAAACTGCATTTAAAGTGTTAGTTAAAATATGTATGCATGTGTACATGTGAACATTCCAACTTCGATGTTTATGTGTGGGTATACAATGCAGAAAGACATATTCCCATAAGTCCCATGCAGCGCAGTCATATTGTGGGGTATATATTTTGCCAAATAGTTGCAAGCATTAACAGAAATATTCTCTCTCTGCCTTCTCTCCTTTCCACTCCATATATATACATATGTGAATATAAAAATATTTGATAATGTTTATATATCACATGATAGATCGACAGTATTTATAGATGGCTATTTTGATCATCATGCATATTTTGAACCACTGGAACTATTTTAAGGAATTTTTACTGCTTTGAAAATATACAGCATTTCACTTCTAGATGCAAGCAGATTCGTGGCAGTGATTATAGAAAAGGAATGACTGTAAAAAAATAAAACAAAACAGAGCTCAGCTCAAATCTTTTCATACTGTTTCAAACCTCAGTGCGCTACTTTTCAGTCAGTTTCTTAATCATTGAATTCTTTTAGAGTGTTAATGTAAAAATTAAAACATTCTCTTATTCTATTGATAACCTAATAAGAAGTAAGAATTTCCCTTCCAAAAGGCACATTATTTAAAAAATTCCCTAAAATTTAAAAACTTTTCTTTGTGAACTCACACAGAAAAGCCTGTCTCTACATTTTTGTCTTAAATAATTTTAGCTCTAGTCAACTCTGGTTGTGTCTTTGTTGAGTGCATTGAAGGTGGTCTGAAGTTTCATCTCAACATTGCTTTTTTCTATAGTTGAGAAATTACTATTTATATCCTTTACTCTCTTGCTCTTTCTGGATCATCTCCCTTCCTCTGTTACTAACAACCACTCAGATACAATTATAATTATTTACTTTCCTGCAAAAAATAGATACATATATATATAGATAGATAGATAGATAGATACTTTTTATACCTTTAAGTAGGACGTGGCTATGATAGTGAAATGGTAAAATACACTGCTTAAACATAGCATCCACGTACAATTTTTAGTAACATTTTACTGGAAATATGGTGGCAGTCCCATTTCTGCCTTATGGGAGTTTTTTCCTGTTGGGGACTCACTGCCACACAGAGCACGAAGGGACAAAATGCAGCCTGGAAAGCTTCAAGTCTGCCTTCTGAAGGTGGCTCAGGCTGACATTAGTGGGAGACTCACACAGAAGGATCAGCCGCAGCTGAATAGGCAGACACAGAGAAGTTCTGACTGTCTCTTAAAGATCGCTGTGTAGAATTAAGATTCAGAGAGTTGTATATATTTTTCTGGCTCCATGGAGTTGTTTCAAACATTTTTATCAACTACTTTGTTGTGCTCATAAGTTGCCCATAGCTTGGGTGGGTTGATATTTGCCCTTAAATGAGACAGATTTAATTATTCCTTGTCAACTTTCTGGTCCCCAGAGTGAACAAAACTAGAAAACACGATATTGTCAAAGACTGTTTGTGCCAAACCACTTGCATAGAATATCTTCCCTACGCTTTCTTTACTCGATCAACTCCTACTCATCTGCAAAGGCGCAAGTGAAATGCCGCTTCCCTTATGAAGTCTTCCTTGGTGGTCTAGCTGAATTAAATCACCTTCCATCATGAACCCATGCCTCCGTATATGTCATTCTCTTACAGTATTAATATTGGCTCATAGAGAATTACTTGGAAGTGAGGTTATTTAGGAAAGGACCTTGTAGTATTCAATTTGGTACCCATAGTCATGAGCGGAGTGCCTGACCATGGTGTGGAAAGGTGGAACCAAAAAATGATATCTGTCAATTGTCCAGTGTGAGTTACTTTTCCATGAGAATTTCCCTATATTTACCATAGGTTTTTCATTTAGTTCTAGCTAACCTTCATTTCTCCATCATTTCTGGGCTTCACTTAGAATAAAATAAGAGATAAGGATCTAGAACCTAAACGTATAACGATACATAAAATAACAGTCTTTGACACCTTAAACTGACGATGTCTGAACTCCAATTTCCTCACGGGTCAGAGAGAATGACTGATTTCCCGGTGACCTTTCTTGCTTCCTCTTCCTCTCTATTCACAGGGAGAGTTCTATTATGTCTTTGAAGTCTGAGGTTTTGATTTTGGAGGGATATTTAACTCATTCTTAGCCTTTTGTAGTACACTCTTCATAAGATCTTCTGCCAGGTAGCACACGTGTGGTTGCAACTTAATAGTGAACTTGTCCAAGGATAAGTACTTGAACTAACCTCTTTCCAAAGATTTAGATTTTGAACCTCAAGTGTCTGGACCATTCTGTACTGCCATTTAAAATGGCTATATGATCTAAGAAACTGAGAAAAGCAGAAAAAGAGAAGAATTGAACACACGTGCAGAGAACAAAGATGAGAGAGAAAGAGAAAGAGACTTAGCTAATACTTGTGAGTGCTTGATTGCATCTTTTCCCTGAGACTGAACCAAATTCTAAGCCTTGGGTTTCACAAAGCAGTCTAATTATCCATTATCTATCTATCTATCTATCTATCTATCTATCTATCTATCTATCTACCTATCTATCCAATTATCAATCAATCACCATCTATCTATCTAATTTGTACAGCGTAGCTAAATTTGGGTTTCTGACAATTGACCATAAGTGCCCTAATTAATTTCCCTTCATATCACATAATCAATTGGTTGGCAAATGATAGTATTTTTCTTTTATCATCCTGTGTTCATATCCTTATACTTCTTTGATTGTTTTCTTAGTGTAGACACTCATAAACTCCTGAATAATCTCGTCACCACTTTTTGGTATTCCGATCTACTGTGGTATCACCAGAGACTTAGATTTTGTGACCAATGTTCGGAAACCGATGGATCTAAGTGAAATGTATTACGAGGTCTCTAAGAAACTTGACAGTTAGGACAACTAGTGATATCCTCACTGCTGGCAAACACCAGGGAATTGTGACTTCAGGGAGTACGAGATATTATTTAAGCCAACAAGAGCTATGGAATTACCTAAATATGGAGGTAGAAAAAAAGGAGCCAGTGAGGTAAGATGAAGTCAGTAAAGGAAAAGGAATATGAAGTAAATGGAGCAGAAGGTCAAAAGCACATGAGGGATTAGTTGAGTAGAAGCTGAAAGACGTGTATGAGCAAGAGAAGAGCAAATCGTAGACTGAAGCAGAGACATTCACTGAGTGTTCTTCCTGGCACTGTGGTATGCGTAGGGTTGGAAGTGGCTTTTTCTTTCCTGTTGTAAGTAAACACCTATGTTCATTTGTCAGCTAACTTCGGATCACTTATTTGTTCAATACATTTTGATTGAGTATTTGTATCTTGGGCCCTGTTTACACAATTGTAGAAGCAGACAGAGTCCTCACTCTTTCAGAGCTCACAGTCATAGAGGGTGAGAGTGGAAAAGTACTTCAACAAATAAATCTATGATCACATATTATAATGATGGCTCTGAGCCTTTATCTTGAATCCCCCGATATCACAATGCCATCCTCCATTTCCTCTTGGAGTCAAGTATTTTCAGGCCAGAGAAGAGGTTAAATACTATATTTTGTAAACAGAGTCAGATACCAGTTTATAAAGTTCAAAAAACAAACTCTAAAACAAGGCATGACACTTTTCCTGATTTGTAAACCAAGTAACTATTCGTGTATTCTCTTGCTTTTAACTGATTTGGGTTGGAGAGAAGTGATGACATGTGAGCACAGGGGATTGACCTGGCCTGACAAATAAGGAGAGGACCAGGGACTTAACTGTCTCCTAGAAGTTAGGGCATCTCAGCAACATGAGAAGAGGAGAAGGGTAGTATATTGGTCAGGACTGGCCATTTTAAGAAATCCCTATTCGAAAGTGATGGGATGCATTACCGTAAAGTCTTATTGCTTAACATTCTCTGTAGGAGTTAATGGGTCTGAGGCATGAATTTGTTCTTCTGAGGTTAGAGATTCCGAGAGGCAGGGAAGGACAAAGTGTGCCCACTTCTACCACTGCCTTAGCCTGACCTTCACCTGGGCACTAGCACAGCTCTGCAATTACCATCACAGATACACCTGGATGGACTCTGTCTTGGAAGATATTTCCTTCTCACAAGTTAAAAATCACTCTAAATCCTAAAGCAGTACTGTGCAAAATGCCAGAGCACAACAATGCAATTATGTGTGAAGGATATCAGAGCTGCTGGAAGAATCACCTATGAGAATTTTGAGAGTGAAGCAGTTAGAGTGCTCATATAATTAAATAATTACTATGAGCCTGGATGAGGGGCACAGAGTGAGAGCCAGACATGGGCATAGATGTTTCTTGATTCTGCAAAGCAGATCAAATAGGATGCTGAGCAAGATGTCACAGATGCAGCTAAAACAGATACCAAATTCCTTGCTTGTCGGTGAGGAAGGACTGAAATGGTGTTACGTTATGTCAGTCAATACAGAATCTGGATTTTTCCAGAAATCTTTAGTTTGATATTATGTGGACCTGAATCATTTTGGCTTTGCCTACTAATTATTACCTCATAAGCTCTTTTTCTATCTTTTACAATTATTTCTAAATCCAAAATTGAATACGAGGATGTACACTTTCATTTATTTTATGTATAGCCTCATTTCATGCAGTACAAAGAGAGACTGATTTTTCACAATCATCTAGCCATTCAGCCAGTCAACAAATGTTCATTGATTGCCTAGAGTAGTAGTCAGCAAACTATGGCCTTCGGGACAAGTCTGGTCCTCTGACTGTTTTGTACGTTCCATGAGACAAATACAGATTTTACACTTTCAAATGACTGAGAAAAGTCAAAAGATGAATACTATTTTGTGTCATATAAAAATTGTCTGAAATTCAAATTTCAGTGTCCATGAATAAAACTTTATTGGAACACAGACTCACACATTTGCTTATTGTTGTCAGTCACTGTTTTTGCGTCACTGTTTGTAGCAGAGATACAGTAGCCACAGATATTGTATAGCCACAGATATTGTATAGCCTAAAATAATTATTTTCTGGCCCTTTATAGAAAAAAAAATCGTTGACCATGGATGGAAGTATGCCCAGAACAATATGCCTGCAGATGTGAGGGTAGAGAGACGGACATCAGAAACCTTATACCTCAGCGGTTCACAGGCTAAGTCAGGGGTGTCAAACTCATTTTTCATTGGGGGCCACATCAGTCTCGCGGTTGCCTTCAAAGGGCTGAATGTAATTTTAGGACTGTATAAATGTAACTACTCCTTAACTCGGGGCAGGGGGCTCTACATTCAGCCTTTTGAAGGCAACCACAAGGCTGACGTGGCCCCCGGTGAAAATGAGTTAGAAAGAGTTTGACACCCCTGGGCTAAGTACTCTGACAAGGATGAGCCCAGAGTGCTGAGAGGGACCAAGGGTAGATCTGTAACCCCCACTGGAAGCATCAGGGGAAACTGCCAAGATCAAAGGGCATCTTTCAAAGATGCAAAATGCATTGATTTTCATTTGGAAATGAATTTCTTGGTTTCCCAGAAAAAAAAAATCTTTTTAACTTCCTTGACAGCAACTTTGTCATGTTTTTGTGGTGTTTTCATGCAGTTGTGGACTAGTGAGTTAATAGGTGGCAGTTTACACATGGATTGAATATACTACTGTTTCCTCTGAGCTCATTGATATGAGTATTAATATTAAACCAGTTAATATTGATATTCATAGAAAGTGGTAACAATGGGAAGCTTATTCTCAGTTTTGGTTGGTTCATTTTGAATTAGAATGGTATCAAACTAATGACAATAACAATGACAGAGATATCAGTATTTTGGGTGCCATCAGCCCTAGTGGCATTAATGTTTCATTTGGGCAGCCAACAGGAAAAGGCTTTCAAAGCACTTGTCCTGTGTATGTTTGAACCTCCTAGTCTAGAACGGTGGTTGGAAAAGTGACTTTTAGGGCACACAGACATGGAGTCTAGTTCTTACTTGTCCACTACCTGCTGCATGACCATTGTAGATTAGTCCCTGACAAAGAATTCCTTTGTTTCTAAAGAGGACAGAATTACCTCTATTCATAGTACTGTTGGGGCGCAGGCATATAAGGTGGTTAACATAGTGTCTGGCATATATTAACACTCAGTATATGTTAGCCTTTGTTATCAATAAATATTGCCAACATAAAACAAAAGTCAAAGGTGTAAATAAGATATAAGAATACTACTTTAATCTTGTTACCCAATGGGATTCTCTGCATTAAGTCCATGTATTTTCAGTGTTTCTCAAAACTGACTGATCAGAGAAATTATCTAGATATTTAATTAATTTATTTATTTTTAGATATAAGGGAAGGTAAGGAGAAAAAGAGGGAGAGAAACATCAATGTGTGGTTGCCTCTTGAGCACCCCCTACTGGGGACCTGGCCTGCAACCCAGGCATGTGCCCTGATTGGGAATCAAACCAGTGACCCTTTGGCTCACAGGCCGGCACTCAGTCCACTGAGCCACACCAGCCAGGGCATCATCTAGATATTTTTTAAAAAGGTATCCTTTATCTTTATTTTGATCTGTTGGATATGAAGCCTTGGCTATAGCACTGGTATTTTGCATTCAAGCAACAAAAACAAACACCTTCTCAGGTGTAAAAATCTCTCAAGTCCTTAGAAATGCTAAGGTTGTGAAATCTGTCAATAATTAGATAAAACTGAAGTCCTTCAGAATGATATGTAATCTTTAAAAAATGTGGAAAATATATAATCTCAACAGAGTAAGTAAAAGTATCCACAGTAAGCCAACATTTCAGAAAAATAGGAAGTTTTGTGGTTCATATATATTAAGCCTTCTAATGTGTATTGTATATTGTCTTTCTCCTGATTAAAGCCAGAATTAGCCTTTCAATGTTATAATATGGTCTCTTTTCAATTAAAATTATTATTTCTTTTTACTTTTCTCACAAGCACTGTGTTTTCCCTCATCAAAGCATCCGCTTTTCTTCTACTTTAGATATAGCCCGCAATGTTTCACAGACATGAGCTAAGAACAGTCTTATTGAGAAGAGAGAAACATTTAGAATAATAGGAGTTGTTCCACGCACAGTAACAAATGAAATACATCTTTTGTAAATAACTCCCACCAGAAATCTTATATTTCCAGACATCTATGCATATACCTTCATATAACAACTTTTGTGTTCGTAAAACATTCATTGAAGGCAGCTCTGCAGTTTTATAGAAAAACAATGTGCCAGGGATGCAAGAATCTTGCCAGTTCTGTGAAAAATGACACCAATTAAAGCTTAAATTGCTTGTTTTCTCATAAGGTACATATTTTCATAACTTTGAAATCAAATAATTGCTGCTTTTATATTAAATACAATAAAACAAAAAGGATGCTAGTTTAGAGGAACTGCTACAAGCATTTTAATATAATTTTCCCACCATTTAAAGTCACAAAATATGGAAAACAAGTCAAGTATGCAAAGTTCCAAGGAGATAGAGAAACTCCTTCAGATTATTACATCATTTGTCTTTTGTGTCAGGAAATGTGTATATGATTTCATTGTTTGATTAAATGCCAAAAAAAGGCACATTGCTCTTATCTAACTGATTACAGATTTTATTCATATGAAAAAGTATTTGTTAATGCTTTACCATTAGGAGATTTTTCCTTTTTTTTTTAAAACTCTAAACAAGCATTTCCAAAAAAAATAATCTTCTAACTTCCCAGCCTTTATTTCTTTATTTTACATTAACAATGCATGGTACTCAGATTTCCCAAAGTAAAACCCAGTCCCTAATGATTTCATATCTGCAAACTGAGCAAACAATTCCTTTCTGACTGGGTAGAGTAAGTGTGTGTGAGTGTGTGTGTGTGTGTGTGTGTGAGTGAAGTTCTAAAATATATCATATCAATTTTGAGAAACATTAGGGGAAATAGTTATAACATGTTGAGATATCTAAAATAAGAGGTTTTGATATGTGTCTCTGGGGCATTACAAATCAGAGAGGAAAATAGAATTGAAAATCTAATTCAAATATTGTAAGATAATATCCTTTATTTAAATACCTTTATATGATAGTTCTTTGCTATATATGTAAAGTTGCCATTAGCAGATACTGATGTTCTTGGGCAACATAAAATACTGATTAATGAATTTTTCATATGTGAAAGTGCTGTCACATTGGTGGTTATATTTGTATATGGGGGTGCCTGAGTGACAGTTATGGTTTCAGAGAGAGATACCATGTGCTTTTCATGGTATAAACTAGCTGTCTGCATTAATAATAAGCTTGTGCTGAAGCCAATTTGAGGCTACATCTAGGGATTTCAAGGTCATTTGCCAATGGCCTGGCCTCCATTAACTTCTTTAGTAAAAGTCCCAATGATCCTTATTTTGGCCTTGAGTGTGGGTTATCAAAATCATCCCTCTTAATATTTCCACATAAATAGCTTGTTTCCTTAAATAGTCATTATATTCAGTGGGGACAGATTCTGAAAGCCTCGCAGTTTAATAGAAAAATACATTTGGAAAAGTCTGTTATTTTAAGATATATCTATATTTGGAAAAAAAACCTTTAAGAATGCTTTGAGTATTTAATTAGAAGACACTAAAGACAGCTAAGTGTTCCCCTTGTCATAAGGAGCCTGAAATGATATAAAACAGTGAGATTTCCAAAATATTTGCACTGTCAGTTTGCTAAAAGACAAATAAGAAAGTGGGGTAAGTAGTTATGCTATGTCCATAGACATGTGCTGATTTTTTAACAGTATTTTAATTTGTGAACATATTAAATAAAAATATTTGATAATAACCTCTTTAGCTTCTTCCTTTACTATGCTCTTTTGGAAAAATTCCCTCCCCCACCCCAAGAAGTTGTTATTTACATTACAATGTGTAAACATTGAAGCACTTTAACAAACAGGGCTTGGAAGGGATTGGTGAGAAAGACTAAAGAAAAATGATCGTATTTATTGTGTTATTTAAACCTGAGTTACATTACACCATCTTACATTTAAGAGGCAGCCTGCTAATGCAAGCAAGGGTGTCTCCTGCAACGAGACAAAGATTAATGCCATGTGTACTGATGATGCTCCACCACAATTCAGAATTCTGTGGCGCCATGACGCCCCTGTTTTATATGGTGGTTTGCCAAGAGAAAATTACTTAAACCAATTGTGAATGCATTCCTCTTTTACTTTTTATACAACCACATTTATGTAAGTAAATAGTATAATGAATATTTTTGAAATGATCCATCATTTTGAATTCACCTAGTTTGTATAAAATGCAACATACAGTTTTTTTCTCTTGCAAGAAAGACTTTCACATGGGAATGTTCAGTTTTTTCCCTCTATGAAAAAGATTTCTCATAGACAACCAACCACAACTGGAATAGATTCTTTTAAACATATTGTAATGTGAGAATTTTCTTCAGCTGGAGGGTGTTTTATTCTTTAAATTGAAAGCCGTTGTTCCTCAGAGCTAGTATGACATTGTAATGCATGATGTGCTAGTCACTCTTTATATGCAGAAATTGATATGCTTAAAGTACCTATTAAATATTGAAATTTTATGTGATATCTAAACCTCCTTCAGTGTTCAAATTTGTGTAATTGATAACCGGGGTTACCTGTTGAAGATACACATGGGGATTACAGAGTTTAGGGGATTCCACATTGAGAACCATCTCTTTCATCTAAGATTCAGCCTAACTTGTTAGCTAAAGATGACAAATTTAGCAATCAATATTGTGGAGGCAGTCATATATATCACAAAACTGTCACATCATATTCAACAATTGGCCCAATTTATTCATAAATGGCACACAAAAAAACCCCCCAGTGACTCTTGAAACTAAAACTTAGTTCATTTCTCCTTAGAGAGCAGTTTCTTCCAAAACAAAATTGGGATCAGTTATAGGGGGGTTTGGTAATTTTGGATTTGTTCATTATTTTTTCCAAGGGGTACCTTAATTTTATCATCCAATGGAAATGTGCATATGTGTGCAAATATATACATACATTTCTTAGTAAGCATTTTGCTTACTATTATTTTTAGTAATAGTGTTAAATTATATGTCAACATTTTGAAGGATAATTTATTTTCTGATGTTTTATATCTCTAAGCTGAACAACACTATTTCACTTTTTCCTATTTCATTTGAATGAGTCTGCTTATTATACTTATTACTCTCATTTTTTAACCTGTAGAATGAATAATAGTATCTAATTTACAGAGATGTTTAAGAATCAAATGAGGCCTTCATATAAAGGACCCAGCACAATGCTTAACATGTAATAAGTCCTCCATGAAATTTATTGTTTTCTCTCATTTGTTCCCTCTCATCACTAAGCCTCTGTTCTATACATATGAATGATGTCTGGATGACTTTATCATTTCAGCCAAACAGATCGAGTGATTTCTCTCATGGTACATGGCCAAGCTACTTGATATCTGAGGACCTTTGTGCTCACCACTTTGTCATATAGGGAGACTAATGATCGATTCATTAATTCATTTAAGACATATTTAAAGGATATCACACTCCTAGGTGCTCAGGACTCAGTGATACATATATAGACATTGTTCAGGATTTTTATTTACCCTTTTGATTTTTAATTTCTAATCAATTTGTCTGTCCATACTCATTAAACTCCTTTGACTTACTTTAACACTTTTCCTTGGTTTCACCTTACCCAGAGATTGCACTGATGGATGTAGGCTCACATGAGAAACCAAGACTGTAGAAAAGATTTTAGGGCATCCAGTATTCTTAATTTCCAGAGATAGGTACTCTTAACCCATTAGTATAAATCTCAGAATTCTGTCTCTTAAGAACTTGTAATATAGTTGGGGATATAAAGTCCAAAAAGAATAAAATTCTAAATGCCATGCCACAATAGCAGTGGACAAGTTCACTGAGGTGTTACTGAATAAAGTGGGATTCGGCTACCTGCTGCTGAACACAAGCATAACGCAAAAATTGCTGGGGAAGAAAAAAGTCTTTGTTAACAGGTTGCTCAGTTTGGTGGGAGCTCCAGGCCAATCTCTTCCACAAAATGTAGAAAGAAACCAGCCACCCCCAGAACCTGTCCAGGCATCCCATTCCATTCTTACCTTTCCTTCTGGAGCCCAACACTGCTACATGGGTGGGTACTGCTTTTTGGCTTCAGGCTTTCTTCTCAGAGTGTGCATGTGTGTGATTAACTTTGCCATTGACTCGCTGCAGCTTCCTTCATCTGGGACCTGAGACCACTGCCAGATCAGCACAGCAGGTTGTGCAGGTATCTCTGCCATTGGGGCCTCATTGCCCAAAGCATTTTGCATTCCCAGGGCTGATGAACATTCTGGCCTGTGAGTCTGTGCTCTGCTGTCAGAGTGAGAGGAGATAGTCCCGGATGTATGCAGCATGGAGCTCCAGTGTCCTGTGGGCCACTACCTCTGAGGCATGTGGCCCAGCCCCTGACTAGGCAAGAAAAGGCAAAGAGAGAGAGAGTTTCCACATCCCCTCTGTTTTAAAGTACTGACCCAAAATCCTATGTGCAGCAGAAGCCAACAATAGGGTCTTTTCCTCTGTCCAAACATTCCACTAGCTGGGTTCATGTGTCTCTGTAAGCTTTCTTCTGCTGTGTCATGCCAAGCCTCTCAGTTGCCAGGGCAATGCATGCTGGTACACTGGGCTAGTTCATGTATCATGCTAGCTTCTTTACTGTTGCCTTGGGCAGCTTCTTCTTATGGCTCGCCTTCTTCTCCTGGGGAAGGCAAGCTCTTTCACACCTCATTAAGGTTCCCACCCCCACTCTGGGGAGGGCAGCCTTTCATATCACCTCGGGGGTCTCTCCCTACCCCTCAGTGATCTAGCTAGACCCCTCTGTCATAATCCGCCCTTTAACACGACTGAACATTTGCAATCTTACAAAGACAAATGGGTGAAGGTCTTGTTCTTTGACAACTACTTTCTGCTGACCAAGAATGTAGTCCTACCTAACCCTGGGTCTAGAGAATCCCTAAGAGAAAGGGGGTCTAGAGTAGAAGGAAGCCTTTATGTGAGGGAGAAGGATTTTGCAAAGTCCAGGTCAGTTGGCTGTCCTTGGGAATTGTTGTATGCATGGTGTCCAAAGGATGGCATTGTTGGACAAGTTGGCATCCTTGTCATAATCTGAAGGTGACAAGTTTGGCAAGAGGGTTAGAAGGCATAGTCAGAAGCATGACAATAAGGACTACACTACTATGTCCTACATTGGGAAAAGAATGGCTCCGTTGGTGGAAGGTGTGCAAGGCATATCACACCTGTCTGAAACTCTCTTATCCACTATTCTTAACTTAGGCTAAGGGGAGTATTCTAAGGTTCACCCCTTTAACACTTTTGGACCTTTTCTGTTAGTACAGAAAAGGAAAGCAGTTTTAAGTGAAGCTGACAGATGACCCCATATTTTACCAACTCAACTATACAGTCCAGCCAAACAGCTGAGTCTCAGGAGGCTGGGATGCAGATAGGTTTCCCAAGTGAGGTCTATACTGTGTAAATAATCACCAGATAAATGAGCTCATAAGCATCCACCCTATGAAAACACAGGCAAGAACACAGTGTAATTCATATAGCAAATCATAAACCAGTCTCTGAGTCTCAAGACTGTCTGTGAGAAGACACCCTGCTGCAAGGGTTTATCTGGAGTGCTATTAAGCAGTGACCATTTGACAAATTCTTCTTGCCCTGAAATTGAACATCTCTGGTGATGTCATCAAGGGCTGAGGTAACATCTGTATGCATAAACCAGTTCAGCTTCCAAGTGAAAACAAAACTCTGAGGACAGTTAGCTGCACTAGAGTCCAATATCTACAATTAAGCATTATGATTTTCCTTGAAACATGATTTTTCTCCTTAAGATCACCCTCATTGTCATCAAAGAGAATGCCAGTTTTTAATTTTGCCTGATTATTTGCATAAGCACAACAAGAATATCAATTAATCACATAGGCTCTTTAAATCTTTATTGGAACTCACACAAGGAACATTTGGGTTGGGTTTTAGTTGTCCATTTAGCACCATTAGAAGCCAAGCCACACACCTACCATAAAGCTTTGCCTGCAATACCTATTTTCCTCAAGTCTTTGAGGTTCCCAAAGTCTCTTAGGGTTGCTCCTCTCCATCTTTCAGGAAAGCAACTGTTGTTCCTTCCCTGAAAAGACTGCCATAAACAACTTGACCAAACAAGGTACAAGGCCATTTCTCCAGTGGGCTTTTGTTAGCTTCAACAGTCAATTTCAGTTTCTCAAGGCTTCTGGCAACAACCAAAGGGTAAGCATGCCTCCTTCAGGCATGACATTCCAGTCAAATTCTTGGTTAATAAAACCACCAATTGAAAGCTGGTTTTATTGGTTTGATGCAAAGAAATTTTAAGCCATTGCTCACTCATTAAGACTGCCAAATTCTAGAAGGATCAGGTAGAGAGAAAAATACAAAGCAAAAAGGAAAATCCTGATCCTTCCAATATCTACCAGAATTTCAGCTCCATGCCTTATATTTACCTTTCGTTACTTATTTTCCAACTTAATGTGAAGTTTTTATTCTCAGAAAGTTCAATTTTCTTACAAATAGAAACAAAACAAATTCTAAAGCAAAGACAGTGTTTCTAAAAGGGTACACCAACCAGTATTCCAGATGACCTCTACTACGTTCAAATGGCCTGAAGCCCCAAGCAGCAGAGACATTCTCTCACCTACCAATATGCCAACCAGTGTCACAGCAGAGGTGTGATCTCTCACCCCAGCTGGTATGGCAACTGGCACCATGTTATGAAGCTCCAAACAGCAGAGAATTCCCGGTATAGCCAAAACAGCAAAGATCAAATCAAGTCCCCACAAGATAAGAAAGCAAGCATAGAATAGCTCAAGCCAAGAACTGAGGATTCTTTCTTTTCAAATTTAAAATTTTCACACCATTCTATATACCTTTTATACTCACACAGAAATAATCTTTTCAACCTAACTCACTGTCAATCCTTGTCCTTTTTAATGATGGACAGGGCCATATTCTAACTCTGTATCAGGCAGCTAAAAGTCCTTAGGTGGGGTCTGCAAGCACATCTTATTCCTTGTTGAAATTCAGGTTCTGCAAAAATCCAATTATGCAATATCTTGAATGCCTGGACATACAGGATTTCATCCCACTTTCCCAAATGTTGGCAGTGATGCTCCAACTTCATGATGGTACAGCAATTTAAGGAACCAGTTGTGGGCCATTTTTCTCCATAGTCCAAAATGTACATAGACCAAACAGTGTTGCAACAGAAATCCAATTCCTCCTTACACATTGGATAATAGCTGTACATAGTCCAGTCTGTTGAAATTCTGCAAAGTGGGCTTACTCCAGAAGTTAACACAGAACAGCCCCTGATAGCCCAGACATACAGACCCATAATTATGAGCATGACAAGACCCCAGGCAAACTGAGAACATATAAACAAAACTTGCAACCATAACTCCATCTCACAAGTAGGTTTTGATGTCTCATCTTCTGCCAACTGGTGCTGTAAATCGTGGCCCCCAACCCATGGCCCCTGAAAACTCCAGTGAACCTCACTGAATGCTAGTAGCTTGGCCTTCCTGGGGACCTGCATGTGGGGCTGGAGGACCAAATAGTGGCCCTTGCACAGTTGCCTCCTAAAACTCAGATGATCCTCTCCTCACTCCCTCCAGTGATCTAGCCAGACCCTCTGTTACAGAGGTGTGCTGTTTGCTGTACAATTGCAATGATATTTTATTTTCTCCAGAAATATGAAAATCCAATAATTATATTCATAAAAGGATAAAAACTGTGCCCTCCCTAAAGGGTCGTGTATGTGAACAATCAATAAATACAAATCAAGAACAAAAGTATTTTGGATTCTACTGTCATTCATGAACTAAATACAGGGGTTTTGGATGTACAGAGCCTTTGTTTTCAATCAGCTTTAAAAGTTGTTGACTCCTTACATAGTTAATCCTAATGTTTCCTATAACATAGGTATTAATTTATGCTACTGTGACTGAGCTAGAATTATATTGCATAGTGAATTTCTTTTTATCTTTGATAGTTTCTTTTTTATTGTATTTTTCCATTACCATTTATCCCCCTTAGAATTTATTATTCATCTTGGTATCTCCCATCTTCTAGCAAAATGACTTGTACATGGTAGTGCATGAAACTGAATGAGGGAACTGAGAAAAGGAGCTCAAGTGTACTGAATTTCAGAGCTCACAATGCACGGAGACTAGACTTCAATGCTGTTGAATTTCAGACCTTTCCCATAGTCATTAATTGTGCATTTATTATTTATCTTCATCAATTTAGTGTTGCAAAATGAGGTTTTTATTGATCAAGCTATAATATTTATTGCCATGAAAATTATCTCAGAACTTCCAGAGGAGTCATACAGATAGGATGGTCTCAGCCATTCCCAACCAGGCCTCCGAAGTGCAACACAGTTTATTGGGTGTGAGAGACTTTTGAGTGAGCTCACAATCAATGTGCACTCCCTGTTCTTCGTGAACAGTAAACATCCCATAGCACGGACCTCCAGAACATGAATCAAATCTCTTTTAGCTCTAATGCTGTGCTTTG
This sequence comes from Desmodus rotundus, assembly GCF_022682495.2. NCBI lineage: Eukaryota > Metazoa > Chordata > Mammalia > Chiroptera > Phyllostomidae > Desmodus > Desmodus rotundus. The sequence goes on from NC_071388.1 coordinate 135,506,794, forward strand.
TTCTCAGTGTTTGTCTTTATCTTTCAGCTGCCTGGCAGTTTGGCTACATTTGTGTAAAGAAAAGGTATGCACAGTTGATTTAGGACAAAGGTTTCTCTATAACTGAAATCTGCATATATAAGCATGTTTGCTTTCAAAGTATTTGAAACATTAACATTTTATTCATGGTGATATACAATTTAGCAGTTTGGAATATATGACTGTTTGGAGAGTATCTTTAGAAGTTTCATGATTGTGCCATGTATTTTGTAAACATAAGTTTCCCCAGATTTGCACGAAGGTCATGGATTTGATCTATGACCCTGATGTCATGATAACTTTGGCAACTTTCCATGCCCATTCCTTGGATCTCTCCCTCTGCTCATGTATAACCACTTCAGTGTTGGCTCATCAACTGTGCACACCCCTGCCTCTTTCCTGTGAGAGTAAACATTTCATCAAATAAAAACAGTTTCATGACTAGGCTTTCCTTGGCCAGAGTTAAAATAAAAGCTTTCCCCTTATGTAATTAAGGCAGAGACAACTGTAGACATGTTCTAAATCCTTAAAATGTTCAGTCCTTCTACACTCCCAATGTGTCCCATTGGAGCCAAAGTCCTCTTAATTATGTATTCTCAGTGGAAGGCAAAGACCAAATCTCTCCTCATGTAGACTTTAAAGTCTTTCAAATCTCTTTCACATCTCCTCAGTTTTCTTTCCTTTATTTTTAAAATGTATTTTCTCCATTACCATTTATCTCCCTTACAGTCCCTGACCCCCACAATTACCACACTGCTGTCCATGTCCATGAGTCCTTTTTCCTTCTACTCGATCCCAATGGAGGGTTTTTCTTTTATTAAACATTAAGTGTTCTATCATTGTCCTTACACTTGTATTGATGTATAACTTTTTATTCGAAGAGATAGAAATTGGCTGGATGAATCAATGATTGAGACTATTTCTCCCTGGTGCTCAAATCTCTCTCTGGGACCGAAGCATTCCAAGTTAGTAATAATTTATTTCCTCATTACCTTAAGCAAAAGATTTTTTAAGGGAACCTGAATGACCTAGGGTTAGGGTAATCAGATAGTATGGCTACTCTCCCTATTTCTCAACAATTCTAATATGTAATCCACTTAAAATAGCAAGCAAAGAAGCCTGTAGAAATTAGCTGTTAAATATGGGTTATGAATAATCTTAAAGGTGTATGCATATGCATAGTGGAGAGAGAATGTGTGGATATGTGTACTTGTGTGCATGAAGAGCAGGAAGGAGTGGGATGGTTTATGTGACATCAATGTAACCTGGAAGCCAAGGAGAATGGGCTGGAATGAGCATGCATGAATGATGATGACTTCACTGTACTCGTCAGAGGGCTGTAGATACCATTGAGTGAGCATGTGTACTGTGTGGCTGTCACATTCAAAATGACTGAGCAACTACAGTAATTTTGTGCTAAGCTTGACCATTTCTCAGTGGAAACTATTTGGGTGATTCAGACAACTGCAGCTATGGACAACTGGTGATTGGCAGCTTCATCACGACAATGTACCTGTTCATTCATCATGTCTCGTGCAGAGTTTTTTTTAGAAAACATCAAATCACCCAGGTGACTGAGTTCCCCCTACAGCCCAGATTTTGTGCCCTGCAACTTCTGGTTTTTCCCCAAACTAAAATCACCTTTGAAAGGGAAGAGATTTCATACTGTGGATGTCAGAAAAATATGGCAGGGCCACTGATGGCAACAGGAAGACCTGTGTGAGGTCCCAGGGTGCCTACTTTGAAGGGGACTGAGGCGTCATTGTCCTGTGTACAGTATTTCTTGAATCTTGTATCTTCTTCGATAAGTGTCTCTATTTTTCATAGTCATGGCTGGATACCTTCTGGACAGACCTTGTATATAATTCTTGAGAGCCTACCGTATCCCAGGCCTGGTGGGGCACTAGAGTTATGGTAAGACAGCCATGATTCCTAATCTCTTAGAAACTGTAGAATAGAAATGGGTGACAGATAGTAAACTGAATAAAGATACATTCAGATTCTGATAAATATTAGAAGAAAATGAAATGGAATAATGGCAAGGAAAGAGAGGAGCTCTATACAGAAAAAGACTCTTTGAAAAGGGACTCTCTGAGATGATATGATGGAAACAATCATGTGAAAAAATAGGCAAGAAGCTTTTTAGAAGAGAAAACATTAAGCACAGAGACCCTGAGGCAGAAATGTATTAGAGCATGGTGACTTAGGGGTGGGGTTGGGTAGACGAGTTGGGGTAGTTCGGTTTATTTTTGATCCTCATTGGCTCTAGTATCGTCAGAGTCCTAACAAAAATAGGGCTCACTCAAACTCATCAATTCAGGAGAATATCATAAAGGGATTGTTTACAAAGCTATAAGCATTTAGGAAAACAAATGAGGATAATGTAGTTAGTAACCAGGAAGAAGAGAGAGGTTTTACCCCCTAAGCCTAAAGGGGCAAGAAGAAAGGGCGTTCACAGGAGTTATTTAAACTAACTTGGCTTACAAGTTGTTTTAGTGGAGAGAACTGTTGACTGGAGCTGTGATCTGCAGTGGAGAAACACAGTCACTCTTCAGTGATCTGGAAGGGAGGAGGAAGCCGGGAGATAAATATAGTAGCCCCACTCTTCTGTCATCCTCAGGGATACTCTGCTGGTAATCCCAGCCAGAAGCTGGAGTGTGAAGGTACTCTGGTCTGTTGATGCCATCCCCACCAGTCACTTCCTGATGCTCAGAGCAGCACTAGGAAAAGATGGAGGGTAGATATGGAAGGTCTAAGAAGAAATATCCAGTACAGCTCTGACCGCCAGGTGCTGATTCAGTCGGGGTCTTCCAGAGCACAGAGTCTGAGGGGGATGTCACAGGAACTCATCAGATAGTTGAATGACTCTGACATTGGTAAACCACATGACAACCTAGTGGTCAGGAAGTTTTCATGTTTCCTCCTGAGTAACTATGTTGCTGGGTGACTTATGTGAACAATTATTCTTCATGAGCAGAAAAGATAGCCTCTTTTAGGGCCACTGTCTACTAGTAACGAACTGTCTTCCCAATTTTTGGAATGAAGCCTTTGGAAGCCAAAACCACAGGCTAGTAAAGTGTTATATGCAAATTTTTCTTATTCATTTCTCATTTGAAATACACTTGAAGTTTTGGGAAAAACAAATTGGCATTATTTTCTTCTCAGATTTGATTTTGGATTTTGCCTCACAAGGCACTGCATTCAATTAATAATTTTCTGATATCAGCAGCGGTAAATACACAAAGGAAGAGTGTATTAGTGTTTTCAGGCTGCTGCAACAACATACTACGCACTGGGTAGCTTAAACCACAAAAAAATATTTTCTCACAGTTCTGGAAGCTGGAAGTCCAAGATCAAGGTGCTGGCAAAATGCTGATGAGGCCTATTTCTTCCTGGCTTGTAGACAGCACCTTCTTGTGGTATCCTCACATGGCTTTTACTCTGGGCATGCATAGAGAAAGAGAAATAGCTGGCGTCTCTTCCTCTTCTTATGGCACCATGTCTACCAGATTAGGGCTCCCTTCTGATGATGTCATTTAAACACAATAATCTCCCAAAAGGCCCTACCTCTAACTATAGTCAAAATAGGGATTAAGGCTTAAATATACAAATAGGGGGAAGACACAAAATTCAGTTGATAACAAAGAGGATGCTGTATAAATTTGTTAAGGCTTCCATAAAAAGGTACCATAGAATGGATGGCTTAAACAACAGAAATTTATTTCCTCATAGTTGTAAAGACTAGAAGTCCAAGATCCAAGTGTCGGTGAGGTTGTTTGTTCGGAGGCATCTCTCCTTGGCTTGTAGATGGCTGTCTTCTTCTGCTGTCTTCACGTGCTGCCTTTGTGTGTTGTTGCCTACATCCTAATCTCCTATTCTTATAAGGTCTTTGGTCGTGTTGGATGAGGGCATATTCTAATGACCCTGTTATTACTGAAACACCTCTTTAAAGGTCCCTTTTTTTCAACTAGTCACATTCGGAAGTACTGGGGGTTAGGACCTCAACTCATGATTTTTTGGGGGGGATGATGCAATTCAGCCCACAAAAAATGCTATGGGATATTTGTTGAAATCTGTTGAAAGCTGATTTCACATTGTCTGGCATCTGGGAGGGAAGGTGTTTTGTGTCTTCCCACCATGGTATTTGTTGAAGACAAGGCAGGAAAAAGAGCTAAGGTATGGAAAAAAATTTCCTCTTTGCACCAACATTTGCTGTATACTGTTGGCCCAGAGCAATCTTTCTTAATTTATGAGTTGATCACTGAGTAGCAGCTGTCCTGACCCTCCATCTCCTCACCCTTCACTGTCTAAATTTTGCAACTTACCATTTGAATTTTTGGTTGGCTGCAAATAATAGGGCATGGGAAATAGTCACACTATGATACCTTCTCATATCAGTCAGTACTCAATCAGGCAAGCAACTTCAGCCTCAGCAAAATACCACTGGTGATCTTAGTGCACTGGGGGAGGTTAACAAAAACTAAATCACTCACTACAAAAAAGACAGAGTCAATTTGTGCCAGCAAGAAATACGATTGCTTTTCAAGATTAGGTTCCCAGTAGTACCATAAAGTGATAATATAGTTAACGGCTTTTGGGGAATGTCAAATGGTATTATACCTGTTGTAACATGGATTTTATATTTTGGTATGAGTAGGCACTCATTTTCAGTTTATATTGCAAGTTAGATGCAAATCTTCCTACCAAAATGTGTTTAAGGCACCACTTTCATCACACTGGTCGGAGAACAGTAGTTCCCAGGAGAAAACATTACTATAGTTGGGTGTGTTGAAAAATGACTGACTGACTTTCTTGGGAGGGTGAATTTTAACTTTTACTAGTTTCCACGGTATAAATATTCCTGCCACAGCAAATTTCAAGCTACCATCATAATGCCCCTGATTTCAGGGTGGGGAAATTATGTACATAGTAAATTCAGGCAAGTGGTATAAGCTAGCTCCAGCACACCATTATCAGCAGTTTGAAACTAAGAGGCAGAAACCTCAGGTTAAAATGATACCAAATTATTTTACATGGAAGCACAGACGTGAATAAGCTAGAGAGCACATTCAGATAAGTTAGTTCCATATAGAATTTTGCTGATGACTACACAATGATGCAATCAATAAAAGCCATCTTTTGGAAAAATAAGTAAACACAAGAGAAGAATCTTCTAAAATTAATAATGTGGATCTTAAAGAAAGGAGCAAATTGTAGTGTGAAAACTGAGTATCGTAGTGAAAGGATTTAGACTAATTTGGTCAAAAATACTTCTTGAGTACAAAGATTATCCTCTCTCTATATGAAAGCATTTGCTTTTCATATGTTTTGTTCCATTGGAATACACTTTCTGTCTTTTAAAGTATGTAAATATGTATACTAAACTATATACCTTTGTCTTCCTCAGATAGTGGAACTACTCATTCTCAGTGAATCATTTTTCCTGAAACTAAAATTCATCAAGGTATTGCTACATAGGACTTCCTGGATTGAATTGGCCCTGCCTGCCTATTAGGTGGAAGGTTCCAAAACAAAACCAGAGCAAGTCTCCCTTCCCAGCATCCCGATTTGAAATTTTTTTTTTGTCAGGATATGTTACACATTGCTTCTGAAAATTTCACTTGTTGTGTTACTAAAAGCCAGAGGGGAGAAGAGACCATCATCTCCCATTTGTTCATTTGCAGGACCTTTCTAAGGTATTACAGGCTCATACACAGGGGAGGTGGTTCAGACCGAGAGGAGAGACCGCTGCCTTCTGTGCTTCTGTAACTCAGCTGCCAGTGCTCTGTTTGCTTGGCCACATAGACTGAGTTCAGTGATGGGCACCACGGGTTTGCCTCTTCCTCAACTCCTCATAGGATTGCTGCCACTTATATCCATTGACCTCCAGCAGATAGCAATTTGCCATTTGGAATAATGATTTTTCTACATATTCATCCAGTTGAGTTTTAAATAATAAGATTCAAATCAATAAAATGGAGTTCTAGAGGCAGTAATAAACTTGTTCTATCTCCTACTCTATAAATTCCAAGTATCTCCACATGCTTGATTAATCTAAATTTCTTATATTAACATGGATATATATCTATTGTGCTTAAATATATAACAATAGGAATAAAATGAACATTTGTATAGTTTTTATAGACTACGAAGTGTTTTCATATTAGATTATTTGATCTAAATAATAACTTGGTGATTTTGACAGGAATTATCTCATTAATCTCATTTGTTAATTAGAAAATTAAATTTCAGAAAGGTGAAGCAATTTTCATAAGGTCACATGGTTTGAAGGGAAAGGAACTTGAATCTTTACCTTCTGACTATAAATCCCTGTAGCCCGTGTTCTTCTGGAAATGAACAGGGACTAAGTACTTAACTTGAAAGATGAATCAGAATCTTTTTGTTTGTTTCATGTATCAATCAGAAAACTTAACAAATGTCATTCCTTCTCAATGTTTATAGTCCTCTGATATTCTGGTATATATTTTTCTGCTTAAAAGAAAAAATGTTATTTATTTATTTTCTCAAAAAAATATCTGCTTATGGTTTGACACTGGCCAATATTTCATTATCTAAAATAATAATTCTTAAAGTTTTAAAACTGTTCATATTATTTTTTAAAATGCCAAATGCATATTTGCTCCATATTAGAAGTCTTCCCCATGGCAAGGTTATAAAAGAACTCACCTAATGCACTTTTAGTGGTTTAGTCCTCCTTCCTTTCCTCTTTCCCTCTTTCCTCTCTCTTTCCTTCTTTCGTTTCTTTCTTCCTTTAATTTGTTTTTGGAAATTTTGATTAATTTTGAATGTATCTGGCCGTTGGAGTGTATAAAGTATGGATCCATTGTTTTATTTTAGATGATATTAAATTGTCCCAGCAGCATTTATGTAATAGTTCACCATTATCCACTGAATTTACATGACATCTTTATTATTATAAACTAAATTTCTATATATATTGGATCCATTTTTGGATTTATTATAATATTTTCTAGTACACTAGCACTTGTGTGATACTTCATACTATTTTAATTACTGAGATTTAAAATATATTTTAATATATTGTACAGTTAATTTACTTTTATTGTTCTTTTATATCAGGGTTTTCTTGGCTATTTTTATGTATTTATTTTTCTACACAGATTTTATAATTATCTTGTCTAGACTTAAAACAAAACAATAAAAAACAACATAAGACAAAACTAACAGAAAACGAGTTATTATTGGCAATGGGCATCTTTACGATGGAGGGTCTTCTAGTCCATGGAAACACTATGCCTTTCTGTTAGTGCAAGCATTCGTTTTTGCGATCCAGTAGCCTTTACAAAATATCGTCACGTGAGTCATGAAGCTTTTTTTAGTTACGCCTTTCATTAACCTCCATTTTACTCTTATTTATTTTTTAAATATCAAACACCTTGATATTTTCTTTTTTTTAAAGATTTCATTTATTTATTTTTAGACAGAGGGGAAGGGAGGGAGAAAGAGAGGGAGAGAAACATCAATGTGTGGTTGCCTCTTTCATACCCCAGGCATGTGCCCTGACTGGGAATCGAACAGGTGACCCTTTGGTTTGCAGGCCAGTGCTCAATCCACTGAGACACACCAGACAGGGCTCTCTTTTTTATTTTATTGTATTGCCTTTCACACAATATTAATCATAGCAGTAATATTGGACATTCTTGTTTTGTTACTACATTTATTGTGTTCTGAATAACTATAATGCTAGATTGGGAGAAAAACAGATATTATTATTATGTTAAGGTATCCAAGTATTTTGATTTATAGAAACTAAAAATTCATTAATGAATTTAACACATAAAATATTTTTAAAATTTATGTCTGGCCAAAATCAGTATATATATAGATCCGAAGATAAGCCCAACTCTGGGAAAACAACTCACAACTCATTGTAGGAAAAGGGCTAATAAGTATATTCTAGATCTTAAAAGCTCTCATCACAAGAAAAAATATGTGTTTGTGTATAGTAATGAGTGAAACTAGGCTTAGTGTAGTAATCATTTAAATACATATATATATGTAATTATTATGTTATACACCCAAAATTAATATAATATTATATGTCAATTATGTCTCAATTAGAGATATGGTATTCTAGAAATCAAGGATGAAAATATCAGAAAAAATTGTGAAATGAAAACTCACCTTTGTCTCTTAAATATATGAAAAGATGTTCAATAACATCTACAATAAGAGAAAAATTACAAGGACCAAAGTTTTTCACTTAATGTGAGGAAGTGGAATTTAGTATGACACTATGGTAGGTTCATAGCTATATCTATTAAAATTATAAAGGCAAATATCTCCTAATTCATTTACTTCACTACTGGCAATGTTTTCTAGATGTGTACTTGCGTATAAGCAAAATGATATATGAAAAGATTATTCATTTCTACATTATAACAGTAAAAGTCTGGAAATTAAGTGTCTGTGTTAATTGTTTAGATTAGATGACTGAATAAATTATAGTGCACCTGTGCAATAGAATACTACACAACTCTAAAAATAACTGAGAAATATCTGCAATTACAAATGTGGGAAAAGCAAGGTTCAGAGCAATGTGCTTAGCATGCTGCAGTTTGCTCAGAAGAAGGAAAGAGATGAGAACACAGTTCTCATGTTAGGCTCATATGTGCATAACCAATCTCGGAATGGATAACTGGAAGTTAACGGCAATGTTCACCTTTGTGGATGGCGGTGTGCCACTAAACAGAGAGGATGAACTGGAAATTAAAGTTTCACTGTATGCTTATTAAATGTACTTCTAAAATGGTGGAGACTTGTGAATGTTTTTCAAAATTATATTTTAACAGACAAATTTATTTTGCTAAATATATTTCTGAGCATACAGTAAAAGATTAAGTTTCAAACCTGAGTGGATCTTAGAGTCTTCTGGCTACTTAGAAGCTCAGGAAGAAAAATGAATTGAGAGATTATGACTGAAGTTCCTCAGAAGAGGGTGAATGTAGGAAGACCTCTCATAACATGTCAGAGGAAAGTGTTCAAAATGGAATATGAGATGTTCTATTTTTAAGATTCTTTGAAAAAAGTAGAATTGATTTGGGAATCATTATTTTTTTTCTGTTAATTTTGATTCAATGTAAAATAATGTGTTATTTACAGTAAAGAATTTTAATACATTTACAAATAGTGCTCAAAATTATTTTCGTTAAACCATATCACCTGTTTTTTAAAAAGTACAGAAAGTAGTTAAGATGTTTAGGTGAGATTCTGGGTGTGTCCCTCAAAGCTAAGTTCCCATAAAGGCGGGGAAGTCCTCAGATGCCTCATTCCTGCCTCAGGGATGGCATTCCTCTGGGAGTGCCAGTCCCTGGAGAGAGAATGCCTCCAAAGGACACAGGGCCTGAGGGTGGACAATGGGTTCAACAGCAGTGCTGGGGCTTGTTCTGATGTGCTAATCCTGTGACTGCTTCTTGGCTTTGCCCATGGCTTTGGCTCGGACTCTTGGCTTGGAGCTTGGGCCTTGGCTTGGTTAACTCTGTGACTTCTGGTTCTGAACACTGGCTGTGACCCCAGAATAAATACTTACAGCAACCTCATTAGAACTCCTGGTCTGTTGTTCTATCCTGATTTCCTGGCCCTAGGCTGTTTCTCGAATGCCAGCTCACAGACTTGAAACGTTGTCCAGAGCTGTATGGGAAAGAACTTGAGTAAACTGTGAAGCACTACGCAAATGAAAGAGATTAATGAAATGATCTTGATTCAAACTTTCTGACAAATACACTAATAAGAAATGCATGTACATGATGATAAATGGAAAATGTCCAAGGCCTTTGATGACATATATCAAGGACTGGACCACAGATCCTTTAACTTTGGATCTATATTGGGGAAAAAATTAGCTTAATATATAAGCAATGTGTTCAATCCATTAATAGAAAAAACTTATCTCCAAAGTTTATCTACTGTACTTGCTTCCTCCTGAGGTTCAGACTTATATATTCAACTGTTCTCTAGACTCCTCCTTGAGGATACCTCCTACACTCAAAGAGAATATGGTTAAAACTGAACTCATCCTATTCTTTCTCTAGTTCCTGCCCCTCAAACTTCTGTGCTCCAGATTCTTCTTTGTTTTACAGTTCAAGAAACTGTACCACTATCTACTAATTGACCCAGTCAGGGACCTTTCATCAGCCTTAGCTCCTCCACTCTCAATCCCCAACTAACAATAATTATATTCATCTCTTCCAAATTTCCTCTGCCTGTCTTTTGCAAGCCAACATCACCTTTTGAAGGGACAAATGCAACAGTCTTGTGGCTGGTCTCCTTGCTTCCAATCCTTACCCACTGTAGTACTATATAGAAAAGAGAGTGGTATTTTGAAAATACACTTCTGAGGATGCGGAGAAAAGGGAATCCTTTTGCACTGGTGGTGGGAATGCAGACTGGTTTAACCACTGTGGAAAGCAGTATAGAGATACCTCAAAAATTAAAAATGGATCTGTCTTTTGACCCAGCGATCCCACTCCTGGGAATATATCTGAAGAATCCCAAAACACTAACCTGAAAGAACATAAGCAGCCCCATGATCATTGCAGTATTATTTATAATCACTAAGATATGGAAGCAACCCCAGTACCCATCAGTAGATGAGTAGACAAAACAACTATGGGGCATTTACACAATGGAATACTACTCGGCCATAAAAAAAAGAACATTTTACTCTTTGTGCCAGCATAGATGGACCTGGAGAATATTATGCTAAGTGAAATAAGACAGTCAGTGAAAGACAAATACCATATGCTTTCATTTATATGTGGAATCTAATGAACAAACTTAGTTAACAAGCAAAATAGAGACAACCTCATAGATAAGAGAACAGGCAGACAGCTATTGGGGGAGAAGGCTAGGGGATAGAGGGATCAAGCAAAAAAGAAAAAGGACTCATGGGTATGGACAACAGTGTGGTGATTATGGGGGGTGGGGGGTAAAAGAGGGCTAAGTGGTAATGGAAGAAATATAATAATTTTTTTTTAAAAAGAAAATGTACTCCTGATCATGTCACTATTTGGATGTTATTTTTGCCACTTGGAATAACCATTCTCCATTGCCCAGTAGGATAATTTCACCCAATCCCCCACATTGAAGTTGAGATGTCAAAACCTCTGGCAATTTTCCCTCAAGACTTAACTCCTTTAGGACTAACTTAGTTGCTTCCTCCTTGTGTTCTTACAGAGCTGCACCTCTGCTATCAAAGAGGTTTTCATACTGTGATATCATTGCCAGGTTAATTGGCTAACTTCTCTAAAAACTGTAAGACATAGTGAGGGCACAGACAACATATATTTTGTTAATTGTCGTATTCATAGTTCCTAACATAAACAAGAAATACAATAAATAGGTTTTCCACAATTACATGTTAAATAATTTTGTGAATGAATTCACAAAAATTTGAAATGAAATGTAAAATAATTAATTACTAAAATGAGGAAAACATCTGTTTAGTTCTTAAGAATAGTGGAGTGAAAGAGATATATTAACTAAAAAAAGGACTCAGGGTAAAATGTGATAAAGATTAACAAATAGAGACAGAGAAATTAGGAGTTTGCTAATTCTATTCTTGGTAAGGATGGAAAGAAAATGAGAGAAGTATGGACCCTGTGTCTATATCTCCAAGCGTGGGAAAAAAATGAGAGAGAGAGACCCAATCACAAAGATAGGTAGGTTTCTTAAACTTAACAGCAAAGAAGGTGTGATGGATAGCATTGCAACTTTTTATTACTATAATTTTTTGAAGCTCTGATATATGTAAGGAATTAACATTTTATTGATGTTTTGTGATAGGAGATATAGATAAGGTATTGCTTTTTGACACTTTTCCCATGGGTTAGATATAGTTAGGTCCTGCCCAGGAGGTTCCCCAACTCTAGGAATGCCTTGGAATGGTGGAGATTTTACTGTCAAACAGATATGAGTTTGTGGTAAATTACTGAGCACAGCAATTGAAACGGAACTTTGTAGTACTGGCGGGAAGGTTAGGCTACAAAATTCTAACATTTCTGACCTATTATAATTTACCTTTATCTGTTTAAAATTTTTCTGTACATGAGTGAGATTATTGTTTATTCATTTGAAATATTATTTTTTATTTTTTTCATTACCATTTAGTCCCCTTATCCCCCCAGCCCCCACAAGCACCACACTGGTGTCCTGTCCGTGAGTCCTTTTTCCTTTTTGCTCAGTCCCTCCACCCCCTAACATCCTCCCATAGCAGTCATCCTTTGAAATATTACTACTGTATTATGTAGTTATTTTTACAGATGAAATTATTGGACATTAATTTTCTATTCAAGACCTTGAGCAAAAAAAGAATTTGAGTCTTAGCCAACCTTAACTAAATCTCAAGCTGTGAAGTAGTCCTAGTAGTTATTGGGATTTCAAATATACAATTGTAGTATAAATATACCTTTTGTAAACTCAACCTCACCTACTATTATCTTCTTTATTTCTGTTAATGAGGATGAAGCCCATTCTATTCTAAGGAAATAATGGAAACAACTGTTTGTATCTCCACGCACAAAAATCTCCTCAGTAACAAGTCTTCTCACTAACTCCTTTAGGTGGTTTTTGTCCCATCTCTGCATCTAAAATTGTCACAATCAGTGTTACATTGTTTAATGAAATATAAATATTGACATCAAGGCATTTAAGAACAGTAGGAAAAGAAGACACTACCGTTATTAAGTTTGTATTAAAATTGTTTTTTAATTTCTGACCCTCCCCCCACACACATTGCAGGGCAGAGTCTCTCAACTTGGGTAATATTGATATTTGGGGCTGGATAATTCTTTGCTGGAAGGCTGTTTGTGCGTCATGTTTAAAGACATTTTGCCTCCACCGCTAGATGCCAGCAGGACCCCCGCATCAATTGTGACAACTCACACTATGTCTAGACATTGTCAAATGCCCCATGAGAGAAAACTGACCCTGACTGAGAACTACTGCTCTGTGGATTGGAGCTAGATTTCTGTCATTTACCCAAATTTTATACAGTCCTGGCTCTGTGGTAATTGCTCAAAATTATTATTTTTTGAATGATAATGTTCTAGGGGCTTACAATATGCTCAACACTGCATTAAGTATTGTGGTTGACCCCAAAGAAGGGCACGGCTTGATTTCTGTGCTAAAGAAGTTTTTAATCAGGTTGGAGAGAGAAGCTCAATACTGAAAATTAAGAGACTAACAGAAGACAGGGTATATTGGCAATGGACCAAAAGGCAGAGTGGTCACATTCCAAAACGTATGGCACAAGCTCTGGTGGTGTTACCGAACTTTTGATTTGATGTTACTTTGAAGGTTCTATGACCTATTTTGACATGTGGGCAGTGGTTAAATGCTGCATTATTAACTCAAAGCTCTCTGCTATGATATATAATAACACAGAGAACAGTAAGAAAATGTTCTGTTGAAGCAAAACAGATCAATTTTACATGTAACAACCCAGCCTTGCTGGGGAGGAGGTGCTGAGTTTGGGATGTTAGTAACTGAGTGGTAACTGAAGAAGACAAATCTAACCAGGCTTGGCAAGTCCACGGCTGACACGTGAGTCTGTACATTTAGAACAAGGGCACATTAATGGAGATCATATCTTGTTTTTCCGATAACATCAGAGCTTAGCTATTTCATGATTATAAAACTTTCCTAACATGTACAAATTCCTAAACAAATTTATTTTCTTTTATTTCACACAATTTCTACTACCATTGAAAAGGTTTAGGTCATATGTTTTTGTGTTCTCTCAATAACATTCAAAACAAAACAAGAAATCCTTCTTCACTTTTAACCATTAAAATCCTGGTTGGATAGTTTATTTCAAATTTGAATCTCCTGAGATTTTTACTGTGATTAATAATGGATTGTTGAAGAAGAAGATATGGTTCATTTCTATAATATCTATCTCATATGAGAAAAATGTCCAAAAATTATCTGACAAACTTCAAAAAAATTTCATACATTAAATGCAAAGTACCCTTTTCTTATACCCATAAAATTTAATAAATACTTAGGACTTCAGAGGAGATTAAGTGCTGGACATTAATATCACAGTTCACAAATATTTTGGCACTCCCAGTTTCTCAGCACATGGCAGAAGGGCAAATTCCCTACCAACTTGGAGCTCAGTGTAGTCACGTGACACACTTTGCCAATAAAACATGAACAGAGTAATGAGTGTTATTCCCAGGTAAACACTTTAAGCGACTGTGTGTGATTTTCCTTTGTCAGTGTGACCAGCCCTATTTCAGATACAGTAGTTCTGTCATCTTAGCCTTTGAGTGAGGATGATGGCAGAGGGGGGAAGTGACTCCAGCTGACCTGCACAGAACTCCTGGAAGAAGAATTATTGTTTAAGCATTGACTACAAATAGAGACAACAAATACCAATGCACCTAACTAAGTAATTAACTAAAATAGGTAATATAAAAGGAGGCCCGAGTTTTGAAACAGTACATTGACTATGACTTTGGACAGTGATTTGCATACAGGAGGTATGCACTAAATGGTTAATTTTCATGCAGTCCTCTGCTGCAGGTCTGTTTCTAAATAACCAAACGTGGAACTGTACATGCAGCCATTTAACTTAGAGCAAGCAGAGAAGCAAAAATACTGGTCTTCATTAATCAACTTTCAAGAGAACCTCAAAATTAAGATTTAGTAAATTTCAATATTATGTACAGTCTTGGGAATTTAACATCACCTTTTTTTTTATTAGACGTGTAGCTGTGGTGTAATTTATTAGAGGCGTACGTATGCATATCAGTTTTGAGACCTCAGGAGCCAAACTCCATTTAAAACCACAATGACCTTACAATGCCTTTGCTTTATACTGTAATTTCTACACTTCCTCCCTGCTACCTGAGCAGTTAAAGACTACATAATTGGAGTGGTGTATTGTAATCACTCTCCTGGCCTGTTAAACAGGCAATATTTACTGAATATTATTATATTAAAAATAGTTGGAGAAAGGACTCCTGGATATGCTATTGAATATCTGTTGCTTTTAAGAAGTTTAAAATGTAGACAAAGCAGATTTTATTTAGGGTAGAAGAGTCCAATGCAAATTGCGCTAGGATGATTCTGTTTTGATGGGGTTGAGATTTGCGTCCCCGTTGCTTTTTCATTCTGTTGGAAGGTGATACAGTTCTGTTATCGCACTTGTTTTGAAAACATGTATTTGTTCCCATATGATTAAAATATTAGGAAAAAATTGCATAATGAAAAATCGCACTTGCTTATGCACAATTTTGTCTGTGAGAAACAAAAGGTAAACATAGAAAACTGGATGCAGTAGAATAGAGCCACTTAGAGGGTCATAAAATGCCTCTATGCACATACCTCTGACATCTACCTGCTACCTTGTTCGCCACATGTGGTGTGACCCACAACTTCCACATCCAGTTTACAACTTCCTGTCCAATTTCACACAGCCCTCCTTTTACCCCTTCATAACAACACATTAGCTAAATCCTCTGAGACTCACTTCTATAAGCAAACTTCAGGTCTTTTTCAAGGTGAATGTGATATTTCCTGTAGTGTTTATGTATTTCTTAACTGTTTATCATGTGTAAAATTATGCTACGATTTTCTTAAATTTCTCTCTCTTTTAATGAGTTAACTGACAAAGTTTTTGAATGTTGTGCTCAACAATATTTTTCCCATAAACCCTATGGTTTTTATTAAATGATTTTGCACAAATCCCATTCTAGATGAAGTGACTGCGCATACGTATGCTTATTTCGATCCAGTATCAAAATCAGTAATGCTGATGGTGCTAAATCCATGATACCATGGAGACTGTATGGAAGCTTAAAAGGATACCACTATCCATTATTTTACTTTAGAGAAGTCTTTAGACTGTTTAGAACATTGAATTTATCTCTTACAAAAAGAATTCAGACATGTCTGTAACTATGATGATAACTTTTTCAAGAAGAAATTGTTTCCTAAATATATAGTCAATCGTCTCATCTGGGAAGGATAAGGGCTTCTTGGTTAATCTCTTAGTTTAAGATCTCAGTTTAACTGGGCCAATTATTGTCACTTTGTATATTTCACTTTCAGTAATAAAAAGAATAAAGAAGAAGGCCCAGAGTCTCAACTCATTCACTTATTTTTACTTTTGGCAAACATATATTAATTACTGTATATTATGCATTGTTCTAAACATGCTGGATATTGTGGTAAGAGAAACCAAATTCTTGCCCTCATAGAAGTTATATTTACCATAAAAATGATATATACACAGTCACTTGAGTAATTAAAGGAGAATTGGTAGTAGATTTCTTTTATGTCCTTGATTTTGTAATGAATTTGTGGTGGCAATCCTTCACGATTAACTTTTAGTTTTAACTGGACCCTGACAAACTAGATTTAGGTAGTTGTTCTTTTAGAAGAGAAAGCCAAGACAAGTCTTCTGAAAAAAGTGTTTTCAAAAGAATTGCTTGCTCGGGAATGATCAACAGCCCTAACTAGGCCAGCTTGTAGATGTGTGGCCTGGTGCTGTGTTCCCTGGGCCTGTGGTAGAAAACTTCAAGAAAAGACTAGTTTGGCTTCCAGTGGTTTCTAAATTGAATTAACCAAGCAAATATTTCAACTATTCACCACCAGTAGGAAACGTTAACTATTCACATTAACTTTGAAAATCTTTGACAATGTTTTAGTGCCCAATACAAATTTAGTAGAACTCATTTTGTTTTAGAAGGAGAGGGTTAATTTTGTTTGTTTCTTCTAAATATAAACTTGCTTTCTTAGTTGGATTATCCAGGATATTTCCCAGTCCTCCTGACTCTCCTTTTTCTTCCTGATTTCCTTTTGTTCTGCAGAGGGCTCCGTGCCTTGGGTGAGGTTCGGAACTACAATAGAGGAAGAGGGGGCCTTTGTGGTCTGTTTTGAGCGCTATGAATCCGACAAGTTTTACTTTCTTAGAGTGCTATATAGTGATTTTTTTATGTGTCTAAGAAATGGAAACATTTTGTCTCATATAAAAAAGAAATATTTTTATACTGCGCTCCACTCACAGACCACATCAGAGGTATTCTAAGAATAGAATAGATCAAATATATTTTATGGAAATATAATGAGAAAAGGATGTGTTCCCAAAACTCACTCTGAACAAAGGAATGCAGCATAGTCAGAAATACTTTAATGCTCCTAACAATTTTCTCATGTGAAAGGCTGAGGAACAGCCCTGGTTTGAAGAAATCTCCCACTTCTCCCCAGGCTCCCTGAATTCGAGATCAGAACTAGGAAATCTATACATTGTGAAAAAGAAAACGTATGGAAAAAGTGACTTGGGGCATTAACCAAAAAGGCATTTTTTTGAAAGAAGAAAACATCAATATGAAACGTTTTGTCATATTTCATTTCATTGATCATATATTTATTTTATGTATTCCAGAGTACTGAAGCTTGGAAGTAACTGAATTTCTGGGGATTCGTATTAGATTTGTCAGTTTGTGTTTGAGGGAACTTACTGGGAAACCAGATAGATTACAATCATTGGCTTTTATCATCCTGTTCTATCATGTATACAAAAGAAGAGAAAGACTAAGTACATTGAACATCTATCTTTTCTGAAAAACAAAATACATCAAGGACTGAATTTATATTCAAATAATAACGTTCTTTTTACAATAATAACCTACAGGTGTTCAAGAAACTACACTTACTGGTTTTATTAAAGTCACCTGATCAGAGGTTCCATTTCCTTCTAATCATCTTACATAACGCATTTTAACAGTGTGTTAGTTTGCTTGTTTAACTTTTCTGGCTCTTCCACTGGTGCCTAAGTGTGATTTTCTTGCTTCTCCGAGATTCTGTGTTTCAGTTTGTAAATTCACATTGATTTTTCTGCTGGAGCCAGTGTTGCCACCAAATGTCTGTATTGTCTTGCTGAGTTTATTTTGCTTCATGATTTTTCACTTCTGAGATATTCTAAATTGGACAATAATATTCAGCCCCCTTTCAACCTTATTCTGTGTTTTCTCATAAAATATATGCATTCTCAGTAGATTACTGTTTATTTTCTGCATCGACTATGAGTACAGTCTGAAGGGACTACAGAGCCCCATGAAGAAAAAGTCATCATAATATTTATGCATTAAACAAAAATATTCAGGTACATATATCTATTTTTTGAAAAACCCCAAATGCATATGCTATCATGGCCCCCAAGGTAGCAATAACATATGCAGAGAAAATTTATGCAGTTCCAGGCTGTGAACAGGATCTCTAAGAGCTACTTCCAGAAAACATTACCCCCCTCCTCGTTCTTCAATCTGTCTACTTACTTCACTCTGAAGACCTCCTTCTTTTTCCAAATTGACTAATGCACAGGGTGAGTTGTCTAATTTAGGTTTGCTGCTTGGCGACTTCTGAGGAGCAATGAAAACATTTTTAGGAAAGTGTATGTGTGTCTCTGTGTGTGCGTTTCTTTGTACATTTTTCTCTCACAAAGAATTTGCAGGATGGATGCACTGCTTAAATATAGAGTAGCTTTATTTTTAAAAGAGTCGAATAGTGAAGTGAGGTGAATTTTTGTCAACTTCAGTTGTTCTAATTATTTTCAACTGTGAAAACAAATAAAAACTCTGCAGCACTTAAAATGATTTAAAAGTTTTTCACAAATTTAAGAAAATCTTACTTTGTAAAATCTCCTCAATGAAGAATATATATCCTGAAAATCTTACTGCTTTCATTATGTAACAGGAAATACTACAGGAGGATAAAAATGATAAGAAGCAAATCATACTGTTTTGAATGACATACGTTCACAGTAATTATATTTTAAATATTATGTGTTAATATTATTTGATATTGAATATTTATTACTCTACTTATATTTCATATGTACACATACAATTTATATATGTTTATTTGTTGTAAGCATATGCTAATTATAAATTTTAACAGACTATTACAAATACATATTACAATTATTTAAAACATGCTGAGACTTCAGGTCAAGATGGAGGCATAGTTAGATGCACTTCGCCTCAATGTGCAACCACAGAGAGAATTGCAACTAAATATCAAAACAAAAAACACCCAGGACTCTCAGAAAATCGAACTGTATGGAAGTCCTACAGCCAAGGGTTTAAAGAAGATACTTTCATTTAGACGTGTAGGAGGGGCAGGGTCGAGGAGATGGATGGAGAAGCGGGGACACATGGTGTAATGTGGAGAGGTGGTGGTGGTAGAATGGGTGGTATCACATTCACATGGGGTTGGTAAAAATTGGGAGGGGTACCCTGGGAGCAAGTGATCTCAGCCCCAGGCCAGACTGCACAGCCCAGGGTTCCAGTGCTAGGAAAATAAATTCCCATAACAGCTGACTGTAAAATCAGTGGGGTTTGGGGCAAGGGAAGAACCTGCTGGATTTTCAGGAGACTAAGCTTAATGGGCCCAAGTGGTCTTAGAACATATGCAAACCCACCGGCTCTGGCATTCAGCAGCAGCGCAACAGTTGGAAGGGTGCCAGTCGCATACAAAGAGTGGGTAAAGTGACTGGAAATGGGAGGACTGCCAAGCAGACCTCCAGAAGCTGGGCAGCAGCACTGTCACCCCTCTGAGCCCTCCCACCACACAGAGCCACCAAGTGGTGAAGCAGGTTCCCTTGCCCTGGTGAATATGTGAGGCTCTGCCCCACACAATTTACAGGTGCCTTTTCTACAATAGGCCACACTATTAAGACAGGGAGTCAAAATAGCTCTACTTAAAACATAGAAACAAACACAGGAAGGCTTCCAAATTGAGGAAACAAAGAAAAATGGCCCAAATGGAAGAACAGAACAAAACCCCAGGAAAAGAACTAAGTGAAATGGAGATAAACAACCTATCAGATGCAGAGTTCAAAACTGGTGATCAGGATGCTCAAAGAACTCACTGAGTGCAGCAACAACATAAAGGAAGAAATGGAGCTGTACTAAATTAAATAAAGAGAAATCTACAGGGAACCAACAGTGAAGGGAAGGAAGCTGGGATTCAAATAATGATTTGGAACATAAGGAAGAAATAAGCATTCAACCAGAACAGCAAGAAGAAACAAGAATTCAATAAATGAGGATAGTGTAAGGTACCTCCAGAACATCTCCAAATGTACCAACATCCACACCATAGGGATGCCAGAAGGTGAAGAGGAAGAGCAAAATATTGAAAACTTATTTGAAAAAAATAATAAAAGAGAACTTCTCTAATTTATTGAAGGAAATAGACATAGAAGTCCAGGAAGCACAGAGAATCCCAAACAAGTTGGACCCAAAGAGGACCACACCAAAACACACCATAATTAAAATGCCAAGGTTTAAAGATAGAGAATCTTAAAAGCAGTAAGAGAAAAGCAGAGGGTTAGCTAAAAAGAGTTCCCATAAGACTGTCAGCTGATATTTCAAAAGAAACTTTGCAGGCAAGAAGAGACTGGCAAGAAGTATTCAAGGTAATGAAAAGCAAGGACCACAACCTAGATTACTCTATCCAGCAAAGCTATCATTTAAAATGGAAGGGCAGATAAAGTGCTTCCCAGACAAGGTAAAGCTAAAGAAGTTCATCATAACCAAGCTGTAATTACACGAAATGTTAAAGGAACTTAACTATTTAAGAAAAAGAAGATCAAACTATAAACATTAAAAGGGCAAAAAATTCATAATCAACAACTGAATTAAAAATAAAACTAAGGAAGCAACCAGAACAGGAACAGAATCATAGATATGGAAATCATTTACAAGGTTATCAGCTGGGAGGGGGAAGTGGGAAAATGGGGGAAAAGGTGCAGGGATTAAGAAGCATAATAGGTAGGTACAAAATAGGGGGATGTTAAAAATAGTATAGGAAATGGAGAAGCCAAGGAACTTATATGCACAAACCATGGACATGAACTAAGGCAGGGATTGCTGGAGGGAAGGTGGGTACAAGGTGGAGGGGCGTAAAGGGAAAAACTGGGACAACTATGATAGCATAATCAATAAAATATATTTAAAATATGTATATATATATATATTTAAAAGAAAATAAATAAATCATTTCCTGCATTGGTTTTACACACACACACACACACACACACGCTAAGTGTACTAAAATTTTGTTATTTGGGGTCTTCCCCCTATTTCTGATGAACCACGAGGGAATATTGGCATTGAAATATGACAAAATGAAAAAGTAAATAGGATTTATGTGTTCTTGAAATTTCATTATACTTCTCTTTTGTCTTCTGCATCAGTTTTTCCATAAATAAAATGGATATGCATTAATGAATGTGTATTTAAGTTTCTTTTTCTTAAAGTTATGAATTAAAAAATAATTAGGTTCATAATAAGATAGCCCATTCTATTGTTTACAATGTTAATTCTTAGTAATAATATTAAAATAAAGTTGAATTTTGCCATTTTAGAATCTCCACACTTTGGTTTATTTTAACACGTACATTTTTATCCAGTCTCATTTATTTACTCACCTTAGAATAAACACTACCTGTGAACTTCCCTGCAAAGCCTTCCATGATCTGGCCACCTGCTATTTCTTAGCCTCTCCCTAGCTTTCCCACTGACCTGATCTGTCTCAGCTTCACTGGCCTTATTGTCCCTCCCACATGCAAGGTCATCTCCATCTTGAAGTAGGGCATTCACTCACATGTTTTCTCTGCCTAAAAAACCTTTTCCAGGTATTCCTCTGGCTGATTCCCTCACTTCCCTCCATTCTTTGGTTGAATATTGCCTCATTATTTTTTTAATTTAAAGATTTTATTTATTTATTTTTAGAGAGAGGGGAAAGGAGGGAGAAAGAGAAGGAAAGAAACATCAATGTACGGTTGACTCTCACGGGGCCCCCACTGGGAACCTGGCCCACAACCAAGGCATGTGCCCTGACTGGGAATTGAACCAGCAACCCTTTTGTTTGCAGTCAATGCTCAGACCACTGAGTTATACCAGCCAGGGCCGAGTATCACCTCTCGATAAAACCAACCATCATCACTGTATTAATGCTTCGACCTGACATCCCATCGCCTTCCCAGCCTAGCTCCCCAGATCCTTTTTCATTGTTCAATTTTTGGCCCATGGTGCTTTTTACCTTTTAATATATTAGGTAATTTACTTGTTTTTTATAGTTATTGTCTGCAAGCTACATGAGGCAGGGATCATTGTCATTTTTCCTTGTTGATGTATCCAATTGCCCAGACTTATGACTGGTACGATACAATCAATTACATTCAGTGAATGAATTAAATGAGTAAATGAATGAATAAACATATACAAGATAGTTCTTTTCTGTGGTTGTAATGACTCCCAAACTCTTTTGTGACAACTTCTTTGCTCGGAATATGCTCCATTTTTATTGGCATTCCTACAAAAGTAGTATTCCACAGTGTTCTTAATGTGGTCTAATCAATTTGGAGTATAAAGGGCAAATCTCTTCTATGATTTTGGACATTATATTCCTAGTGATTCTGTTGTGAGGCTGTCACGTCATACTATTGATTCACTGGGGAATTATAATTAAAAACACTGAAATATACTTTTATATGAGCTGCCCTTAATTTTATATTCCCATTCTGTACTTTTGTAGTTAGTTTTATAGATGTAAATGTTGGAATTAACATTTATTCATTTTATATTAGTTTTGTTATAATTGACAGAATTATTACAGGTAATTGAGATCTCTACCTCCTCCATTCATTCAGTCACTGAGTAAATATTAATTCAATATCTACCTTGAATTAGGCATAGATATACAACAAATAATAAGAAATAAAGATGCTAGCAGCTCTGTTGGAACTTACCAACTTTGGGGAGAGGCAGACATTAAAATATAATCACAATGCAAAATAAGAAATGTACCAAGAAGTTGTCCCACCTTGAAATGTGTAACAAGAGGTTTTTTTTTTTTAAGGTTTTTATTTATTTATTTTTAGACAGAGGGGAAGGGAGGGAGAAATAGAGGGAGACAAACATCAATGTGTAGTTGCCTCTCACACGCCCCCTACTGGGGACCAGGCAAGTGCCCTGACTGGGAATCAAACCAGTGACCCTTTAGTTAGCAAGCCAGCGCTCAATCCACTGAGCCACACCAGCCAGGGCTGTAAAAAGAGCTTTTATTTCTGAGAAATTACAGTTGGTGTGAGTTCTGAAAGATGAGTTAACTAATGAAAATGTGAAAGAAGACATTTCCTTGCAGAGGTGACGGACTGAAGAAATTTTTCTGGCATAAAGCAGTATGATGCATATAAGGACCTGAAAGAAGACCAAAGTATCTGAAGTGAAGGCCGTGCAGGAAAATGAAGTGAGATGAGGTTCAGGTGAGGAGGGACCTGATCTTACAGAGGCATGAAGGCTGGGCTAATGTGTTTGTTATCTTAGATGCTCTTACCTGTCTGACATTTAGAGGCCCTCAGAGGCAAAAGTTATTTTGTTCAGTGTGTCAGAAAGTGGTGTGGTTGTGTTTTAGCTTCCTTATAGAACTTAGTTATTCCATATAAGATTTATTTCAGTTAAGACACTATCACAGTCTTCAAGTATATGGACCCAAGGGAATAAGAGGATGGAGGCTGGGAAAAGTCTGATAATAAACAGTTCGCCTTTATTGCCTCTGAGGATAGCGCAGTGGGGAGTAGTTGTAAAATGCAGCAGAAAGTTGAGTTGGGCCTGGAAGCAGCACTTTTTTTTTTTGTTTTTCTGTCTTGGCTTATATTTATAGGGTCAGGAAGAAGAATTGTTACAAACCTTCTTTCATTTAAAATTGGATGTTCCCTTGAAATTCAGAGATTAAGCATCTTTTTTTGTTGTTTTTACTTTCCTCATCATCCTGAATAAAAGGGCAAATATAAAGAATGTCAAACAAATGACAAATACTAATTAGACATTAATTTAATTCAACCTGAATGTACTTTTTCAATTTCTCCGAGTGTGAGTCTGGTAATAATTTTATTTCAGTCTATCACTCCGCCCGCATTTGTTTATCAGCAGGAGGTCTGCTGTAGGGAGAGGTCTCCTTCTATGTCCCGAATTGCTCAAGAACCTCGGGGGCCTGGCTCATATGAAAGTGGTATGGTTTAGGTGTCCTGCTTCCCAAAGTTTTATTCTGAGAAAGGTGGAAAGTGTGAGGTCTACCTGCCATTTGGCGAGTCCCCGTTTGTCCCAGCTCCTGCCCAGCTCACAGCGGTGCGGCAGACTGCGGTTTCAGAGTTACAGTTCTCACACTTCACAAGCATACGTAGCCTCAGTCATTCTTTCCCAAGCCCGAACGCCATACTATAGGGGCCGGAAAATGAAGAACTTTCAATCCGCTCTCCACACTTAATTAGAACCAGTTCTTCCCATATGCCTGAGGCCTTCTCATAGAGCTAGAGCCACCAACCCAAACTTCTGTTTTCTTCCTGGAGAATCTCCATGGTGGTTATTAGCATGACCTGCTGTCCGGAAGCTTTGGTCCCAACCACCTTGTTCTCCACTGCCAAGTTTCTCTAGCTATGAGTCTCCAGGAACTGGAATTAGGCTCTCCCAGGTGGATGATTTATGAGCTGCTTCTGCTAATCGCTCTACCACCATACCAACAAACTGCTGTCTCTAACAACCCAAAGGAAAAAAAAAAGTTTTCTTAAACATTTCTCTTTTATTTTCAGCCTGAAGGGAAGCCCTTCAAATGACTTTGAAAAGTTTAAAATCTGCTTTACGTTGATATATGACAGGTCTGGTTACTGGCAGTGATGGCTCAGGCTTGGCTGGCTTATTTTCCTAACTCCCAAAGGAAAGAACTGCCAGTTAGGAATCAGAACGCAGGAGGACGAGGATGTTTATGTTTGGTATACAGTGCTGTATCTCCAGAACCTAGAACGGAGTCTGATGTAGAGGAGCTATGCGTTTATTTGTGGGATTGATAATTGAATCAATTATTGTTTCTGGGTAAATTGATTAGTGTATGACAGTGTTGCGGGCACAAAATACCTCACCAAGAAGAACAATAAGTTGATGTGATTGGCCCAAAGTTTTAACTGAAGTTTGCTACAAAGGTGGAGTCGAAGAAAGAGAAGAAGGTACGATGACAAAAGTGGGGCGAGAGGCTGAGAGGAAGAACTAAATTTTTTATCAGAAGCAGACTGGAATAAAATTTTTACCCTTATAAAATGTATAATTCTATATTTCCAATAAATGAGGAAAGCTTTCATGTTAACATGAAAAAAATCATTTGTTTCCAATTCTTCCTACCCATATAAACATTCTTATTACATCCTTTATACTCATACAAATATTCTCAAAACATTTTCGTATATAATATTGAATACATGAATATACATATATACATATAATGTGCATGTGTTTGATATAAAAGTGCATATTTTAAAAGTAATTAGGTTAAAATTAAGAGTAAAAAGAGAAATTTGGTAGAATAACTGTCAAAATGTCATTTTATTGTCACTTCTAAAAAAAAGCAATGAAATATTTAGTATAACCATTTATGTACTGCATAAATTTCATATATGGTATTTTATTACAAAGAGTATAAGACATAATTAGATCATTTATACCTTAACCTCTGAAGAAGGTGTTCTGGTCTGTTGGGTATATAAAAGAGGATTTAAAAAATACCTACCTAATAATGTGTTTACATATCATACTAACCATATTGGGAACCTAATATAAATCACCACAGTTTTTCATATAAAGAATCTCATCTTCCAATATTATATTCTAGTACATTTGTTCCTTTAGGTGGAAACCATATTTACTATGGAATAAAGTGGAAAAGTACAAAACTAGAAATTCCTTTTTGTTTGTCACATAAATTTAAGTCCCCCTGAAAGTAAGTTTGGTACAGACTAAATAAGGGCATTATCTGTCTTTTAAATTCCGTATAAGCTGATACTCTTCCATCTCATTTGGCCTTTGTTTTATTCCTGAAGTAATACTTGATGTGTACACTAACTTTGAATTTCTTGTATTGTCACAGAATTCTGATCTTTATTTAAATCAATTTTTATTTATATAATTTACCCATCTCTGTCCCGAGAGCAATTCTTATTCTAATTCCCAATCAAAATTTCTGGTTTTCTGCTGTTTGAGCAACATCAACTTTAACTTCACTTCTGTGAATTTTCTAGGGATTTCCTCTCATTTAAATAATTCCCAAGAATAAACTCTGATGTTTCTTAGTAGGAAAAGAAACACACTTATGGTGTTTGTCTTAGGATATTCATAATATACAAGCACAACAATTTACTGGCTTACGATTTAGGACTACTTCAGAATGAAATTCGGAAAATATAATAGCCATTTAAGCCAGAACAGCAGAGGAAATTAAAAATTACATTATGTTTTATACGGTATTTACTTGTGGGCATTTGGGGAAAATGTCTTCTAAGCCTAGTAAGATATTTATTAAAAGGCTATTAGAAGAAGGACAAGGAAACAAGGTAGATATTTTTTAAGACCCAAAGTATGTTCTTTAGAAAAACTGATGAGTACCTTTCTGGACTGCACGTGCCTCAGTTCACCGAAGCAACCCATGTATTTGGCTTATTGAGTGAAACTCAGCACAGTGGCCAATCTGGCATTTCTCTTGTTTAAGGAAGGTTAGGCCCACTGTGCTGAATTAATAACACTTGCTAATGTGGACTTTGAGGCAACCAGAATGTTTGTCTCAAGTGTCTTTCTATTACTTATTTTTGAAAAAGAAATCAGGATCTCAAATTCCAACCATTTGGAGTTACATTTTAAGGAGTATTTACTTAATTTGCCTAAATAATTTATAAGCATTTTGATAGTAGAGTTTATATACTACATGCCTTTGGATTTTTTAATAGCAGTAAATATAGTGGTTGAGAATATCTGCGTTAAAGTGAATAAAAAGAGACTTAACCTCTGACTCTGTTTCTTACTTGCTGTGGGACTCTGGGTAAGTTACTCAACCTCTTTAAGCCCATAAGACTGTAGAATTGAAATACCAGTAATATTGAGTTGTAGGTAGGATTAAATGAGTTAATAAACTTTTAGAACAGTGTCTGACGTATTGTCAGTAGAAGCTGTTATTGGTAAAAAAATAGGTATTGTCATAATTGTTTTCTACTTAATAGAATCTATATTTGATAGCTCCCCATAAATGTTTGGTTGAAAGTTGATGATGCTTACTCAGGCAATACAGGATTTGGGACATAAAGTAGAAAGAGACCATGCAATGGTCACCATACACTAAATTATTACATCTCATCTCCTGTAAACAAAGGATAGTTACAGAATATTATATAAATACAATTCAGATATGGTTGACCCATTCAGTTCTTGTCTTGTGCCATTTTGAAAGAGGCCTTGGTCCATTGACAAATCCCTCTCAAGCCAGTCAGAATTCTACAGGCTTCAGAGACAATATGGAATTTTACTGACAGTTTCATTGGGAGTTTGGAAAGGTTCTTCATATTTGACAGCACCAGAAAACAAATGAAAAAAAAATGCCCATTTGATGTCTCTATTCCTGTCAGAGAGCCAGCTTCCTCATCTCCTTTAAAGTCAAACCTTATTTCACTCAAATCTGCTCTCTCCTCATAAGAAACTTGGCTCTTTATTCATTCACATGCCCCAATCACTCACCAATCCTACAATGAACTGAACCAACCCCCTATAGGAAGCGGTTGATAGATTATCTGCTTTTTCCCCCCAAATATGCTCCATGTGGGCCTCATGCTTCTCTTATGAGTGCCTCATTCCAAGAAATACAAGTATTCCTTCCACAGAGACCAAAGTCTTTTTGGAGGAGATTCTGGTGTTAAGAAAATTGAAATTTTCTGTCATTACTTATAGAGGATAGTAAGCCTGGAAATATTTAATTTTAATTTATGTAACAGATCATTAATATTAATGTATGTAATATTTATTGACAACCTCCTCCGTGTAAAGCCCTAGACTGGTAAAGTGAGAGAGCTGAAAGAGGATGAGCAACCCCTGTGTCCTCCTGTCTGTTCAGAGACAGGCACATAGCTACATAGTATCAACAAAAGACAGATTTCAAGCTTACCTGAGTGATTTCAGAAAACGATAATTTGTCTGAAATTCTATGTCTATTCTAAAGGGTCAATTGAATTTTGATTAGTGAATGTCAGGGTCAAAATACATCGAGAGAACTATTGAAGGGAGACAACTATTTAAAAAAGCCTAGGAGGTGAGAGTAAATCAAGTCATGTCAAATGAGCAGTAGGGGTTTTGAGTACGGTTGGTCAGATAGAAAAATGGGGGATGATATAATGGAAAGTAGATCTGGAAAAGAAGGCTTGGGATAAGATCATGGAACCTCAAGGGAACTGAGTCTAAAAAGAATGCAAAGTTTTTGAATTGCTTTGTGATAAGTAGGTTGAGGAAGTATCTGGGGTGAAGAATTGAGATTAATACTATGATAAAGGCCTTTTTTTCATTTACTCCACAAAACAACACTGTATTATTTCCATTTTTCTGAAGGGGAAGCTGAGACACAGAAAGGTAAAGTAATTTGTTCAAGAACACATAGTATGTTCCTAAGGTGTGGTTCAAATTTAGAACTTTCTGATTCTAAACTTCTTGGTTTTAATATTTTCTCTTACTATAAGGGGACTGCAATTAATCAGGCAGAAGTAATGAGGTTCTTCCCTTGGACAACTGGAAATGAAAAGGGAGAGGAAGCTTTTAAAAAGAGTTTAAAAGAAGATTCTGTGGGTTTGCAAAATTAGATAGATAGGAAGAATGAGAGAAAGCAAGAGAACTGTGGATAGGAAGGGAAAAGAAGGAGGGCACCTTGTCACCTTTGCCCCCAAACAGAAGGAAAATCTTGGCCAGAAACCTAAACCTAGAATTCACCCTTAAGGGCAGGTGGTGGAACTGGTGTGAAAGAGTAATACCATGGAGAGAATGAGGCTACATGAGGAGGATGCGTGGAGGAAAGGCATTAAGAGAAGGAGACAAAGCAGCATCTCCTAGAGGCAAGAAAAAAAAAAAAAAACAGGTATGACCAGGCAAGAGATTAATGTACATCAGAGAAGAAATGGTGCGTTATTCATGAAAATGGAAAATATACCAAAGGCCACAAAGTAGCCAGGTGCTTACTAATTGGGCAACTGGGAAAGTTAGTTTATTTCCTGAAGCTGCAATTTCTTCAAGATGCTGGTTGGGGGAAAATGAAGACAACTGTACTTGAACAATAAAAAATGCGAAAAAAAAAAAGAAAGAGAAAAGGTTGTTGTGAGGATGAATGTGCTATCACATCCAAAATACTTGATGCGTTGCCGGGCATCTAGCTCGGGCTCCACGAAGTCAGCTGTCAGTAACATTGTTATCATCATCATCACCATCAACACCATCATCATTAATAAAAGTGGAAACACATTTGGATTTGATAACTCAGCTTTTTAGTGACATTTCAGTAAGCGTATTTCATACTTTGTGGGACAGGAACAGATTACAAGAGTGTAAGAGGAGTCAAAGAAGTAGAGAAAGAAACACTAAACTATTTTTCAAAAAGCTTGGCAGTAAATGTGAGGGTAGAAGGCAGTGAGTGGGGATTAGCCTAGGGAGGGTTTTTCTAGGATTATGTTTATTACTGAGAAGAAGGAGGCAGTAGAAAGGGAGAAGGTAGGAATATCTGAGAGCAATGAGCTTTGAAATGGACATGCAGGAAGTGAACCTTTGGAAGGGGTATAATTTAGTAACCCTTATAACAAACTTATTTGATAATATGGGATTTTCATGCACAGGTGGGACGAGTTATGGAGAGGATTACAATGCAGTGCAGCCTCATTCAGTGATTGATTTGCACAATTCAGCTCCCAAGGTGGAATTTATTCGGAAGTGAATTCCACAGCTAAAGCAGTGATTGTGTATTTTACATTTTCAAACGTCAGTAATGCCAAGGAGAGGTCTCAAGGAATGTGAGTTAGACTCCTGATGGTCTTGCAAGGACATCACTAATTTGACTGTTGAGAGAGAGAGAGAGAGAGAGAGAGAGAGAGAGAGAGAGAGAGAAAGATCTCATTTCTTCCCTTCTGCCAAAGGACATGCGAGTGAGTAAATCTTCACAGGGTATGAGCTTGTAATAAAGATGTGTGCAAATTTAGATGGAAATTAGACATGTTCCCAGGCCTCCTGGAAAATTGACAGCACAAAGCCCAAGACATTGCCTTTATAGACTATGTGTATATTTATTTCTTTGTAAATCCAGTCTACAGAGTTTTCTGTTTATGATTGTTCCCAAGGACATTCTTTCTCCTAGCATTTCTCTAAGCAGATACTTACTCAAAGCCAGTTTTCAAATCACATCAAATGTAATCTGTATTTTCTATGACTTTTATTTCCTTGATATTACTGTTCTGTGTTTCACAATTTTTATTATGTAATGATAATAGTAAAGTTAAATCAAAGATGCATAGCATGTATGTATATGACAGCAATTCCAAATATGGGGAATTAACAGCATTAATTATTTCTCATGCCCCTCAAATATGCTTTAAATATACTCTTGAAACATTGTGTGTTTTACGTGATAGTTTAATTCCTTAATGTCCTTTACATTCTATGAATTTAGCATTTGAGTTGTTTCTGGAAACTACAGTATGATAATATAAGTTGAAATGTAGGCTATTAATTGCTGAAAAGATCAATGCTATTACATTAGAAATACTTGATCATATCAATCTCTTTCTTATTCCTTAATTTTGTTAATTTTTTAAAAAAGCATATGCTAGGGCCAAGAATATTAAACCATTTTGAGTTAAAGAAGGTTATAATAAATTATAGTTTCCCTGAAAGACACAAATATGCTTAAATCAGTGACTTACATGTTTTTTTTGGTGGTTTTCTATCTTTACACATAATTCTAAGTTTCTTCAAAGTAATACAGCTCTAAATATAAAGATTTATTATCCAGAAATGAAATAAGTCATTCTGAGACTTGATAGTTATAAAACTGGAGAATGTTTGGTTTTGGATGTATTTAAACTCTCATATACTGATGAAATACATGAAATATTGGACCCACTTAATCTATCTTTTTTTTTGTCTTCTTTGTGCTTCTTTTATGTTACTCAGGATGAAATAATTAGATGTGACACATTTATTAATTTCTATTTTATGTTGATTTTTATTAAATATTTATATTATTCTACATCATAATTGTTCTTCATAAAATAAAAAGGTGCTCTCTGCATGCATGTATTTTATATTCCTGTTTTTTGAGTTTATAGCATATTTTAGAGAATAAAAAAGCATTTTAGCTGGAGATTTGTAGAAAGGGCTATCTGAGGAATTACTCTGGGCTGGAAATCAGACCAAAGATTCCCTATCTATCTGGCTCCTTTGCTAACCTACAGCCTCAGGCAAGGGTGGCTACCTGTCAGTGAGCAGAGTACTATTTGTCTGGCACCCTCAGTCTTAGAGGATTGTCTTCAGGATGTTTCAAGAAATTTTAAAGTATTTTGAAAAATAAGAACATGACGTTCTTTTCTATTCAAATACATTACCTTTATTTTTTTAATTGCTCTGTTGAAATAATGCTGTTTCTCTCAATTTCCTAGAATGGTTTATAATAGATTAAAACAGAGGATGGGGAGAGGGGACTGGGTGGAGGTGGGAAAATGGGGGGGAAATAGGGGACGTGTGTAAAGATTAAATACACATATTATACCACTTACAGTTTCTGAGATATTGGAGCTATTTTGTCCCCTCAAGATTTTGGTTTGAGAGTTACATAGGTTGAAATGGTAATAAACTGGTCTTATAGTTCATTTATTTGTGCTATTAGTTTAACCAAGCAGTTAGTTACACATTACATGCAATTTCAGGCAGTTTAATAATAAAGATTTTAAATGGGTGCATTGGAACTTTTTCTTGGTTCCCATTATAGTACATGGTGGTACATTAAGATGACTTCTGATGGTCAAGTTATGCTGTTAAGTGTATTGGAAGGAGAGATGGCAATAAATTTTTGTCAGTGAAAAGGCTAATACTGAGGAGAATTAGGATTATTGAAAAAACAAAGCCTAGGAGCCTGGATATCAGCAAAGTACTTAGAATCATGTTTTGGTAATTGGATTGGTGCCTCTCTGCTAACATGGCCTACTTTCTTCCATTTCTCAGATATCATCTTTTCTCTCCTTGAAAACCCAAGTCATCATCATTCTTACTGAGACTTTCCATTTCTATGACTTATTCTCTGTAGTTTTTATTTCTATTAGTGTATATAGTTTAAAGCATCAAATAGTTCAAGTTTCCTACTTCATTCTTCTAGGACCAATAAATTTCAACTCTATTATCTCTGTACTCTATATAATATGTATATATTTTTGTTTCTCAAAGTGTTCAGCTCTTTTGACTACATCTTCAATTAGCTCTGGAAAATAGGATTTAACATACTTTCTCATAATTCTTTGCCTTCCACACCAAAATTTTGATTCTTTCTATCCTCTTATTCTCAAATTTTATAGTATTTTGAGTCAGATCATTATATAATGTTCATATTATTATGATTATGTAAATGGATGCACATCTGAGCCATAGGTATATGTGTGTTATATTTATGTGTGTATTGTATGTACATATATTGTATACATACATACATATGTGTGTGTGTATTTTTCATAGTACATGGCTGGATGCTTTCTGGGCAGACCTCCTGTGTGTTTGTGTATATATATTTGTTTATAGTGTATATATAAAATATAAATATATATTATTATAAAATGTAAAATATAAATACATAATATATTATATATACATTTTTATGCATTATATATTTATACACACACACACATATTCCTTTCTTCTTGGCTTTTGTCTTTTTTTTTCTAATAAGTACAGCCATCAGTCTGTTCATGTGTCCATGCCTCTGTTTCTATTTTGTTCTACAATTTTTGTTAATTAGATTCCTCACATAAGTAAGATAATATGATATTGGTCTTTCACTGACTGGCTTGTTTTACTTTATCATAATAATCTTCAGGTCAATCCATGCATGCTATCTCAAAAGTCAAAAATTTCTTCTTTTTTTGGCCACGTAATATTCCATTTTGTAAACGCACCATTTTCACTTAGAATTTTGACAGTATCGTTCTGCTTTCTTTTAACTTCTAGTGTTGCTATAGATTCAAAGTCATTTTAATTGGTTTTCTTTCTGGAAGTTTGTGAGAGTTTCCCTTTGTTTTGCCTGTCCTGGTATTTCCTGGTATTTCATGGTAATTGCCTTGCTGTGTATTTAGTAATATCCATTATGATAGGCATTTAGTATATACTTTTAATCATTTATGAATATTTTCTGCCACATTTCTTGGATGATTTTTTCCTCTTCTATTTTTCTCTGGAACTCGGATTATTTGGATAAGAATCACCTGGACTGACTCTCTATTTTTCTTACTTTATTTTCCTACTTTCTGTCTTTTTTCTGTATTTTTGACAAATATTCTTAACCTTATCTTCTATACTTCTTTGACTTTTAAATTCTGATATTGTGTTTTTAATATTAAAGAGCACCTTTATCTCTAAATGTTCATTTTAATGCACAAATGTAATATCTTCTATCTCTTTGGTTCCCTCTGTACATTTATCTGGCTGGGCCATTTCGTTAGGGAACACTTGATATTGGAATCTTTGTGTCTTTTTTTCTTGGGCTGGTATATTTTCCAGAGAGGTAACTCCTCTATTCTTTTGCCTGCAGACTATAGGAGAGACTGTCAGCTTTTGAGGAAGCAGAGGGACTACATAAAATGAGAGGAAAAAAAAGACGCTGGTCATTTTACTCAAGTCACATATTTTTCTCTGTTATCCCTTAATGACAATATAATTCTCCCAGTCATCTGGGCTAAGAACCTAAGGACCAAAAATCTCCTAAAGTATTATTTCTTCATTATTCATAAATACAAAGTAATAGCCACATCTTA
Organism: Desmodus rotundus; assembly: GCF_022682495.2. Lineage (NCBI taxonomy): Eukaryota > Metazoa > Chordata > Mammalia > Chiroptera > Phyllostomidae > Desmodus > Desmodus rotundus. The sequence continues at coordinate 135,540,722 of NC_071388.1, forward strand.
TCTTCGTACTATATTGAAAGATATTTGTTGGAAGGATCAAAGAGTCAGAGCACCATGGAAGAATGTTTAAGTGCATGGAGGCTAAATAAACAAACAAATAAACAATAAACAAATGAACTTATTCTTTTTTACTTCTTTTTTTATTGTTATTCTATTACAGTTGTTCCAATTTTTACCCCTTTGCCTTCCTCCACCCCATCTGCCCCCAGCCCCCACAGTCAATTCCCTTACCATTGTTTCTGTCCATGGGTCATTCTATATGTTCTTTGACTAGTCCTTTCCCCTTCTTTCCACCATAATCCCCCTCCAGCCTCTCCTCTGGCTGCTATCAGTATGTTCTGTATTTTCATGTCTCTGGATCTATTCTGCTCATTAGTTAATTTTATTCATTGGGTTCCTCTTAAAAGTGAGATCATATGATGTTTGTCTTTCACTGAATGGCTTATTTCACTTAGAATAATATTCTTCAGTTCTACCCAATCTGTCACAAAAAGTAGGAATTTCTTCTTTCTTTTGGCTTTGTAGTATTTCATTGTGTAAATATGGCACAGTTTTTGATCCACTCATCTACTGATGGGCATTAGGCTGTTTCTAGCACTTGGCTATTGTAAATAGCTCTGCCATAGCATAGGTGTGCATATACTTTTTTGAACCGGTGTTTCTGAGAATAAGAATTCCAGCAGTGGAATCGCTGGGTCAAAAGGCAGATCCATTTTAAAATTTTTGAGGAGATTCCATACTGTTTTCCATAGTGCCTACACCAGTCTGCATTCCCATCAACAGTGCACTAGGGTTCCCTCTCCTCCATAACCTCACCACCATTTGTTGTTTGTTGATTTATTAATGACAGCCATTCTGACATGAGTGACGTGATATCCCATTGTGGTTTTAATTTGCATATCTCTAATGGCTACTAATGTTGAGCAACTTTCATACGTGTATGGACCATTTGTATGTCCTCCTTGGAGAACTGTCTATTCAGGTCTTTTGACCATTTTTTAAATTGGATTAAAAAACCCTGGTGTTGAGTCATATGAGTTCTTTATATATTTTGGAGATCAAACCCTTGTCCAATGTATCGTTGGAAAATATGTTCTCTCATATGGTTGGTTCCCATTCCATTTTGCTGATGGTTTCTTTAGTCATGCAGAAGCTTTTTAATTTGATGTAGTGCATTTGCTTATTTTTTTCCTTTATTTCCCTTCCCCTAAGAGATATATCAACAAAAATATTGCTACATGGGGTATCTGAAATTTTACTGCCTATTTTTCCACTAGGACTTTTATAGTATCACAACATATTTAAGTTTTGTAACCATTTTGAGTTTATTTTGGTGTATAGTGTAGGTTGGTGGTCTAGTTTCATTTTGTTGCATGTACCAATCCAGTTCTCCCAACACCAAGTATTGGAGAGACAATTTTTACTCCATTATATGCTTGTGTCCCATTTTTAGAATAATTGACCATAGAGACCTGTGTTTATTTCTGGGCTTTCTATTCTGTTTCATTGACCTATGTGTCTGTTCTTATGCCAATACAAGGCTGTTTTGATTACAGTATCCTTGTAGTATAGTTTTTTATCAGGTGTGTGATCTCTCCAACTTTATTCTTCTTTCTCAAGACTGCTGAGGTTATTTGGGGTCATTTTTCATTCCATATACATTTTTGGATTATTTGTTCTAGATCATTGAAATATGCCATTGGTATTTAAATAGGGATTGCATTTAATCTATAGATCGCTTTGGGTAGTATGGGCATTTTAATAATGTTAATTCTTCCAATCCATGAATAATGCATTTGCTCCCATTTATTCATATCTTCCTCAATTTCTTTCTTCAGTGTTCCTTAGTTTTCTGAGTATAGTTCTTTCACCTCCTTGGTTAAATTTATTCCTAGGTACTTTATTTTCTTGTTGCTATGGTAAATGAGATTTTTTCCTAGTTTCTCTTTCTGATAGTTCATTGTAGGTATACAAAAATGCCATCAATCTCTGAATATTGACTTTGTATCCTGCTACTTTGCCAAATTCACTTGTTAGGTTGAGTAGTTTTTGGTGGAGTCAATAAGGTTTTCTATGTACACAATCATGTTGTCTACAAATAATGATAGTTTTACTTCCCCCTCCCAATTTGGATGCCTTTTATTTCTTTTTCTTGTCTGATCACTGTGGCTAGAACTACCAGTACTATGTTGAATAAGGGTGGGGAGAGTATACATCCTTTCAATGCTGGTTTGGTAGAGATGTACTCTTTTAGCCACCCCCCCTTTTTTTTTGGTCTGGGAAGTTCCTTATTTTGCTTTCCATTTTAAATTAGAGCCTTGCTGGGTAGAGTAGTCTTGGTTGTATGTCTTTGCTTTTCATTACCTGGAACATTTAATGCCATTTCCTTCTGGCTTGTAGTGTTTTTGTTGAGAAATCATCTGATAGGCTTATCAGAGCTCTCTTGTATGTTACTAGCTGTTTCTCCCTTGCTGCCTTTAATATTCTCTCTGTGTGTTTAAATCTTGCCATTTTAATCATGATTTGTCTTGGAAGGGGCCCCTTTGGGTTCATCTTGATTGGGACCTTCTGTGCTTCCTGAACTTGTGTGACTCTTTTCTTCACCATGTTTGGAAAGTTTTCTGTCATTATTTTTTCAAATAGGTTTTCTATCCTCTGCTCCTTTTCTTCTCCTTCTGGTATCTCTATGATGCGAAAATTGTTATGTTTCATGTTGTTGTGCAGCTCCCTTAAACTGTCTGTGTTTTTTTCACTTTTAGTCTTTTTTTCATTGGGTTGCTCTGAGTGGGTGTTTTGTTCTACCTTGTCTTCCAACTTGCTGATTCAATCACCTACTTTATCTACCCTGCTTTTAACTCTTTCTAGCATATTCTTTATTTCAGATAAGATATTCTTCATTCTCTCCTAATTCTTATTCATAGTTTCTATGTCCTTTTTCATGCTGATGTAGTTGCCTCTAGGTTCCTTGTAGTTCTCACTTAATTCCTTTAGTATCGTCATAACCATTACTTTGAACTCTAGGTCCAATAAATTTCTTGCCTCAATTTCACTTAGCACTCTTTCTGGGGATTCCTCCTTTCCTTTAGATAGGAGGTTGTTCCTTTGTGTCTCCATTTTAAGTCACTGTTTTTGTTTGTTTCTGTGTATTAGATTGATATGCTTTGACTGTCTTCACAGGGTGGTTTTCTATGGGAGGAGTCCCATGGGACTCAGTGATACAGTCTTCCTGAGCTCAGCTGGGTACTCTAGGAATGTCTTTTATGCAGTTTTTTTGGCTCTCTTATTGTAATTGGGGTTTGCTTGTTTTTGGCTTGTTCCTTGGTGGGTTGTCCCCTTTGGCTGACTGAGAGTCACAATCCCCACTACACTTCATATACTGTTGTAGAGGGACTGCTAGAACGAAATAAAACAACACAGCAAACAAAGCCCACAGCAGCAAATGTAACCATTTGAAAGTGTATGCATACATTATTTTTCAACAAATGGTAAAAATATACACATAGCTCTACCACTTACTGCTATATCACATAAAATGCATATCAACCCATGTGAATAAACATATATTTAATCTGTTTTATGGCTGCATAATATTTCCATTATGATTATATCACAATCTATTCAACTGTTTCCCTGTTTATGGACATTTAGATTACTTTCTAGTAGATCTTTTGGCATTAAAAACTATGCAGAATAAACATACCTGAGTATAAAAAAACAAACAAACCCAAAATACAGCAGCAAAAATACCCCTCCCCAATCACGACCATGATATCAGTAACAAATGAGCTAACTTATAAAGATGGAAAGAGAATAAAAATATTGTATGAAAGGAAAAAAGAATATGAGGTGTCTAGTGGGGAAAAATGCTTTAGAGAGAGTAAGCAGAGGAAAAATAATAACAGTAAGAAATAGAAACAAAGTGAAGAAGAGGAGAAAATAAAATTTACCAGAAAATAAAATAAGGAGGGAATAGGGCAATGTGAGTAAGACAAGGGGATATTACAGTATGAGTTTTGGCAAAAAAAAAAAAAGGTGAAAATACTAGGAATGAAATTGTAGTAAAACAAACACCTTAATGATATACATGACCAAGGATCAAAGATTGGTAAAGGTGGAAAGAGAATAATATTATAAGAAAGAAAAAAGAAAGAAAAGAAAAAAGTGAGATATCTAAAAGAAAGAAAACTAATTTTGATAGGATAGAGGGAGGAGAAGTAATAAGCATAAGGTTTAGAAACCAGGCTAAGAAAGGGAGAAGATAAAATTTAAAATGAAAATAAGACAGGGTAGTAGGAAGGCATGGGAATAGTAAAGTGTGAATTTTACAGATTAAAAAAATGAAAATAGTGAACATCTGGGGATAGAATTGAAGAAATGCAACAACAATCCCAGTATCAATGAAAATAGAGCAAATATTAATAAAGGTGGAATGACTATAACAATACTATAATAACGGGGAAAAGAATACGAGATGTCTAATTGAAAGAAAGATGGTTTTGAGAGGATGGAGGGAGGAGAAGTAATAAGAGTGAGGAATAGAAAGAAGATGTAGAATGGGAAAAAGACCAAACTTAAGAAAAATAAGAAAGAGAAGGGTGAAGGGTAAATGGAGTAATAGAAGGGCAAAGTAAAATATGACATTAGAATTAAAACTAAAATAAAAATTAAAATATAATAAATTTAAAATATACATAAAATATAAAAAATAAAAATAGTGAAATAATAGGAACAAAATGGAAGGTAAAGAAACAATGTTAAAAACTAAGCAGGAGAAAACATGGCTCAAATAATGAAAAGAATAAGGTTGAATTCATTTCAGCAGAGACTAGTGTATGTTGGCCTACTCTCTTCTCCTTCAGGATCCATCCCTGATGTCAGGCGGTGACCCAGTCTAGCTTGAGTCAGCTTGTTTGAGGCTGCAAATGTTCCACGGTCTGTGGCTGTGTCCTTCAGGCTTGGCTGGCCCCCATTGTTCTGCCCCTTTGGCTTTTTATCAGCACAAGGCCCTGAGGGGGTTCATTTAATGTCCAACATTAATGTGCCACCTCCACCTGCTTCCAGAGGGGGCCTCTGGTGCAAACAGGAGGGTGGGATCCCTTGATCACTCCCAAGGAGGTTCTGTACAGCCTTCAGGGAAGATGGTGGGTGTGTTCCCCCCACCTGTGTGCCACACATCTTGGTCTTTCCAAGATTATTTCTGCTAATATATAGTTTCTAATGAATTAGCTGTCTGTTTCATGTGTGGGCCTATTCTGTGTAAAAAGATTAGCTCTTTCCTGCTTGGTACTGATGGTAACTGTGTGAGAGCCAAGGTGGAGGGTGAGGCCCCTGAATACCTCTTGCTGTGCCAGTTTCTAATCTCTCTGCTCTGCTGTTTTCAGTTGAAAAGGGCCTGAGAAGCAGTCAGCATAACGTCTGATAAAAGTTCATAAACAGCTCCTTTAGAGATTCTCTTTCTTTCCCCCTGCAAATATGCACCCAGCAGTGAGTTCTTGAGCCTGGCCTTACTGTTCTGTAGAGATTGCAATTCTGCAGGTGTGGAATGGGCATGCCTTCCCCTTCCCAGAGATTTGTATTCTGCCATTTGGGTGGCCCTGCCTGGCCACAAGGAATCCCAGATGCTCAGCTCTAGCTTGTCCAGTTCCTGGCTCACTGCTCTTGCAGGAGGCTCAGATTCAGACCCTCCATTCTTCATGTAGTCTTGCCCCTTGCAAGGTGCACTTTATGGGGCTCCACAATCCCTTTCCCCTGCAGCCTTCTACACTTCCTGGCCAGCTGGATTCAGTGGGCATGGACTGTTCTTTGAATCTGGACTCTTTTCTGGCAGGGCTGCTGTGTGCATGCAGGTTCCCTGCTCAGCCATGCCTCTATTCCCTACTTTAAAAAAGTTCCCATATGGCACCCACACTATAGCTTTGAGCCTCTAGCCTCTGCCTGGCTCTTTGTGCACTCCACTTCCCCCAAATGGCAAAAATTCTTTCTCAGTCAGGGCTGGCCACAGCCTTCTGGTGCCTTCAAAAGTCTTAGGTGTCAGAATTTCTCTCCTGGACTCCTCTGGTTGGTGCTGCAGCCATGGACATGCTGATCCTGTGTTTGTGCTGCCCCAGTCTCCCAGCCTCCATATGTTATCCCAATTCTCTCCAGATTAGGACTGGGAACTCCCTGTGTGAAACTGGGTCCCCTGCTCTGGGAGGGGAGGGAGCCCACAAGATGTGCTTTCTCTCCTGTGCTCTCTCCTTTGCTTCAGATACCTCATGCAGGGTATTTCCCCTGGAACTTGTGGAATCTCTTACCAGATAATGCAAAGCCTCTTCTGCACTCCCTGGCTTTAAAAATTCATATCAGCTAATATTCTATTGATTGTTCAGGTCATTTATTGGGAGATTGTTTGAAAATCTGCACTAGGGGCACAAGCAAGTGGGCTTAGCTTCCACCTATTCTTTCCTATCCAAAATAAATAAATTCTTAAGGAAGAACATACAACAAAGCCTTTCTTGCCTGGCATAAGTTATTCTGAATAAGAGAGCTTCCCATGTGATAGTTTGCCTAGTACCCTGATGATGAAGGAAGAAAAAAAGAAAAGCAAGAAATGCAGAGCTAGCTTTGAATCTTGTTTCTATTATTTGCTAACTATGTGACATTTTCAATACATTTATCATTTTCAAAGCTCAGTTTTTCTAGCACTTCCCATGATTTTTTCAAACCTAAAAATTCACATTATATTATTTTTGAACAAGAAAATTTTATGTGTATATTTTATAATTTTCATACCTTAGATTTCAATTTTTATATTTTTAAAACCTAGACAATTTTATAATTTAAGCATTATTTGAATTATTTTATTTTGATGTACTACAAATCATTTTTCCACTTATTACTTGTGTTTAACCATAATTTTTGTATTTGATAATTACAGTTTTCTCTTTCCATGAATTACTTAGTCCCTGCTTCTAAATATACTAATGATTGATGGCTATTTTTCTAGTTTCCAATATCTTTATAAATTACTCATCATTCCATTTACTTAGAAAAATTTTTTCTTTGGATTACATTTGTCTCCTAAAACTTTTGTTTTGTTAGCAATTGACCTACATAATGGAGTTTTTTATATAGTTAATCCTTATTCATTTTACTCTTACTTAACAACTCTGAAAACCTTTCTGATGAGTGGATGTGTAGGAAGTGGTGTCCAGTGTGCATATAAATTTTAGCTGTTCCATTCATCAGCAGTGTTTGTAACAGTAATTAGAGTGAAATTGGAGTCTCTGGGAAAGTGTTAGGTGTGGCCTAACATTAATGGAAGTGGTATGATATAGTGTGAAGTGTAAGGGAAGTTGTGTTGAGAGAATGTTTTGTTTCTGAGAAAGATTCAGGAATTGGTTACCATGCTCTGTTTCCATTGTAAATAAGCTGTATTGAAAGAAGATAGCATAATGTAAAAGTAGTTAAGAGCAGACTGCTCAAGAAGGAATTGAGACTTAGGAATTGCTTCCACAATAGCACCAGTAAAAAGGTCCTTTTCATTTGAGTCAATGGGTGTCTGAAATATGTTAAGACAGAAATATTCTTTTGTAATAGCCAGCTGAATACTAAAACATTATTTCTTTCTTGATCCTTTGCAGCATTGTGGGAATTGGTGGTTTTAAAAGTGCCTTTTCAAAGATAGCTAAGATTATCCGAATTAGACTGTGGTCAGAGAAATTTTTTGAGGTTAGAATGCAATTTAGAAATATCTTTTCACCTTTATTTATTTATTTAAATTTCCACATGCTTTATAAATAAGCTTTTGGTATCATACCTTAAGTGCCTCAAAGTTCATTGTCCAACATTAAACACAAGACTTTAGCTCTTTTTCACTGGCTGTTAGAATGTGAAGATCTGTGTTCCATGGTGCAGGTAACCTTGGTTCCTCTTCCCTGTGATTGAAGAACACTTTACTTCTTCAGAGACAAGCAACACTTACAGATTTGAAAGACCCTCCTTTTGTGTTATCCTTTCTTGTTTGCCTAACAAACCAGCACATTTTCTAGCTCTCACAAGGTTACTGTATATCAAATGTGGTTTACTCTAAAAAATTACATAGATATAAAATGACAGAGGCTATCAGCTCATAAATCAAGACACACTGAAATGATTTAGAATAAATGGATGCATGAAATCACGGGGAGCAGTTTTCTGGTAATGGTAACGTGCTCAGATCTGTGTGTCAGGGCTCTTACCCACATCGCTGGGAGAGGATTCTCCTGCTCATAACTGCTAGATGTGCACAAGCCAGTCACGGTTGAAACTCTCCTGCTTAAGATGGCTTCTCACAAGGAAGAGCCACTAGACTCAATGTGGTAGACAAGGAACTTTTATTTTTTTCAAACTTTTATAAAATTAAATTTATTGGGGTGACATGGTTCATAAAATTAAATAGGTTTCAGGTGTGCAATTTTATAATACATCATCTGCATATTTTATTGTGTGTTTAGCACCCCAAGTCAAGACTTCTTCCATCACCATTTATCCCTCTTTTACCCTTTTCTATTGCCCCCTACCCGCTTCCCCTCTGATAATCACCATATTGTTGTCTATCTATGATGTTGGGGGTTTTTTTTGGCTTAATTCCTTCACTTTTTTAACTTAACCTCCAACCACACTCTCCTCTGACGGCTGTAAGTCTGTCCTCTGTATCAATGAGTCTGTTTCTATTTTGTTTTTAAATTTATTTTGCCCATCATATCCACATAAAAGTGAAATCACATGGTACTTGTCTTTTTTTTTGACTGGCTTATTTCACTTTTTTTTTTGTTTCTTTTTAGGCTTGTTAACCTTAAACAAATAGACAGCCAGATATTTCTCCAGCAAAATGGATTTATTCGAGCAAAGGAAGTCTTGCACTTCAGGACACGTGGTCTAATTGGAAACAACACACAAGTCCAGATAATCAAATGTAAAGAATGCCTTTTTATGGACTTGGGAGGGGTTGTTGTAAAGGAAGTCTATTGGAGGAAACTGAAAGTTCAAAGTATAGTGACTTTTCATTGGCTGAGCTCTGGCATTCTCCCAGTGGCTAAGCTGTTACTGAGCAAGGAGGAATATTTTCTTCTTCCACCTAAGGAAGTAAAGTACAGTTGACCCTTGAGCAACACGAATTTGAATGGCATGGGTTGAACTGTATGAATACTCTTAGATGCGTATTTCTTCAGTAGACCCTTGTAGTTCAAGCCCACATTGTTTAAGGGTCAACTTCAAAGTTAGGAGTCCTTAAATGTGAAGGGCTGACTGTCGTTATATGTGGATTTTCGACTGCCTAACTCCTGACTTGTTTGAGTCAACCATAGTATCACTTCTTGCTAGAGATGCAAGGTATGTCTCTTCCTTCTGGGGTCAGTAGTGTGCAGTTGAGTAACTCCTGAATCTCCAGCTCTCAACTCCATTTTAAATTAGAGTTCTTTTTAAAAAAATTAATTTTACATGTTTTAAGTAGTTTGTAATAGTGACACATTCTGGCTTTATTTTTCCATCCTTTCATCTATTTCTACATGTATGTATATGAACATGCATGCACACTCTTTGCAGATTATTTTTCCAGCTCTAACAGGTTCATGTTGGCTTTATTTACACTATATTTTGCTATATTACTTGTTTGCATTGTCAAATATTTCCTTTTTCCTTCCTTTAAAAAACATTTTTAGCCTAACAGTAGGTAAGATACATGACATTCTAAAATTTTCCCATGATTTTTATTGTTCTATATAACATGTCTTTATTCATCTGCAATTTATTTTATAAATCATTATTTGTATATCTCCTGGGAAAGTCCTCTATAAGCTTTTTAGCTTATTCTTCAGCATTTCCATTTCTGTGTATTTTTTTGCTCTGTGCTTTGAGATATTTCCTCCTCTTAATCACTCAGGTCAATTATTCAAATTGCATCAGTAATATACTCACCTTCAATTTATTTTTTGTTATTTATTTATATATTTTTTACTCACCTTCAATTTATGTATTGATATTAACATTCAATAAGCATGTTTCTTAGTTGAGTTTTTTTCCTAATGTACTTGGATCTTTTTGTGTACACTGAGAGTTTGTTTTGTGGTGGGTCAGTTCTTCAATGTCCTCTGCAGTTCTGTTTCACAGGGGGCCGCCTACTCTGAGTGTCCTGCTTGGTCCCTCCCTCTTGCTGCTGGTTCCTGAGCAGCATTGTAGTTTTCCTTGGCCAGCTTGTTGTTCTCACTCTTTGGTGCCAGCCTAACTTCTGGCTGGCTTGTGCAGTGGCAGTCCCCCACATGATGGAAGGGTTTGTAGTCCACATCTGAAAACTGGTGGTGTTTTTTCTGGTGAATGCTAGTCTCCTTTAGGGCCACAAATGAAACTCTCTCCATTCCTAGTTTTCTCTACAGCAGAAGTTTGGAATTGGACTATCAGTGGTAGGGAGAACTCAGTTTAGCAATTCTTGGCTTCACTCAGTTCTGGGCAGCCAGCCTTCCATAAACCACTTTTTCTTCCTGAGGCCCATAGATCTTTTATACCTGCAGAAGCCACATTCCTGTTGGGCCCAGCAGCTGCTTGGCTCTGGAGAAGTGCTTGAGAATTTGGTTGGAGTCGTAGAAAGACAGCAACAATAATGCTTGTCATATGTCTTCTCAGCTTCTGCCCTCACTCCAAACCTTACCCACTTGATATGCCTTTCATGTCATTTTGTCTGTATAGTATTTATTACCAAAGTGTTCAAGGTTATAAAATTGAGCTTGTTGAAATAAGCATGAAAAATAATTACTATATATCTGTTGCTAACTATGAACCTGGAAAACCATAAATACCGGTTGTATATTGTATTGAAATGGAAGAAGGAGTCCAGACATTTAGTAATTAGCACTAAAAATCTTAGGCTTCCTTTTCAAATTTAAATTATGTTTCCTAAAGAAATATGACTTTTGAGGGGAGATTGGATTTTATTCTTTAGGTCATCCAAAAGAACTTTTAATGAGTATGCTTAAAGAGAAGAAATAAGGAAACAAAATGTAAGGTAATGTGTCCAAGAATTTTGAAGAAAATCAAATAATATAATTTTCATGAATCTATTACAAATTGAGAAGGAGCAATAAAGCAAACTTCAAAATTTAACTGAAGGTGATCTTTACTGAAAGTGATTTTTACTTAGTTATTCTTTCAACTTAATGAATTACTTCATTAACAACTTAATTATAATCTTTATATATATTTTATTCAGATTAATTCATTTATGAGTATTCTACTAATAAGTTTATGATGACTTATTGGACCAATAATGCTAAAATTTGTATGTAGATTAGTTCTATGGTTATCAATATAACATAAGTTACAAAGATCATAATTGGTAAATATGTCAAATATTATGCTATATTTTCCAATTAAAACAATTTTAAAACAATCATGAAAATCATACATTAATGAAATCCCAGATTGTCAAAGTCAATCTGCTTTTGGGTAGATTTACCAACTTATTAGGAAACCCTCTAGGCTAGAGGATTATGTAGGGCCAGGTGATACTTCTGCCTATGGAGTATTTATAATGTCTTTCTCTTTGATGATATTCTCTATTTTTTAAGCTATCGTTCTTCTGACTTCTCTTTAGTTGTTTACTATAGGTTTCTCTAACTCTTTGAACATGTTGAAGACAGTTAATTTAAAGTCTTTGTCTAGTATGTTTAATCTCTAGGCTTCCTCAAGTATGGTATCTGCCAAATTTCCTTACATGTCTCATAATTTTTGGCTGAGAACTGAACATTTTGCATACGGTAGTGTTGTAACTCTGGAAAACAGATTCTATTCCCTCCCCAAATTTCACGGTTGTGACCTGTGGACTGCTTTAGTAACAATGCCAAACTACTCTTGCAAAGACTGTGTCCTTTGTGATGTACAGTCACTAAAGTCTCTGTTTCATTAGCTCAGCTGTCAGCCAGTGACCTGGTAGGAATGTTCCTAAATGCCAAAACATAACAGATCCTTTTTACATTCAGCAATCCCCTGGTGTTTGGAATATTTTTTATTGGTTTCTAGAGTTTCAAAAGAATTGATTCTGAAAGTTTTTGCCAGCTTAATAATTCTTCCCCAGAGGGATGGGTCTATAGAGCTTGTTACTTTACCACTTTTTGGTGATGTTACTTCTCACCAACAGTTATTTTATTCACTTGAGGAAAATTAATTGGATGCTGGGATATTATTTCATCATATCTCCTTTGTTTCTTACTGTATGAGTCTTCAAAACTTTTTCTCTTATGATTTCCATGAACATAGGCTTAAGATCAATGTGCAGATGTGAAATAATCTTAAATTTTTTTCTGTCTATACTAACAAAAACACAATTTGGAATAATTATGGGAAAAGTCCTTTGGGTGATTTTTTTTCCTGCTTGTTTTGGGAATTTTATAATTTTTTTTTTACTAATAGTTTACATTTTTAATTTTTCTTTACATAGAACAGCACTAAGAAGCAAATGAGAAACACTATGATGAGTCAAAAGAAAAACCACAGAACAAAGAAAGGAGTTTTATATTTTAATACTATTAGGGAAGAAAAAAATTTAAATATTTTTTATTGTTGTTCAAGTATAGTTATCTCCATTCCCCTCCCCCCACCCCTGCCATCCCCACTTCCCACCCTTGATCCTACCCACCTCTTATTTTGTCCATGTGTCCTTTATACATGTTCCTGAAAACCTTTCCTCCTTCCCCCCCATTATCCCTTCCCACCTCCCCTCTGGCTACTCTCAGTTTGTTCTTAATTTCACTGTCTCTGGTTATATTTTGCTCGCTTGTTTGTTTTGTTGATTAGGTTCCACTTATAGGTGAGATCATATGGTATTTGTCTTTTACCACCTGGCTTATTTCATTTATCATAATGCCCTCCAGTTCCATCCATGCTGTTGCAAAGGGTAGGAGCTCCTTCTTTCTTTCTCCTGTGTAGTATTCCATCAAACTGTATTACAAGGTCACTGTAATCAAAAGAGCCTACTAATGGCATAAGAACAGATACATAGACCAATGGAACAGAACAACAAGCCCAGAAATAATATGGTCCATTAATATTTGACAAAAGAGGCAGAAGCATAAAATGGAGTAAAAATAGCTTCTTCAACAAATGGTGTTGGAAGATCTGGACAGCTACATGCAAAAAAATGAGACTTGATCACCAACTCACACTATACACAAAAATAAATTCAAGGTGGATAAAAGACTTAAATATAAGTTGTGACACCATAAAAGTCCTAGAGGAGAATATAGGCAGGAAAATCTCAGATATTCCACACAGCAATATTTTCATTGATATGTCCCCTAGGAGCAATGGACATAAAGGAAAGAATAAACAAATGAGATCTCATCAAAACAATAAGTTTCTGCACGACTAAAGAAAATAGCATTAAAACAAAAAAAGAACCAACCATATGGGAAAACATATTTGCCAATGATACTTTAGACAAGGGTTTTATCTCCAAAATATATAAAGAACTCACACAACTCCACTCCAGGAAGACAAAACAACCCAATTAAAAATGGGCAAAGGACTTGAACAGACACTTTTCCAAGGAAGACATACAAAGGGCCCAGAGACATATGAAAGGATGCTCAGCATCACTAGCCATCAGAGAGATGCAAATTAAAACCACAGTCAGATACTACTGCACATCAGTCAAAATGGCCATCATGAACAAATCAACAACAAATGTTGGAGAGGATGAGGAGAAAGGAAACCCTAGTGCACTGTTGGTGGGATTGCAGCCTGGTGCAGCCACTGTGGAAAACAGTATGGAATTTCCGCAGAAAACTAAAAATGGAACTGCCTGTTGACCCAGCAATTCCATTTCTGGGATTATACCCTAAGAACCCTGAAACACCAATCCAAAAGAACCTGTGCACTCCTATGTTCATAGCAGCACAATTTACAATAGCCAAGTGCTGGAAGCAACCTAAGTGCCCATCAGTAAATGAGTGGATAAAAAAACTATGGTACATTTACATGATGGAATACTACACAGTGGAATTTTATAATCTTAAATAATTTTAGGTTAGTTTTATTAAACTCAATTCATTTATGATTTTGATTGATTTCAGTAATTGACTTTAATAATACAAATTATTTTACTTGTTGCTTATGTTCCAATAGCCTGAATGATTATGGAGTTAAAAACTTTACTTTTTAAATCTATATACTATGGTTTTATAATTCTATTCATGTAACACACAAAATAGACTAGCATGTTTGTCAAAGTTAAAAAGCTTGAAAAGTATCTAATAGAACTTATGATGTTCATGATATAAAAGTTCATTTTCTAAAGAAAAATGTTCAAGTATAATCTATCATATGTACTGATATACCTCTTGAAAAAATTGTATGATATGTATAAAAATTATTTTAAATCTCTATCAAAATAATTAATTTTTATTTATTCTCTACCATAAAAATGCCTTAGGGAAAGATAATATAATTTCAAATAGTCAAATTTATTTTTTATACACAATCATTATATTAAATAAAAAAATGTGATAATAATGAATAGACCAGCTTGAAATAGTCTGCTAGGTTTTTGAATAGTGTGTCTTTAATGTGGCAGCTCTTAGCAGTTAAAGGGACTTTGACAGTTAAGTAATCCCTTCACCACTTAAGTACAACAGAATTTTATTATTAAATACACTGCCTGGAAATGGTGTCCTTTTTTCACTCACATTATAAACAGTTTTGTTAGATTGGTAATCCTGCTTGTCAGATTTGTTCACTGTTTGATATTAATCAGTAGGTTTATAAAAGGTACAGCACTGGACAGAAATGAGCAGAAAATATATTATAAATAATGTTTCTATAAATCACAAAGAGTCAGACATTTCTAACTCTAAGGTGTACAGAATATTTTGACATCTTGTGGGTGGTGTGATAGCTTGCTACTAAACCAAAAGTTTAATAGCAGAGCTACCGTCCATTTCGTCACATGACTATGGAATGGGCTCTCCCGGTATAAATTTATTAGAATTTCATGAGACATCTTTTTCTGGTATTTAAAGCTTAAGTTTTAAAAGCTTGTACATGTATTCTTCTAGTATATGCACACTAAAATATTGTGATTGCATCATGAATTACAAAAATTTAAGTTATGAATTCTTATATCATCTATGAGGGGAGACACCAAAATTGCTGAAATTGTGTTCTGAATGAAGGTCATGCTCCTTGTAATAGAGGTTTCCCTCAGTAGGAGAGTGTTCTATGAACCAATCTTTATCAGTGTGCCAGCTGCCGTTGTTGTGAGAGGCTGAGTTTGGCTTCAGTGAATTTTTTTGAAGACTCTTTGAACATGTTTGCTTATTTCACGATGGGTGATTTACAGGTGCACCTGCCCACAACACACTGCGTGTTCAGCAGTTTTTGACCAAAAAATGATATGGCCCCCCTCCCCACCCTTCCTATTCACCCAATCTCACCATCAGTGACTATTTTCTCTTTCTCTACATGAAAAAATTCTCTGAAGGGAAATGTTTTTTGGATGTGGAACAGGTGAAACAAAAATGGTTGAAGCACTAAAAGACATCAAAATCAATAAGTTCAAAACAGTTTTGAGCAGTGGTAAAAACATCTCACTAGGTTTATTGCATCAAATGCAGAGTACTTTGAAAGTGAGGAAAGTTTAAACATGTAAGATTAAATACACATTTTTTAATAAATAAATTCCCTTTTTTTGGATCCCACCCCATATATCTTTATCTTTTTAAAATTTCTTCCTATACTTCATAAACCTTTCAAATATTACTTTATTTAAATATTCCTCTGTGTAATCAAGTTTTTCTAACAAAATACGATTTATTTCTCTAACTTGAAAATGTTGGTATTGCTTTGGAAGGGTGTGAAAATGTGTTAGAAACTTCGGGATTTAAAATACGTGTCCAGGGTACTGGCATGTGAGGTCATTAAATTAACAACTACTTAACAGAATGTTGGAAAATGACTCATAATAATTGGATAAATTCACAAATGGACAGATAGGTTTCTTTGCTAGCTTTGCAAATAGGCCTTTATTTCCAAAATATATAGATTACAGAAATGGATATATTGATATTGTCCAAAGCTAATTTGCCTACAATGTGCTTTGACCTGTCAGCATTCACTGGCTTTTCCCAAGCCTCCCAGCCTTCTCCATGGCTATCTGTTCCTCCTGCTCACAGTTTCAGGGGACTAACACATTTTAAATGTTTTCCGTGCTGAGATTGTCTTTCCAAATTGCACAAGAATATTGTTTGCTTCTGGTATCTTCTCTTCATTTTCTTGTTGTTTCCTTGTTTGGCCCCCAAACCTTGGTATTTTCCTCCCAGAGGTGACTTTGTCGTGCAGTCACATAGGCCGGCTCTCTGCTACTGCTGGAGTCAACTGGCTGCCCAGGGAGACAAGGAGAACAATATGATAAATAAATACTTCCACTCTTAACAAAAAAAAAAAAAACTGGCTAGTCTTGAGTCAGAATTATTCAATTTCTTAACCCATTCTTTAATGTCTGTTATACTCCTTAAATAACTGGTATATAGACTTGAATGAGATGTAGTCTTTGAAGCCTTCCACGCCACCACACCTTTCACTATCCAGTGACAAAGAGCTGAAGTATTCTGTTTAACAGACCTGATTTCCTTTATTTTTAAATGAGTGTGGAATTACTGAAATTCAGCCAATCAGCAGGTATTATGGAGTCTGTTCAGTTATTTCAGTTGCACAAACATGTGAATCCAGAGTCAGAAATTAGGAGACCTGCACTGCAGGGTGCATTTGGACCAAAGCAGCCAAACATATGCTCAGGTGCATTATGGAACTGATCATCTGCGTGAGGGATTGTGGGCCCCACATCCTGGCTTCTGGGGATGGGTCCACCATTACCTCGATGACTCCGCCTATTTCTAAAACTTCTGGGTCTCAACTTCTTTAGTATTCAAAAATGATCACACTATGGTTTCTCAATTCTCTTATTCTTTAATAGCTACATGATGATACTGAATGTGATATGCCATCACAATTGAGGCCGATAAAAAGAGAAGCTAAACTGTGTAATGGGGGAGAAGAGGCAGGAAGCAACTATTCCTTTCTTGAAAAAACATATTACATATTATGCATAACGATAGAAAGGGAAACAAAGGAAATAATAGACCAATTACTTTTCTTATTGAACAAATGTTTGCAGTTTTTAAGTTTATTCCTGGATTACGGGACTTCTTTTATAGGATTTATGCATGACATAAAACTTCTTACACATAATAATTTGGTTTGCCTTTCTTTGGGTCTTATTTTGTAAGATCAGGAATGTTATTGATATTAATCTATTACTGGACATTTTTATTCAGAGGTTTAAAAAGTACACTAAAGTATTATCTGGGGTGGACTCATTTTTAGGGAAAAAACATAAACAGAGAGAAATCATAATCCTGGTATAATGTGGGGATCTAATTAAGACTAATGAGACAACATTAAATTTAATGTATGATGCATTTTATATGTCTCACCATTAGAGCCACGGCAAGCTGTTCATCAGAGTCGATCTTTGGTGAGCTGGCCCCTGCAGGCATTCTTCAGCAATGTGGGTTTAGACCACAGAGCTGGGCTTGCAGAGAAGCCAGCACAAAAGCAGCCATGAGAGGCGAGGTGCTGTTAAATCATTGTTGGT
This sequence comes from Desmodus rotundus, assembly GCF_022682495.2. Taxonomy (NCBI): domain Eukaryota; kingdom Metazoa; phylum Chordata; class Mammalia; order Chiroptera; family Phyllostomidae; genus Desmodus; species Desmodus rotundus. The sequence goes on from NC_071388.1 coordinate 135,558,381, forward strand.
GAGCTCAGCTGGCCAATGAGTCCCGACACGTTTATGCTGAGGAGAGGTTCTCCTGGGTTGCAAGACCTGGATGTTGAATTTAGAGACACCAAGACTCATAGTCAGTAACCAAAGGAATTAGTCCAACTGCGGATAGAATTAGGACAGAGAGAGTAACAGCGAGTGGAATAAGAGATGATGGTTTTATTGGATTCTTAAAATTTAGGTCCATTGCTGATGCAGAGGAATTGGAGAGGATCTGAGGAGAAGAATCACTCACGGCAGAATTTGTACCAGAGATTAGCTGACATGCATATAGGCCCATGAGAAGGGGAATTGGTTCCCAGGAATCTAGAATTCAGAGTTTCACATAACATGATAAACATGTACAATATCTGGTGCGACAGATTACAATAACTGATGTTTATTGTGCATTTCAGGTATATTAATTAATGTTTTAAGTGCTTAATGTGTATTATCTCATTTAGTTTTCACAATAACCCCATGAGTTAGCTATGATTATTATCCCCATTTCACATTAAAAAAGAAGCTTAAGCAGAAAGAGTTGAAGTAAATATTACACATTTAGAGGCCAAGTAGGATTAGAACACAGGAATCTGGATCATAACTTGAATCCCTAAGGCTAGAAAAATAGGCTTATATTTCCACATATGCCCACATCTGCTAAGGTGGGGCCTATACACCATATTGCAAAATGACAATTCCTTTGTTTATTTTAAAATTAAAATATCTATTGTAATTTGGCTCCTCAAATAGTAACCTGAAGTCCTCTGAGCCTGGGTCATGCTGCCCTGAAACTTTCATAAATGGCTTATAAAATTGCAGCCTTTCTAGATGTGGAATGTTTCTGCTCTGAAGAGTGATGGTTTATCCTTGTGAATTGTTTCTGTTTGTTGACATACAAGTTTTGTACAAAGTTTCTGAAAGTTTAAGTTCTTATTTTCTGGACCCTACTGGTCCTAGGGGACAGTGATTCAGATTTGTTGCTGCACGGTTCAGTCAGAGGACAAACCATGTATATCCATGGACGGCCGTGGCCAAAACTCACGGACTGACTCACAATATTATGTTCAGCATTGTGGGAATTACAGGGTTGATGCTCCAAGGGAGAAGAAAACCACTTTTTGCTACTTTCAATTGCTCCTTGCCTCTCTTAATTCCTTATATTTCTTTTTTCTGTTGGCCAAACAATGTTGCAGAAATTACAACTTTAGAATTAGTAAGTAGCAGTGCTGAGAGTTAAACCCAGGCAGTGTGGCTCCAGGACCCACATTCTTTACTGTTCGCTGCACTGCCTGTTATGCTGAGAGTTACTTTCCTTTGGTAGACTTCAACAATTTCCTCTTAAATACTTTGGTGACTATTCAGCTAGAACCTTTTATACATGTGAGGCAAACAGAAAAATGTGGCTATCTGGAAGGTGAAAGAATCCTCTCCCGACGGAACTGCACGCTGAGAGAGTTCTAGGTCACAGTTTTCCATAAAGTACAATACAAACCGGATAAGATCCAACACTTAAGTGGCTGTGAATTGTGGATTAGCTTAAACGTGTACAATTCAATGTAGAGCCCACAAGAACGGATTTTTTTCTTAATGACTTGTATAACTACAGGCATTTCCACATTATAGTGACAATGTGGAAAATCCCAAATCATTTGGTCAATTCATTTTCTGCATACTAATGCAAAACTAGAAAGTTGATTCACGTTACTTAAAAAGACACCAGTACATTATAAAGTATTTCCTTATATTAGGGATGGGTTACCTGCCTGATCTTTAAAACGAATGGTTAAGTAAATGATTGTCCAGTGGTCCCACGAAGGTTTCTTAAATGGCAACTATCTCCCCACCTTTTTTGAAATGATGATTTCATTAAAAGCCATTCTTCAATTGTCATTTTGCTTTCTCTGCTTTAGTGTGGTCTGTGGGGTTCATTAGATCTAGTGTGTTAATGGCATCAGCTGGGCTTGGGATTCATTGCAGCTGAACATCACCATTGCTAACCACCTACCTAACATATGTCAACATCATGGTACCTAATGACTCCTTCTGCACTGAGTACTTTACATTTCACTACCTTCCCCTCTAAAAGACCAAAGTGACATCCATCACCAGTCTGAACTGCAGGACGGTGGGAGACCAATGTTTTCCACTCTCTTACACAGCATAGGTACTTGGTTCAGAATCATTCAGTTTTATCCGGCATTTGTGGTGATTCATTTTCACCTCCTCCTTCTCCCCACCTGGTAAAATGGTGTCATGTGTGGGGAAAAAAAAAAAAAAGAGGTTTCCATACCCTGAGTAGTATAGACTTTTTACATTTGCTGTTTGATTTCTGCATCCAACATCGTCTAGGCCTTGAACTGGCACAGCTCGGAGTAACTTTAATCTGCTTTCTGCAATCTCATTGCTCTCTGGGGACAGTAAGTGAGTCCAAGAGTGAGTGGGAAAACACTGCTGATGTATAAGGACAGTAGATTGCTTTTCAGAATTGTTGGTATTTTGAGATCCTTTTAATCTGTATATCTTATTTTTGGTTTCCTTTGATATCTGAGAACCAAGTAAAAAACACAGTCCCATCTCTTTCTCTCACCCTTTCCTCCTAATGTCATTACAAAGGGAAAGTTGAGGGCCCAAGGTTGAGGGGCTGCCGGGTTTGGGGGGGCAGGGTGGACAGCAGCACAGTGTGATGGAAGAGTAATTCTGCTTCAAGGAAGATACTGCCCAATTTTTTAAACTTAATAGGATTAGTCATGGGAACTATATTTAGCAGAAGTTCAACTTTACCCATGTATTTTAATGTGGGAAAATTGTGTCCTTTTCCCTCTGCTAATGTTTGATGTATTCCAGCCCTCCTGTGAGCGTGTTTGGGTATCTTAGGGGATCTGGAGTGGAGGAGAGCTTCCTCTCGGATTCTCTCTGTTTTCTTTCGTGAAAATGACATTCCAAAGCTGTTTCACTTTCTGACAGGAAATGGAGCCTTGCCAAAAATGATTAAAGTCCAAGAAAGCATAACAGTTCCAAAGCTGCAGCACTTCTTTAGGAGTCCTGAGTTTGACATGGTGTCAAACAAATATGAAATATTGTTTAATAAATTTGAATAATACAGAGATAGAAAAAATCAGTCTTGGCTTACAGTTGTAGTGGTTGAAATCAAGTATGTAAAAGACTACCTATGTCTAATAAATTGAAATACATGTATAAATACACTTGCGTAAGGTTAGCTCAGCCTGTGACTTTATTCTGTTTTACTAGTAATATATGTGAGACAAAAGTCTTGTTTTAAATACATGTTAAGTTTAAAATTGTATATAGTTTTGCAATGTTGAAGGGAAACAACTTCTGCTTGTGTGATCAAACCTGGACATAATAGGTGATAATTTGAAAAATTGTATAATTAATTTAATAAAGCCATCAATAAAGTCACTTAGACCAAAATAGTTTTGTTAAAAAGGGCTGAATAATAATTGAAAACTTTAGTCAGTATCTGGAGTTGTAAGCCCAAAGGCTTTTTACATAATAGAGGCCTCAATTATTTCACTAACAACCCTAGTTAAATTGCTTTACTCTCCCACCAGAGAATAATGCACTTATATAGATAACCATGTGCTTCCTCAAAATAAAACTGACCAAGAAAAAGAAAAGAATTTATCTCAAATCAATAAAAAATGCCGCTTCTCTGAAAAAATCCTCATAAAACATGTTTTTAAAACTCTTTTTTGAAAAAAACATTTATCATTGAACTAATTTTTTACTTATCCCTTTCACTCTTTGGGGTACATATTTGGAATATGTTTTTAGTGCAAAAAGTTCAAACTTTTTTGTATTCACTAACAAATACGGCGATTTATGACCACTTTTTAAGCAAGTTAAATTGACTAGAGAAGTCACTCGATGTCATTGAGCACCATTTGTCACTTCATAAACAGCTACAATCTGCTGCCTGCAAATGCAGAAGGACAGCCAAATAAACCACATCAAGTGGTGGGAGTAGATGGTACCCCTTCATCTGTAACTGGTACAGCCTCCCCTTTCACATTCGTTCATTCTCGTGGTTCTGGTGGGGAGTGACACTGACGTGGGAGGGGCAGTCACTGTCAAAGGCTTTCAAGAGCCTATGTTTCGGTGATGTACGTACTAATAGGGATCCATCATAATATTACATTAACGTCACTCTTGTATCACAGGTACAACTTAAGCATCTAGATGTTTGATGATATGCCTTATGTTGTGTTCTAAGAGGAGATAAGCTCTTTGGATTTGAAGGGAAATTGATGGATGCCAGAGGAAACATTATGATGAACAGATCTATGAGAAAATAACATAAATTATGCTTGCATGCGCAGATTCACTGGGTGTAATCATATAGTATAATTTCAGTCCCAATTGTTAAAATAAGATCTAATATACACAATGTATTTTGCTAATTTCAAAACATCTTTCATTTTCAGACTTTCTTTCCCTGTCAAAAAAAATGGTCGTTATTACTATTAATGCTTTATGTTATGTCCTAGGGTTAGGCTTTAATAAAAATCTGCTTTGTCAGGGTCAAAACACTTTCACCTGAAACATTTGCATGTGTGTGAATTGTGTTTGTATACAGAGCACACACACACAGGCTTCCCTATATATTGGACCATACTGCTAACATTAAAAATTAACATAAATTAATGAAGACAATATACTTTCATAATGTCAGGTCTTTAAACACTGTAGACTCCAGGGAGATGGAAATGGACTTCAGCTGTTGCTGAAACATCTCTAATATATTGTATTCCACTTTGCAGAGATAATGGCCATGTCTATACGACAAACTAGAAAATTCAGTATTACATGAAAACAGCTTTGTTTTATTAGATTTTTATTGTACTATTTGCCAGGATCTTTGCAGATATTATTTCATTCAATTTCATAGTAAGTGAGAGAGGTGGGTATTTTCATTCCCATTTTATAGGTAAGAAAAAGAAGGCAACAACAACAACAAAAAAATGAGGTGCAGAATATCATCCAGAAAGGAAAAGGACTAAATGTTCCCACTCGGAGCTGTCTATCTCCAAATCTCTACACTCTGGTATACCCTCAATCAAACTTTGAGGACTTGAACAAATCTTTGAGAGGTAAACACATAGTATTGATGCCAATAGATAAAGAAGCCAATTGGATCTTCTGAAAACTTCCCCCTTTTCTGAAGTACCACATTACTTGATTCTAGGAGCAGAAATGTCTGCAAAAATGAAACATTCTCCATGACAATTCTGACCTGCGTTTGCAGTACTGAAAGCCTCTACCCCTGGCCTCCTAGATGGAAAGCCTTTCTAAGAGGAAAGTGGGTAGGTGGGGGGCTGTGGGAAAAGGTACCTGAAGATGTTACTTACTTACCACAAGGACTGAAACGAGTCAGTCATTCAAACAAAAAATTCTAATTTTATTATTTAGCCAAAATCTTTCATAACTTTTATGGAGTACCTTCTATGGAGAAAATAGCCCTTGGAAAATTGCATGAATATTTCCCTTACCCATGAATGGAATTTACAGAAAAGTATAGTCATTCAACAGTTAAGTTGGGGTAAGTTCTGAGAAATGCATCATGAGGCACTTCTGTCATCATGTAAACATCGCAGAGTGAGTGGCCTTACACAAACTTAGATGGTGCAGCCTACTGCACCCCTAGGCTATAGGGTATTGCCTATTGTTTCTAGGATACATGTCTGTACAGCATGTTACTGTACAAAACTTCAGGAGATTGAATCAAGCACAAGAAAAAAATGATCCAATCTAGAAACACAGTAAATATGAGATGTGTGAGGCTGCTACTGGCCTAGCATGGCGTATGGTTTTATAGCCAACATTATTTTTAATCCTCACCCAATGATATGTTCCTTGATTCTAGAGCGAGAGGAAGGGAGATAGAGAGAGAGGGGGGTGGAGAGAGAGAGAGACAGAGAGAGATTGATTGAAGAGAGAGAGAGAGAACCATCAAAGTGAGAGAGAACACCCATTGACTGCCTCCTCGCACGCTCTAACTGGAGATCAAACCTGCAGCCTAGTTATGTGCCTTGTCTGGGAATGGAATCCACAACCTTTTGGTGCATGGATGAGCCCCAACCAACTGAGCCGCTAGGCCAGAGTACAGACTATTTTCTTTTAATAAGTAGAAATAGTATGTTCTAAAATAACAACAAAAAGTATAGTATAGTAAATATATAAAACAATAACAGTCATTTGTTATCATTATCAAGTATTATATGCACTGCACATGATTCTACGTGACCTACATTTATTCCATGGCAGCACAGTAAGTTTGTGGACATCAGCATCACCACAAACATGCAAATAGTGTCTACACCACATTGTTATGACAGCTGTGACTTTGCTAGGTGCTAGGACTTTTTCACCTATATTTTAATCTTATGGAACCTGCATCAAATATGTGGTCCATCGTTGACCAAAACATCATTATACAACACAGATTATATTTGGACTTTCCCAAGGGTCTGCCTTACATTCCCTCTTGGGAGACCTGGATCGGTGTATATCATTAGAAATTAGTTGTTGCAACTTTTTCTGAAAGATTTATTACTAGAAAATATGATTTTTTTGTAAGTTGACTCAAATGCCATTAGACATGTTTGTTGACATGGAATTTGTTTTAAACAGGTATAGTGAACCTATTGTTCTTTTCTAATAGAGAGTGAAAAGGAAGCATGCATAAATTCATTTGAAAATAGATTTGAACAAATAAATAGCAAAAAGTAATTCTAGTTATTTGATTTAAGTTACAAAAAATGGAATTCTCCTGTTGATAAACAATGTGAGTTGACCAATATCTAAAGCAGGCAGCTTTCACGGGACTGTGCTCATTGTCAACAAATGTTGAGAAAAGGTCAATGGTTAATTAAATAATCCATCACCTCAGGATAGAGAGTAGTTCTCAATTCTGACAATCAGTGACAGAAATCTTAAAAGGTCAAAAAATGAGTTACAATATATTCTGTTTTGTTATTATGTATTATAAAGATGTGGCTCTATTAAAGGAGAGAATAAAAAAGGTTTGGATCCTTTGAGAAACATGCTTCCAAAATGAATAAATTTTTGATTATTTGCTAATAGGAATACTATAAATTCTTCTGGAGTCGGAGGCTCTTTTTCTTTTGATTTTTGCACTTTTTGAAAAATATGTTTTTGATAGAGAACATTTTGTCTCCATATTTAGAAAACTGTGCGATGGGGCTGGAGTGGGGTTAGGATAGAAACTTCTTTTTGGAGAATTACTTTCACTGGAGCCTGGTAATTTCAAGCAGTTATTTGCTCTGTAAAAGAACATCTTTGCAAATGTGGTAGCTTTCAACTGCTCACTATACTCTTCTCCTACTGGATAACTCTATCATTCTCAGAGAATAGTAATATTTCCAATTTTCTTACATCAAGTGCAGTATAGCCCTTCTGTAAATTAAAAGTGAAACACAAATGATATATTGATTTGACCTACTTTCCTCTTGCCAGGATTGGCTTCTTCATTATCCTTTCTTTACATTAGTTTTTATTTTTTAATTGTTTTAATGAAAATTATTATTTAATTTGGGCTGTCTTATCTAGCGAACTTTTTTTCCCCCATCATCCTCCCTCATATCTCTTCCTGCCCCAGAGTGCCATTGATTCATTCTGAGGTTTCAAGTCTCAAGTGTAAGCTTTTTTTTTTTTTTCTTTTGCTGTAGGTTGACTAAAAGAAATATCACCTCTTTTAGTCTTTCCACCAGCCTTTCTTCTTTACCTCTTGGGGCCAAAATATGGAACACAGACTAGGAAAAGAGGTGCCCCAGAATAACTGCCTTCCAGGAAGCCATAAATCATGTGCGATTAAAGTAATTGGCAACAATAGAAAGAAAACATGTTCCCGTGCTTTTGGCTCTGTAGTTTTGCATATGAGAGGAAACTGGTCACCATTTGAGATCACGGCAGGTTTAGGAGACATCATTTTTTATTTGAATATAAAAATGAAGTCTCTTACTTCTCCCGTGAGAATGTGGGGCTTGACGAGTGGTATTATGTGGCCACGCCGCTCTGCTGAAATGTTCATTTATATGGCTTCTAAACGAGGGGCGCTTACCAGGGACTTTGACCCATGACTGTGTACAGATTTACCCCCTTGCTGTCTGGGTGATCACAGCTGTTTCAAATATGGGCAAGTGTTATATGATTATTTTATCTCTTACTGTAAAACGTTTCGAGAGACTTTGTATGAGAGGCAATATAAAAATAAATTGAATTGAACTATGGCTTCACCTCCCCACTTTTTAGTGCTGAAACCTTTAGAGCAAAAAGTGCAGTGCTGAGACAAAGGATGCAGTTAAGACCATATCAGGAAAGTGGTCAGCTCTGGAGAGCCCTGATCCTCCAGGAGGAGTGTGTGTGTGTGCAGATTCCGGGTGTTGTCACACTTGCGTATGTGTTAGTGTAAAGCCTTACAACAGCTAGAGAAAAATCGTATTTGTGTACTTAAATTAGTTATTTTGAGTCATAAGATATCCTGAATCTACTTTCTAGTGCATTTTTACAAAGACAAGAAGACTTGTTAATTATATAAATATCTCTTTAAGGTAACATATCACGGCGCATTGAAAGCCGGCTGGTCAGCCGCTGAAAGGCCAGGGTCTGAACCGCATTGTATTACTTTCAGAATTCACAACTGCAATAATTTTTCTTTTAAAATAAAATAATCTTGGCTTAGGGTAATAGGTTCTTCCTGCAGAAATATGATTTTGTGTTTTATGACACCGCATCAATACATTATTTTAATAAATGGCTCTTGGTTCACCAGAAGTGCTGTATTTTGACAATATCAGCCAACCTTTTCATTTGTTTAAGCAGGAAAAGTAGGGTGCCAAAATAAAGCTACTCCAGAAGAACATCTCAAGAATGTTTATGAAAACTCTGTTATAGCTCCATTTATTAGAGTTAAGGCATAGTACTAATTTGTCATGCGGAATTCCAGGGAAGTGAGTAATTTCTGTATTCCTGTAAATGCCAGTGTTTCTTACTATGAGGTAGCAATTTGCTTGTAAATATGAAACTAGCAACGTACACTGCAATACGACAAAAGGAATTAGAGACTTGTAGTATCTGGCAATAGTGATTAGATGTATGTGCTGCCACATCATGGGGTTTCTCATAAAAGTGAGTTGGGAAATGAAAAGACTTATCCCATCAGAGTCTCTGCAAATGAGCTTTACTTACTTTTGTTCAAATTAGATGATTTGCTAGAGGTCAGGAACCACTCCTCAATCCCCATCCTTTCAACACAGAGACTTCCCTCGCACACCTGCTTCTTATCTCCATCAATACTGTCTGAGACTCAGGATAGATGGGCATTTCAGTCCATGGAAGATCAGGTTTATTTCAAAACTGTGACCACACTGACTGTGAAATTATCGAAACACAAAGTGCAAATCTTTTCCTCTGCCAGTGTCCTGATTATGCAGTCGCAGAGAGCTCTCTCCTCTGTAGATTTGTTGTTTATTATTCCTTTTTATCTAAAGCTCTCAAAAATATTTTTGCATAGTGAGTCAGATTCTCCCAGGTGTCCCAGGGATAAGTGGGAATATTATTGTCTCCAGGCAGTACATGATGCCACTGGGGCCGGAAAAAAATGCATGTTCCTTCCAAGGTGCTTATTATCTTAGGATAGCATGAAGGCACTCACAGCCATTCATTTGTGTGTTTATTGTTTGTGGGACAGTGTGCTCCGGTTCAGAAGGGCCACTTTTATATCCCAGAGTTAAGATAATAGACAATATATATAATATGCATACATTAGTGCACACGTTAGCATTTCTTTTTTAAATGGCTCATTTCGTGGAAAACCCAGTTGTACCTAGTAATTTATACAAAGAACTAAGAACAGATCTCGGGAACAAGACAAGAAGGAGAGAGATGTTTTTTCAATTTATTGAATGATAGGTTCTAACACCTCTTTCTAACATGCTCTCTGTAATGGACTGAATGTTCGTTTGCCTCCACATTCATGTGTTGGAGCTCTAGTCCTAATGTGATGGTATTTGGAGGTGGGATCTTTGGGAGGTACTTAGGTCATGGGGGTGGACCCTCCTGAATGAGATTGGTACCCTTATAAGAAGAGATATGGGAGAGAGAATCTCCCCCCCAACATGTGAAGACAGAGTTAGGAGGCAGTCTGCTACAAGACAGGAAGAGGGCCCTCGCAAGAACCTTACATTGATGGCCTTCTGATCTTGGAGTTCCAGCTTTCAGAAAGACGCAAAACAAAATTTGTGTTCTTTAAATCTCTCAGTTTCAGTATGTTAGAGCTGACTAAGACACTATCCCCCTAGCCACCTGCCAGTTGGAGTTATTTTTTTATTTAGACCATGACATCATTTCCACATAGGTTAATCAATAGATGAAGTTATAGCCTGGATCTTCTATATCACCTTTGTTCTCTTTTCCCTCTGCTGCATTTACCCAATGTTTCTGCAGCTCTCCCGCACACCTCTGCTATGCACTAGGGCAAAAGACCTTTCACTTGTGCTCAAATGGGCCAGGTGCTTTCATGACTATGAGTCTCTGTTTATGTTGCTCTCTAAGACTAGAATCACTTTCACCATCTCTGAGTATTGAAAACCCACTCCTCTTCAAAGCCTTCCTCAACCCAACTGGCAAAATGAGCCTCAGTTTTCTTGTCTTCAAAATGGGGGAATATCTAGCATCCCTTTTTAATGGTGATATTTACAATCAAGTGAGAATGAATATTTGATACTGTCTAGAAAAATACACTGGTGTTCTTTAATTAATTTCTTCTTTGCTGAGAACCAGGAACATATTGTTTTTAAAATATCCAACATCTTTTTAAGCATACATAAGGAAATATGTTTTTGTATGCCTTGTAGACCTTGAGAAAATGCCTAGCATTACTTCTATGTATATAAATACATAATACTTATAATACATTTGGGGCTCTAGACTAGGTAGGAACTTAGTAAGTATTTGTTAAAATGGTCTGTCTCAAATATTCAATGTTCCAAATGTGTCAATGTGCGTTCTTGGACAATGTGAATCAATAACAAGTTGGATTTGAAATTAGTTCAATTCATCAAGTTTATTCTTGCTGTAATGCACTCAACACAATCAGTGTTTCTAGTTGCTGCTTTTGGACAAACTTTCCCAAAGATGCATGGTACATGAAATATACTAATATCATTTTTCAGTTTTGTATAATTTACTTACAGCAACACAGCCCAATTGGTGCATTGATATAAGCCTAGAAATGGGACTTCATGTATAGGCTGTCTTGGTGCTTATCGATCCTACATTCACTGTTTTGTTTGTAGCAGCCGTGGCTCACTGCTTTATCTGTATTTTAGATAGCAGTGCCAGGAGAGAAAGGTTAAAACCCATAGAATGAAGGGCACTTTACTTCAGGTGGCTGCTGCAATGCCAAATACAACAATTATGGCTCAAAAGAAGAGGACAATGATTCAAACAGGTCACTTTGGTATTGCCACATGCCATTTGACCAAGCATAATGTGACAGGCACGCTAAAGAATTGTAATATAAAGACTCTCAAAGGTGTGGTGGCTCCTTTAACAGAATTTTCACACTGCTCAGTATAAACTGTCTTGGCTTAGTAATGGAGAGATCTGACATATTCCAAAAGATGAGTTGCAAATGCCCATGTTCTCCATATTGTGGAAGCATCCCACTTGATATCAACTGACCAGCTAGTGGAATCAGATCAACTTAACCATTTAAAAAATCTCTCTAAATATGACTCTTAAAGTTGTTGGGTTTTTTTTTTGGTAGTATATTTATCTACACTCATCTTTCCCCCCTCAGGGGAAATTGGCCTCTTCAGAATGTGTGCAGAGAGCTAACCTTTGTATTGGCAACTTAGTGTCCAGCCCAGAAACCACATCCCACAAGGCACTGAGACAGGAGAATCCCCATAATGCCATCTTTAGATTGAGGTCCCCTGGCTCTGAATAAGCCTGCTCTGGAACTAGTCATTTTTGGTTTAAACATTTGCCAGATTCAATTTCCCCAAACTGCATGTACCTTTCACCTTTGCCAGTCAAACCCACAAGTTTAAAATACGTATATGGAAGGAAAAGAACAAAAATTCTTCCAGTTTATATTTTAAAGAAGGAATGGAAAAACAAAATTTTAGAGAAAGAGGTAAAGTTTGATCTCAGGCCAGAGGTTTTCAGGTTCTTGTTTCTGTCAATGAAAGCCAACCTAATTAGTATAAATCACGGTTTTGTATTAGAGACGCCCATGTGTAATGAGTTCTCTCTAGACAGATTGCAGTAGGTGAGATATATGCTATTCAGTGGTATGTCTAGGAAAAAAATAAACATGCTTTATTTCTTCATTAGAGGATGCTTATTTATAGTGTAATATATATCTACCTCCACTGTAACATTAAAGTTTTGACTGCTTTTTAACTATAAAATTTGATATTGTTGTGGCAGCTGCACTATTCAAATGATAGCTATAGTACAGCTGCTATCATTGAGGGAGATTTATTGCTTCCCTACACGGATAAAGATATGTGCATATTTACTTTTAGTTTTACTGCCAGTGTCCTATATTTTAATGACACAAGGTGAGATAAAAGAACATTATAATAAAGGAGTCCCTTAATTCTGCAAATACAAATGACATACTTCATATGAAATTTTGTTTCAACTTTATATGAATTCCTTCATTTTTTTTTTCCCCCTGAAGGGGAAATAGCCTGAGTCAGTAGAGATCTTACAATTTTACAAATTCCCTTGATTGTTTTTGGCATTTCTTTCACACCAACAGCACTGGTAGGAGAAAAAACCGAGGAGAGTGAAATAGACACAGTGGAAGAGAGAAAAGAGGAGGGAGGGAGTGAATAACCTAAAGTACTTCAGACAATTTGTGTGTGTGTGAGAGTTTACGTGGTAACTACTTCCTGAGAGAAGTTGGTTGATTTCATACTCGGGTTTCAACTTCAAGTCACTTTGGGAGCACAAAACTTTGATACACAATAAAGAAAAGGGACAAAGGGATAGGAAATTGAAAAAAAAATCCAACTGATTTTGTTCTCCTGTTCTTTGTCTTAATATTGTCTTGAACCAATAACCTAGTGACAGATGGGCAGAAATCAGAGCTCTTGGCAGTTTGGATTAGATCCGATAGACATTCAGGTCCATTTGGTATTGAAACGCAGTTGGAAATCACATGAAGATAGGCTTTTTTGGGAAAGTCCCATTACTTGGTAATTTCTTATGGCTTGAAAGTAATTCTAGAACAGTCTTCAGAGTGTTGGGGGGATTTCATGATTGATATTAGGTGATGCTGAGGTCCCCAATGTGCCTTCAGTAGTACTAATCACACTCTTTAAAACAGAGAAAAGTTTTGATATGTCCTTTACTTATTCCAAACCCCTAAGACTTATAGGTTTAGAATGATATTTCAATTATTTCTATTTGCACGCTAATAAACCTGTGAAAATAATAACATGCATGCCTATAGCATATCAGATTTAGGGGTGTGTGTCTCGATCTTTAAATTACTAGTGAAATATTTTATAGCTCTCAAAATTTCATTACATATATCTTAGAAAATAAATTGGCAATTCAAAAGTTGAATAAGCAGATAAGGTTATTTTACCATACTTATTGAAAATGAAAAGACAGATCCTTGTCATCTGCTTCCTCTTTTGCTCAGTAACTTGGTAGCATTTTTGGTATTTTAAGCTAAGTTGATGTTTTAGGTATTCACTTTTGTACTAGAGTCTTATGTGGAATTGTTCTTTGCTCTTTAGCCATATGCAAACCACATTTCCATTAAATAGTTATCAAACTGCAACTCCTAAAAAGTTCATAGGTGTCTTTTAAACAAAGTCCAAATAGCTGCCTTTCTGAATTAAACAGACAGTTTTGTTGCATGAATTATTGTTCCTGTAATAATTGCCTGAACTGAGTAACACATGGAGACCATCTTTGATAAATATAGAAATAACTGAGTTTGCTAAATAGTCTTTGAATTATTTCATTATAAAGCTATGCCAGGCAATTAATTCATCTCTCCAGCATATGAACACATTGTGAGTCAAGTACTGAGATGAGAGTGTTGGGACCCTACAAGGCAGAACAGATTAGACATCTATTTTGGGGGGAGTTAGGGAAGAGGTATTCACTTATCGTTTTATTTCTCCATGCATAAATATCTTGGTTGAAAACTATTTATTAAGAATATGAATAAAACTCCAAGATAACTATGATTTTTAAAAATATATTTATTGATTATGCTATTACAGTTGTCCCATTTCCCCCCCTCACTCCACTCCATCCTGCCCACCCCCTCCCTCCCACATTCCCCCCCTATAGTTCATGTCCATGGGTCATACTTACAAGTTCTTTGGCTTCTGCATTTCCTACACTATTCTTACCCTCCCCCTGTCTATGTTTTTTTTAGCACCAGTCTTCCTACTATGCACCATTATCCCCCACCTCTCACCATATAAACCTGGCAACTAATAACAAAGTTTTATTGCTAAGGGATATTTTACCCAGGTTAATTTTAAAGATTATGAACATATCGTTTTTATTTTTCAGGTGTTTTCTAAATAAATCTATTGTGTCTATGTATCCTTGTGATGATTTAATTTTCTTATTAATATGAAAAAGTCTATTAAAAATTCAGAATTTCACACATTTCTATCCCAGATTTTAATATCAAACATTGTGACAGCAATTATTGAAAGTATGAAATTTTATTTTGAGTATTTTATTTTATCTAGACAGAGGAGAAAACTTCTGGTGAAGAGAAAATCATCACATCTGTAAGATCATAAGTAAACTTAAATTATTTTTGTCAGGTGTTTAGCTATATTTAATCCTACAATTAGTCTTGTTTCTTGATTAAAAGTAATGACATCTTTGTTGCTGCAAATTTAACATAAAACACTATACAACAAAGTATACTTATAATTTGAACTTAATAATTTTAGAGTTGTAAATTGTTTTTCATTAATTTATTTTAAAGTCCATTGCCTAAAGAGGCTGTAAGTGCTTAATTGATTAATTGGTTGATTTCATTTTGATCTAGGTTTTCTCCTCAATACAGTTGGTTCAAACACTTTATATTGGATCACCTACCTGATCACTGGCTATTTACTAACTGGAAATTTGAGTAAACTGGCATATATCTAATTTTAATCTTTGAAGGAGTTTGCAAATGATTCCTGTACAACAGTTGGCAGGGAAAGTGGAAGGATTAAACACTTTTTTGTTGTTGTTGTTCAAACATTTTTTAAATGCATTTTCATTGAGAGTGTATTGTCTCTGTTCTCCAGAAGAAGAATTGTACTATTCTTGCTTCCAAGTTGTGACTGCATTTGTAGATGATATGTAAGAGGGTGGTGGAATGAAAAGATCATTGAGAAACCTGGTTCTTCATTGGAAATTTGAAACCATCATAGCATGTCATTCACAGAGCAAGTCTATAAAATAGTTTTATTGGACAGGTTAAGTAATTGAGGGTTATAGAAATTAGGTAACTTACATGAAGTCACCCAGCTATATAGGTGTCATAGTCAAAATGAAGGAGCTGCCAGAAGAATCACTGAGACTTTAGAGAAATGCTCTCCAGTAGACAGACACACGTGAACCACAAATGCAAGCTTTATACATCACGTTAAGTTTCCTAGTGACATTCAAAAGAGTAAAAGGAAACAGGTGGAATTAATTTCAATCATATATTTTATCAAATGTCTCCATTTCCATTTTGAAATATAATCAATTTACTAATGATGTAACTTACATCATTTTTTTCCATACGGTCTTCAGCATTCAGTGTGCGTTTTCTCTTATGGTGCACAGCGTTTCAAGCTGGTCAGGTGTCAAGTGCTCAACAGCTCCTTGTGGCTGGTGGCTACCATACTGGACCACGTGACATAAGAGTCCTTGAGAATCTGAAAGTAGCACACAGTATTGTGATAGATTGGCTAGTAATTAGTGTAATTATAGTGGCCAGAAATTCCAGAGAAAATGGTCCTACTGACATAAACATTAATTTTGGACCATGAATTGAAGAGCTGGTTTCATTAGGGAAGAATATGTGTTCTGAGGAAACATGTTACTTAGATAAATTAGAGCACATTATAGAGCAGAGACAATTTCCAGTCTGCTGATTGGTGAAGCTCAGGAGACATGGTTTCTGGGTTTCGTAATATCATTAACTCAATCATTTTCACTGTTAAGGGCTACTGTCTCTGGACTGCACTATGTACTGGAAATAAAAACATGAATTTGGTGCCTGTCTAGTCCATTGGACCAAGAAACTTGTCTTCTAGTCCAAGAAGATATGCCATGATATACATACAAAAGGAGAGAGAATGACAAGTTCTTACAAAACTGTACATCAACAAATATTAAAAGGGACTGAAGGGTCATCCAAGCTATACCAGCAAGCCTAATTCCAGAGGCAATATCTGTGTCTATAAAAGGCAAACAATCCAGCAACAAAATAAAAGCAGTCAAAAAGTTGATCTAGAAAATGACAAAGACCAACTGTTAAAAGTTGGCCTTCATGGCTGGTAAGAATTTAAAATCTGAGAAAAAAGGACTGGCAGTGACATAAGTTCACACTTTCAGAGAACATATATTTTATGGCTAGTGTAATTTAATTAATCAGGAGCTCCACTTATAACTATATTGGTTTTTAAATTCTTAAATAATTGCCTTCTTTCATATGAATTTCATCATCTATAAAATGAAGATAATATACATCAACATCATAAGAGTTGCTGTAAAAAATATAAATTAAGTGTATGCCTCTGATATCTCACAGCCTGGGTTCAAATGTTGGATCTACCTCTTACTCTGTGTGATTTGGGGCAAGTTACTTAACCTCTCTGTTCCTCAGTTACATCAATTATGAAGGAAGGACAATGATCCTACTCACTGGCTTCATTGAAGATTAAATTAATACATGCAAAGGGATTAGAACGTTACTTAGCACATGTAAGCATTCAGTGGATATTAGTTGCTGTGATTATGTCATTATTATTAAACTTACCTGGGGAACTTTTAAACAATAAAGTTCCCTCCACTCTCTCCCAAATTGACTGAATTGGCATCTTGGGAACCTCTAGTGTTTGTCAATTTCCTCGGTGAATCTGAGGAGCAGTGGAGTTTGGAAACCATACTGATGGAAGAGGAAAAGTAGTATTGGTGAAGCCCTCAAGGTGAGTAGTGTTGGTGAAGCCCTTGATCACAACAGCAGCGACTTTTGTCTGGGCCCCACACTAGCATCACACAGGAACTCTAAACATCCATAAGACCAGGCAGCACCTACTCCATGTAAATCAAAATGGCTGTAGATGGATCCCAAGCATCAGGATTTTAAAAACTCCCCAAATGTTAGCAGTATATGAGTAAGGTAGAGCAGCTCTGATCTAATGTATGTTTAAATCCCACATTCTAAAATTTTTTTTAAGAAAAATTCTCCTAAGTTTTCAGGTGATGGCAGATTGCCATAAAAATAGCACATTAAGAAGAGCATTGTGAACGGGTACTTAACTGACCCAGCATTATCTGTCGTTGCCCTTTTGAATATGGATGAATAAAGATAGATAGGAGTTAATTGCTTTTCAGCTAGATCAAGGTCAGTCTTTTGTACTGAAGTCTTAGAAGTAGGTTAAGCAGAAAGGTAGTACTTGTATTACTGTACTTAACCTTGACTTGGATCATTTAATGCAGTGTTTTCTAAACTTCGTTGAGCATCAGAACCACCTGGGGAGCAAATTCACACAGATTTCTCAGCCTCACCTCAGAAGATTTTGATTTGGTGGGTTTAAGATGGGATCTAGGAATCTGAGTTCTTTAAATGTTTCCCAGATAATCCTAATAATATAATTATCTTTGCTGTTTGTAGTGAATCAAGATACTAATGGTGGCAAAACTGATATTAATGTTACAAATCAGAAAATGTTGACAGGATAAAATAAAATCAATAGTTAATTGCTTCCTCTCTGGCATATAGTCAGTTAAACAGACTTGCCCGGGCCATGACTTAACTATTAAATGACTTTCTCCTATGTCCTGTTTGGTAGTTGGCACCCAATAGTTTCAAATGTTATGAGTGACTTGTTAATGACATAGAGCAATTTCTAGATACTTTGATATGTACTTAATCCTTACAACAGTCCTTTGAATAGAAAATATTACTGCCATTTTACAAATTAGGAAACTAAAGCCTCAAATATTTAAATAACTTAGTGGCAATAATATAGCAGGTAAACACGATGGAACTTGAATTAGAAGCCAGATCTACATACCTTCAAACCTGTGGGCAGAGAATTAGTATGCATCAATATTTCAACAATTCCTGGCAAGAATCACTGGCAAACAAAAATAACCAAACCAAAATGCAATTGTTTTAATATATATTCATTTAAAGAAATTAAAACATCATTGTCCTGTTATATATGAACTCTGGGTGGTAAGAAAAATTTTTTCAATTTTTTTCTAAGCAATTGGGTTTGAGAGACTCTGTAACTGTGACCATAATTTTCATGAGTTTACAATGAATGGGATCATCATAACATTAAACCAAGACAACTCTCTGTGCTTAACACTATGCAGCCCTGGCTGGTGGCTCAATTGGTTGGAGTGTCGTCCTGATACACCCAGGTTGTGGGTTTGATCCCAGTCAGGGCACATACAAAAATCAGCCAATGAATGCATAAATAAGTGCAACAAAAAACAAATGTTTCTCTCCCTCTTTTGCTCCCTCCTTCTCTCTCTCTAAAAATCGATAATTCTTTTTAAAGACTATCTGACTACTGTGTTTCAACTGTTGAACAAGTCTTTATGGGATAGGAATTTAAACCCTCAGGGAAGCTGTGGAGTCAATTTTAGGAAAAAGCAGGAGAGAGGCATCTAAAAGATTCGTAATGTTTCTGAGCCTTAAGACAGTACAGACCGACTTTGCTCTAACAATGAATTTCAAAGGGCGAAATGTGCTCCAAGTGACAGTAAGGAGGAGTGATATTGCTAATTTCTCTATCTGAATTTATTTTACTTCATGTTTGTTCCTTTGGACATTTGAGTCTATTTAGGCACAGAGCTGGTCTGTAGCATTGGGGATTAAACTGGTGTGTCAGATGTCCATCCCTCAACCCCAATAGAATCCCGTGCATCACTCTGTTGTAGCACTCACTGTTTTCTAGTATCATTGGCAGCCTAATTGTTCATCTTCTCTCCAGTCCTGAATATGTTCACCAGTGTCTACCTCAAGGTTAGACATCTGGTTGGTTCTCAGTAAGGGTGTGTTGGAAGGAGGAATTGAGGGGACTAGTAAAATGAAGAGATTGGAAGTATGAAACTGAGCCATGGTTTTTCTCATCAGACTCTTTGTTTACTGTAGAGTGACTTGAGCCTAGCTTCTGATATATAAGTAGCTCGTAGAGTGACTATATCCTACCAAAGGATCCCTTAAAGGAGCACTGGGGTAGATTCAAGAGTAGGTAAATTATGGGTAGGCCTGAAAATGCTTTAATTTTAAAAAGTGAAAATATGTTTATTACTCTGACTTTTGACAAGAAGTTAAAAAAAGGAGACTGCCGCCGGAGCCACTGCACACAGTTTAAGTTTTGACATGCATGGCTTTGCATTAGAGGATGGCATTACTGTCTGATAGGCTAAAAACTGAAGAGTAAGTAACAACAGTGGCATATGATATATTTAAAAGGATTTAAAAATGTATTCTTTCACCAAATGGTGTAAATTAAAGTAAGCTGTCAAACTGGCAGCACAATAATGCCATCTTCTCAGTGCACATACTGTACCGCAGTGGATATTATATCAGTTTTATAGAGAAATTAAAGATGAGATCTGAGGAAAAATAGCCTGAAATGTGTTTCTTTTCGCAATTTTAGAATCATCATCACTTGCTAAAATCCACTCCAAACAGAACCAGAAAAATAACTGTAATAAATCATGAGAATTTATATCACAGCGTATTTTGGGGAAGAGCATCAGATACACTTCATGCCACTTACTCAAACTATAATTATTTTCATTAAACTATAAAATTGCTTACATCAGATTTACTCTAAACACATAAAATCACATCCTTAACAATGAACGCTACTATACTACAAGTGTTCAAAATAACTGAAGTCAAGTCTAAATTAGCAGTGCTTGATTTATACTTTTTAATTATGTATCTTTGTAGACACAATCAATGTACTTTTGTGGGTTTATAATATACTCCTTTTTATTTTGTTGAAACATTTGACAGGCTCATTCAGCCTCCATCCTATTAATTAAAAGGTAGTGTCAAAAAAACTTAGGAAAATGATGTCAGGTGCCTATTAACACAAACTCTCAAGTAATTTGTATCTGTCAAGAGTACAGATCATTGGAGAAATGAAGGATCTGGGGGATAAGCTGATGGGCTTTTTTTCCTTGTGAAATGAGGAGGTGATAAGAAAGGTGGCTGAATAATCTTGAAGAAATTGAGACCTATAATATTGCTCTGCTATGAGTGATGTATTTTATAGAAAATGAGGAGAAATGGGGATGGAAAAAGTAGTACATCTGAAATTGTATATCTTCTAATATTCTTGTTACCAACCAAAATATTTAACAAATCCCTCAAAAACTTTATTTTTCACTGCTATCTTTGCCAACAAAAGAAATGTTTATCTTTGAAAACTTCGTCCCACCCGATGATATTCAGGAATTTTACTTGTTATCAATAAAACTGGAATTCATGTGTTATTTCAACATTTGGCAGGGATCTTTACAAAACTTGTGAATTTAGACAGTATCAAATGCCTATCTATTGTTAGAGTTGAATATGGTTTTACTGTCTTGAAATGTAGATACAAGTTTATTTACAAAGATAACAAATTATTTATTAAAATAATTAGTACCAGAAAGACATTTGAAATTTTGTAATGTTTATAGATTTAACTAGTAAGGTTCTTTCTGATTCTTTGATTAAATGTCTGTGTACACATCTCCAAGAAATGTAGAGAAGAAACAAATACTCTATAAATAAACTTAAGAAAAATATCAAACTTACAGTCAATCAAGATTACAAAACTATGGCATAGGCTGCATGGAAACACATGCAGAGAGAGGGCATATGGCTAGTCAGACTTAGGTTTTAGCCCTGATTTCCCCTTTAGTAACTTTGATCTTGGGCAAACCTCTATACAGCTCTAGGCTTTAGTTTCTTCACTTATAAAATGTGTTCTTATCCCAATAAGATTGGCAATTCTCTAAGTGATGATGCAACCCAGAATAAAATTGTGACCAGAATCGGCTGGGGGCTAATTGAGGAAGACATCCTAGTAGATACATATTTGGAACAAAGTTTCAAGTTATGTATTTTAGGGGGAAAGATTGATGGAGAATAAAGATAATAATGAGGACTTCTTCTGGTGAGGCTAAGTGGAAAACAGCAGTAGTTGTGTGATGCATTTTGAGTTCACTTTTCTGATAAGTGTAAGCACTGTTCTAGGTTCATTTCTTTTGTGTGAGGAAGCCTAGTTGTCCCAGCACAATTTGCTGAAAAGACTCTTTTGCACATTGTATTGCCTTGGTTTCTTTGTCAAAGATCAATTGACTATATTTATGTGGTTTTATTTTTGGACTCTCTATTCTGTTCCACTGATTTATATGTGTTTGCCAACAGTACATTTTCTTAATTGCTGTAGCTTTACAGTAAGCCAGAAGTTAGAAGTCAGCATGAGGTCTCCAACTTTGTTCTTCTCCTTCAATATTATGTTTGCTATTCTGGCGTTTTTGCCTCTCATGTAAACTTTAGAAAGAGTTCATTGATATTCACAACATAACTTACTGGGATTTTGATTCAGATTGCACTGAATCTATAAATCACGTTGTTATCCTGATAAACATGAAATGCATCTCTTCATTTATTTAGTTCTTTGATTTTGTTCATCAGAGTTTTGTAGTTTTTCTCAATTGATCTTGTGTGTATTTCATTAGATTTGTACCTATATACTTTTGTGCAAAGTTATAATATAAATGGTATTATATTTTAATCAATTTTCCCTGGTCATTTATGGTGTATAGAAAAGTGATTGACTTTGGTATATTAACCTTATATCCTGCAACCTTGTTATAATCACTTATTAGTTCCAGGAGGGTTTGTTTTGCGGGGAGGGTTTGTCTACATACATGAGTACAATGTTTGTGTGTTTGTGAACAAAGGCAGTTTTGTTTCTTCCTTCCTAGTCTGAATACCTTGTATTTTATTTTCTTGTCTTGTTACATTAGTTAGAACTTCTAGTTAATGTTAAAAAGAAGTGATGAGAGGAGAGGTATCCTAGCCTACTTAGTGCCTAGTTCTAGTGGAAAAGCTTCAAGTTTCTCACCACGAAATATGATGTTAACTGCCAATTAAATTTTATAGTTCAAAGTAAGTCATGTGGCTACATCAATTCCCAGGTGTCAGAGGGGTGCAATTCTGCCTTCAGCTGAGTAAGTGGTTGTATTTGATGAACAGCAAAAATGATGGCTGCATTAAGAAGCAAAATAGTTTTTCAAGACTGTTACAATAAAGATAGTTCAACTTTAAGAATCTACATATAAGTAAAGCATGGAAGAATCAATTCTGTAATGCAAATGGTATCACTGCCTTGGTAAAAAATATGTTTCTATCTCATAGCCTGAATATAATTCTATTGCCACAGAACCTAGCACCTCCATGTAGCCTTTTGGTCACTCCCTCCCTACACAAGTGCTATTGTAAACAATGCTGAATGGAACGTTTCCTGCTGTTTTAGAATTTTGTGTGAGGAGCCAAAGCTGAGAGGAGTAGGCAAAAAGTGGCTCCATATTCCAAAATAAGACATACTTCCCCTCCTCTCATCCAACCAATGTAAGCAGATGAATAGATATTAAGTACATTGAATGAGATATAAACTGTAGACATAAAGGGAGAGCATTTTGATGTATTTTCTCCCTCCCCTTATACTTATTGAGAAGGACTATGAGAAAATTGCACAAAGACGTTGTCATATCTGTTGAAAAAGGAGCCTGACATCCTCCTTTCCCAATGAAAGCTTGCTGAGCCTTCAAAGTTCATGAGGCCCATACTGACACCAACATCAGCGTAGAGGAAGGTAAGAAAATTCTTAAGAGAGCTTCATATGTATCTCATGGATCTGAATTTATACAAATGTTGAGTCTTAAGTGGGAGTGAACCACAGCATCTGAAACACAAAACAAGCCAAAACAGCAGCAGTAGGGCAGCCTGCACCATCTGTGTTTTATGTGACAAGGGTGTGTGTATATTCCCTGGATTGTGTGGAGGCCTCAGGGGTCTACTGTGTCATGGGAACTGAACCCTTAAGAAAATATTGGGCAGAAAGCCAGGAGCAAGAGATAAGATAGAGAAAGACAGAGAGAGGAGCGGGGGGAGAGAGAGAGTGGGGGAGAGAGAGAGAGAGAGAGAGAGAGAGAGAGATCAGCCGTAGAATGCATCCTCCATCTCAGGAAACCTCCAGGAGAAGGGCTCAGTCCCAGGACCCTACATGTGCAGTGGGCAGTACTTGGATAACTGTCACTCAGACTTGCACCTCACCCATCTCCTTTGAGAGCCCAACAAGATCGAGACTCAAGGGAAACAGAAATGACAGAGAGAATGCTAGAGAGGCAGTGAGAGTGTAATTGAAAAAAAGAAGTAAATAAATCAAACTATGCTGCCCTTCCCCATGGCAGGAACCAAGCCACAAGCCAAGATCTACATAAGAGGAAAGGTACTTTAATTTGGATATGAAATTTATATTTTGTTTTAGACTAGATTTTAAATACTGAAATGAATCAGTGGTCTGTGGCATTTGTCTTCAAAGAACAGGGAAAGGAAAGATCATAGTGTATGGTTAGATGGAGTGATAAACGAACAAAAAATACATTTGTTGTTGTTGAAACCATTCCTGAATATAGTTGTCGATTACTCCTGTCATTGTCTCTCAAACAATATTTCAGGAACATGGTGCTAGGCAGAGGGGTTGAAGGATCTGGGCTTGGCATGAAAGGGGACTGGGCTGGTGTACAGGCAAAGGAACCCAGACTCAAGGCGATATGACAGACCATGTCTATTCACAGAACTAAAATTGACAGTCTGGATGACACATCAATCCCACGGGGAGAGAGGCGGAGTCCAACCAGAGGGCAGCAGGATAAACAATTGGGAACACCAGATCTGGGAGAGGTTTAAAAGAGAAGAGGGTTGATAGAGCATCCCAAAGTTTTTGTTGTTGTTGCAGGCACAGTTAATGCAGAGTCCAATAGCCTCCTTAGCTGTTAAGACTGCCGAACCATCTTATATACCACCTGGAAAACCTACCTTCTATTTCTGGCACTGAAATTCTACCCATTATTCCAAGAGAGCTATAAGGCCACAACCTCCACAAAAAAATGCTTGCCTGCCTCTTCCCATATTCCCTGCCTGGAAATTCTCTTTTCTCTTGGACTATAATAACATGTTGATATTTACACTTACATATAACTGTGAACCTATGTTTCCCATACTCCATGTGAAAATCAGTAGGGTTAGCAGTTGTTTATCACAGGAAATATTTAGGAAGCATTTTCTGGGTAAATATAACAGTGAAAATAAATTCACAGAATAATTTTGAAACTGAATTTTAAACTGCAAAGGAAGTTGCAGATGAAGTCAACGTCAATAAGTAGTATTTATTAAGCAATCACATTTACATATTGATGTGATAAGCAGCATGCCAAATAAGTTAAATAAATTGTTCCCAGTTCTCTGAGAGCAACCTGCAACCTTATGATTTTGTGAGGTCCATAAATGGATTGACTAGAAATACATGTGAAATGCCATGAATTCAAAAAAATATTCATACGAGGAACAAAACATTTTACAGAGCCCAACAAATAGGTAAAGATAAGATGATAGTGACCATCATTTTTATTTCCAGTAAACATTTTTTAAATAAATTCATGTTCTGAATTGCAATATAAAAAGTAGATAACACTGGATCTGCTGTGGTTGAATGGAGTGTTGAGTCTATGGGAAAATAGGCTGTCATTTCTGCTTCTGTGAATCACATGGAACTGACTCTAGGTCTTTATAGATACACATACTACAAATGAAGACCTCTGGTGTGGACCACTTCTTCCATTTGTTTCTGCATTCAGACTCTAATATATTTTACAATGGATCTTTCCTTATGTACAGAGTGTAAAATGTACTTTCTAGTCAATTTTCTCAGTGAATGTTAGAAAGGCAAGAATGAGATTAAGGTGAGTATAATCCCTAAACTGTAGATGTACAACCTGAAGCACAGAAAGGTCAGGGGCAGGAGTTGGCCCACTCACCATCCTGTACCTGCCAGTATATCTGTACAGCCTTGTACAACACTTGAGGGCACATTTTGCCTACCACAGCTTCCTGAAAACCATGCGAACTTCTTTTTCTGTTTAATTAATGTAGTTATATAATGGCAAAATCATAGAGGGTTGATTAAGGTTCTTAAATGGAAACATATACATTGTGAGTATATTTGCATGCTCAGGGATTAAGCTATAAGAAGAATAGCCAGCACCTGTGGGTAGATCAATGCTATAGAGGAAAATATGAGTTCTAGTACCAAATATCCTTTAAAATTAAGACACTGAACTTGATAATTAGAGAAAGTGAATTGACATACTAGCTTCCTCTGAAGGCCCTTTGTACTGGAATATAATAAGGTTTATACTGAGTCTTCCACTCTCCAAAAGGTTTATTCCATGGCAAATCTTGTGTTTTCTCAAGAAAAAAAAAATAAAGGAAGAGATATGAGATGTCTGATTTGAAGAGAGGGCTGCATTTGTTCAAGCCCTCAGCCCGAAGAATGTTAGAGTAGAAAGATGGCTGTGGATATTACTGCAGTTCTTTCCAATAACATTAGGAAAATCCTCAGTTTTGGTTGACTCTCACCAAAAATCATGTTCCTTCCTGCACATTCTTTTTGAAATAGGACATACCCTAGCTTTATAAAACCAAGCACAGAAGAATAATGCTTGTTCTCAAGCCAACTGGAGGAGTACAACATTCAAGTCATCACAAATATTGTTATAAACACAACAACAACATTGGCAACATGATTTGATCTTTGCGCCAAGGGGGAAATTAATGTCATATGCTCACCCTAACGAATGACTACAAGGAAGTTTCCACAAAGCACACTTGAAAGTGATGGTGTCCTCTCTTCTTTCCATGTTCCCTTCTGATAAGTCAATGAATCCTCACAAACAATACCGACTCTTTGAGGAATGGAAATTGCAGAGGAGATTTAGAATTGAAGACATTAATTTAATTAATAGCTATTTTGTTCTTCCTCGGAAAACAAAGAGACAAACACATAAACAAAAGCTTCCAAAGGTATTAACATTTCAGTCAGCAGAAATTGCCTCCACTCTCTCCCAATTTCAAACACCTTCCGTGATCAAATAAGTTCTTGCAGATGTTAGCAAAATACATTATGACATGGGTCCTGGGAGGTTGGCCAGATCCAATTCTGGCAAATACCTACCATTCCCACTCTGAGTTACTCTGCCTTCATTATTTTCTTTATGAAACTTTTCTTCTTGTGGCTTATTGCTTTGTTAAAGAGGTTAGTAACAAATGATTATAAATGCTTTCCTAGGTTATACATTTTCAATTTTAACTTGTGCCTTACCAGGTCACCTCAAGACAAACAAATGAGGTGTAGTGTGCTCCCAGGTTGAATCAGCAAAGGCACACATATAGCTGTGAATTGATTGCACATGCAAGCTTTTGATTTTGTGTTTGCTTCCTTGGCCAGGCAAAAACCAGATTTGGGTGAGGAAGCATTCATTTCTGTATTTGGGAAAGCTTTAAAAAATAAGTGCTACTTTTGAAATTTCTACCTGTCTTAAACTGTGAACTTTCAAAAGGAGACTATACACTGGGTAATTTGTAGGAACCAATGCTGATCAATAGGCAAGGTTGGGTGATGATTCATTATTGAGTTGGGTAGAAGTCTAGTTGTCCTAAGAGGCCTTGGATATATGTTTATTTGAAAGCCGATTCAACATAAATTTGAAAAACCAGTGTCACTTATATTTTTTACTGTAGTAACTGTAGATTGCTAAATAACATGACAGGTTTCATTTTACTTAAAATATGGTGGGTGAAAAAGGTGAAGGGAAGAAGAAGTACAAATTGGCAGTTACAAAATAGTCACTGGGGTATAAAGTACAGCACAGGGATATAGTCAGTGATGTTGTAATAACTGTGTATGGTGCCAGGTGGGTACAAGACTTACTGGGGGAATCACTTTGGGGTGTCAAACTCATTTTCACTGGGGGCCACATCAGCCTTGCAGTTGCCTTCAAAGGGCCGTACGTAATTTTAGGACTGTAAAAATGTAACTGCTCCTTAACTAGGGAAAGGAACTCAGCACTGCTGGGTGGAAACAAGGTACTGGGCCGGGTAAAACAAGATGGAGGGCTGGATTCGGCCAGCAGGCCTTGTGTTTACCATGTGTGTGTAAGGTATATTAATTTCTTACCACTATGCGGTACACCTGAAACTAACATAGTATTGAATATCCACTGTAATTGAAACATACAATTTTAAAAACGCGTTAAAATAAGGTTTTCCCTCTATTAAGGTGGTTTATCTTAGTCTAAAGTTGGAACGAAATATGAATGTCATAAATTTTGTCATTTAAGAAGTTTAATTGGTCACATTAAAGTTAGTCTTGGGGAAAAAACACTGCATATGGCCGTGGCAGTTAATAACAGCCAGAAAGGATAACCAAACTTCTACAACATGGCTCTTCACAAACACTGGCAGAGATTAGAAAGTTGTTGGAGTTGGAGGGATATCACTTGGAAGCTCTGGGAGTTCCTTCTGAAGTCATTCTGAATTAGCAGCTAATGGGGAGCTTTCTTTGATAGCGCTATTATAATTAAATGCAGCTGGATGGAAATCAACCACAAAGGGAACTCGTTTGTTTATCATTACTTCTGACTTTGTTAGCAGATGTTTTGGAAGTACCATATAGTAGCCAGCTTAATTTGTCTCCATGTAATGTGAAGCAGGTAAACTTTGATTAATAAACTGACAAGTACATTCCTTAATTTCTTTTCTGAAGTGACTCTTATATAGCACATATGTCAAGTCCGGAAAGCACACGGATAAACATTCAATTTCTTTTTATGTATGTCAGGCCAGCTGAGATGGAGGTGTCAGTCGGTGGTGAGCTGGCTTGTCAAACGTTCATCTTGAAAGCTGCTGTAGTATCATCGCATGTAAGTAGGCTAGTGAAAGGGATAAACACATATGGCATATACATCCCAGACTACGGAACGACAGCTCTGTCGGTTGTAATCACTATTGGCTTTCCATAAGGGACTCAATAATTTTCAATAAATTGGATCCTTTATGAGTTTAAACATTAATTCATCTATTTAAAAAGGGTAATTTTGACATATCCTTTGCCTATAATAAATGCCTCCTCCACTTCTTAACAGGAATACTTCCTCACCACCCACTTTTCAACACGCTCTAAGCCTCTTCATTCAGAATGTACTTTCTACCTGATTTTCTCCCTGATATTTCAAAGTGCTTCCCCCCCACCATTTAAAGAACTCTTGAAAATTATACCCCTTCCTTAAAATCTTTCCCACTTACCTGAAGTGAATTTTTTTAATTGGCTCAAGAAAGTTAAAATATGCAGTGTCCACAATTCACATTGTATTAATTACTAGTGTTATATATTAATGTGTACTCTGATTTTGCACTTTTTGTTATTATTTGCTTAAGGTAGTTGCATATGTATCTACATGCCCTTTGATTTTTGTGAAGTCTACATCTGTTTTAATTGACATAATACCTAGCACAGTACTTTGTATGTACTTGAAAATTACATTTTTTTTTAACGCTGGTGCTATCACACTAACTGTTTATTCAGTTATTTATAACGTCTGAAAATTTGTTTCTGGGATATGTGTTTGAAAGTGTATACTTATGTATGTGTTCATGTTCTTACCTGTTTGCTGCGCAGAATTCATTTGGGCTTAAGTCGGAAAAAGGTATGAAAAAGGCTATGGCTTACTCTGAAGTTCCCTGTAGATAAGCATAAGGAAATGGAACTTTTGACACCATTCTGCATCCCTTTCTTTAAAACTCTGAGTTGGAAATGTTCTTTACATGGGCAGAGTGGATAGAAGAAGGAGCATGCACTTGGGGAAGAGATGAGCAGGGACTGGACCCCAACACTGCCTGTACCAGCTTCCTGAGCCTCAGCATCCTCATCTGTAAAACTGGGGACAACAATATCATCTTGAGAAAATTAGAGATAGTCTAGTTAAAGATTCTGGCACATAATAGGCCCTCAGTGTATGTTAGGCAATGCTATTAGAAATAAGTAACAAGCTCTTTCAAGAGAAGAGAAAAAATCTTAAAAATTGTCACTTTCATATGGAAAAGTATAAAAATGGGCTTCTGTGCTGGTCTTTATGGATGACATTCACAGCATGTATCAGCACATCAACTTAAGTATTTTTTCATGCAAAAACTTAAAATGTTAAATTATAACTGAAAAGCAATCAAAATCCATTAATGCCTCTAGAGTATCTCTTGTGAAAAGAGAGTACCTTTCCATGACCAGCTGAACGCTGACTGTACATTCCGCTCCAGAGCTACCAATTGCCATTTGATTAGAAATAATCTATCTAAGTGGTACTCTTCTAACTGGGAAAATTTTCAAGGAAGCTTCATTAAGGTCCCAGTCTCTAAAAGTTTTTTTTAAAAAACAATTGTCTATAATATAAATGTCAGGATGCACAATTTTAGGTTTCGATGTAGTGAGGATCAAATATGTGTTGGTACCTTCGTGTCACTTTAGAATATTGGAAAATTTTGTCTGGATTTTTTTTTAACCTCTTAAGCTTTTTCTCTAACGAGAAACTGTCTTTACTTTCCTTCTTTTGGGGTGAGGAGAGCAAGATTAAAGTAACAATGTTTTCATGGAACAGAAGATTAGTTAATTTTGAAAAAAATATATTGTTAAGATGATTGTCCTTGAAAAAAAAATCTTCATGTGTGAGTAATCTTATTATTTCATCTACTTTGCTAGAGAATAGAATTACCTGTAAACATTTTTTAAAAGATTTTATTTCTTTACTTTTTTTTAGAGAGGGGAGAAGGGAAGGAGAAAGTGAGATCGAGAAACATCAATGCCTGGATGCCTCTCAAGCACCCCCTATGGGGACCTCGCCTGCAACCCAGGCATGTGCCCTAGACTGGGAATCGAACCAGTGATACTTTGGTTCACAGGCCAACCCTCAATCCACTGAGCCACACCAGCCAGCGCAACACTTTATTTTATTTGTATTATTATTATTTTTACTCCCTACCTGAGGACACATTTATTGATTTTAGGGAAAGGAAAGGAGAAAGAGGAAAACATCGATGTGAGAAGAGAAACACTGATCGGTTGCCTTTCCTATGCACCCCGACTGGGAGTGGAACCTGAAGCCTAGAAATATACCCTAACTGGGAATCGAACCTGACATCTCTTGGTCTATGGTCTACAGGATGGTGCTCCAATGAACTGAGCCACACCATCCAGGGCTACCTGATAACAGCTTAAAGGAGGATCATATGCTAGATGTGAAGAAGTGTGGCCTACAAACAAGTGGCATATGCTTTCTGGAAAAGTCTGCATAATGATAGGTCAGAACATTAAGTAAGGTGGTCATTCCACATAACTTTGATTCTTGGCTCAGCATTTTAACTTATTTCTTAAGATGGTCAAATGTATAGACTAGCTAAAAAATAAGATATCTAACATTCTCTTTACAGAGTGGGGAGTCCATGGGGCACTGTCCTTCACTTGGAAATAACTGAAATTAAAGTATGTGTGCCTTTCTCAAAGCTGAGATCAGGGCCATTCTTTGTGCCAGGGTATCGACTTCTTCAGAAATCATACCACATTTCGAACATCATTCCCAATGATCTTGGCATTCATCAGG
Source organism: Desmodus rotundus (assembly GCF_022682495.2). Lineage (NCBI taxonomy): Eukaryota > Metazoa > Chordata > Mammalia > Chiroptera > Phyllostomidae > Desmodus > Desmodus rotundus. Next base: position 135,589,425 of record NC_071388.1, read on the forward strand.
CTGGTGTGAGTGAGTATAAGACACAAGGCAGTCAGATAATTTGTGGGTGTAATCACTTAAATACTGCCGTTTGAGCAGTTGATAATCAAATGACATTATTTAAGCAGGACGACTGTTTCACTCTCCCTGGATGGCAACTTGGTGACTTGTGAGATTCAGAAAAGATATTGCAGATTCAGATACCACGCCATGTCTATGGAATTTGTTGAGTCTTTTAGAGGTAATGCTACTTGGAATGTCCTCAGAGAGGCAAGTGGAAGAGAAATATCTAAAAATGTTGGTCCAAGGAGAGCTGAGACCAGGTACACAGTAGATGTCAAGGATCTTGCAGAAAGTCATATGCTATTTGCATTTAATAAGTAGGTCTTCTACCAGGTGTTATTGAAAATGGATGTCTGATGCCCATGTTTTTTATTATACTGTCTGGAATATGAGAGATTTTTTGCGTGTGAATCAAGGAGAGTCGGGGTGAGATGGGTGTTAAAACTAGAAACAAAGAGTCTGCAAAGGTGATAGAGGTTCTGTAACAGGTACTGTTCAACAGGCAAATCTGGCTGCAGGATGCTGCTGGAATGTGCACGACTTGTTCTTTGTGTTGAAGAGAAAAAATATGTCCAAATGTAAGGAGACCGATACAAGAACATGTGCGAGTCATGCTAACTGTAATACTTCTGGTGATACGCGTCTGCTTTTACATTTCCAGAAGCCCTGACCCTGCCTTCAGTCCTAGGAGCTTATCTCTCAAGCTGTTTCTGGGCCTTCGTTCTTTTGCTCACCGCCTGCAGCACTCCAGGAGACTCAGGCTGGGGTGAATGTGCCAGTGACCTTGTTGATGCAGGAGATTTCCAGTCTCTGCCGCTGAATGATCTGTAAAAAGATGAACCCCCTAAGAACTTCATCCCTTCTTGAAATTAAAGGGAGAGGGGTGCTAGTTTGAGGGATGGCTTTCTAGACGTTTATCTATTTCTGATTTTTACCCAGCATCTTTGGTGAAAAGTTCCATAGCAGAAGTCTGCAAAAGAAAACAGAACAGATGATGGAAACTGATGACTAAAGTCAGCTGTTCCTAAAAGCAGCAATAATGTCAGAGTAGTAACTGGATAATCCATTCTCTTTTGGGCTTTGCCTGTTTTTCTTGTATCTGAAGTGTCACTTGGTTGTCTCATTTGTACTTCAGCGAATGGTCCACCGTGTGGTGTGTGTGTGGAGACATATGTGAAAAGTTGCTGCATTGTAATTTTTATCATTAAAGAGCGGCCTTTGTTTCATTTTACAAGCATCACATTGATGATTTGAATAATAAAGCTGACTGACTCACTGAAGGTTGCTTCATAATGGGACAAATTTATGTACTGAGGTTCTCACTTTCTTTCCTAGATAATTATAGAAAATGTTGAGAAACAGCTACTAATTGAGTGCTCATTCCAGCTTTTGTCTATATTGAGGCTGGGCAGGTTTTCTGAGGTTTGCAAAAGAATTAAATAGCCACCAAACCTTGCAACAGTTTCTCTTTTCCCACTATGTTTTTATTAGCTTTAACTGAGTCCCTGGGCTTAAATGTGGTTTATCCCCAAATTTTCACACTCACCTTTTATAACAATCACATATTGGAGGATGTTTTCATTTTAGGAAAAAAGTGTGATCAAAGACAGGTCATATGTTTCCTTCTTTGAGGCAGCAGAGGCAAATGGGCAAGGTTCAGATCAAATGTTTTTGCTAGCATGATATTCAATAGGTAACAGTTGCCCTAAAGCAGGGCATGAAAGAGTTAGGAGAAAAAATAATAGAAACTGGAAAACCTTTGAAAATCCATAACATAAGGTGTTTTGAGAATCAGAAATTGAAAAAAAATTTATAGGAAATGAATTTATAGGAAATGCACTGTAGAACATAGGGATGCTGTTTCATAAGTCCTCCTCTTCCCTCCCATTGCAGCTCTTCTAGTTGGGTCACGACAGTCTCTCTGTCTTTGTCTTTTAGGGCAACTTCCTTACACTACTCTTTGCCTTCACACCATGCGTTATCAAGTATATCTTTCACGGGATTTCAAGGCTAGTTTTATTGAAGCAAATTTCTGATCCTATTACTGTTATGTTAAAAATAAATAATTCTTTAAATCTAAGATAATAAAGCTTTAACTGTTAGCATCACATTATTTAACTTAGCTATGACAAGGCTTATTCTCTAATATCCTGCATTCATGTTTCCACCAAGCTGGAATAACTATTTGCTCTTTTCAAGCAAATCCCTCTGTGACCTTACCTGGGCATATGTGCTCATTCTCTTTCCAAAACCTGTGCTCCTCAACTCTTCCCCTATATATCAGTTAAAATTCTCCCTATCCTTCAGGGCACACTCTAGCACGCAGCCTCTGAGAAAGCCCCAGTGATCTTGACTCTTGACTTCCTCCCCTTGAGTGTGGGCTGGACCTAGTGACTCATTTCTAATGAACATAGGGATGAAATGTCACTCCTGGGATTTGATTGCACAAAGACTGTGACGTGTCTCTTACTCTTGCTCTCTTGTTTCACTTGGAAGGAAGCTGGCTGCCATTTTGGGAGCTATGCTATGGAGAGACCCAGATGGCATGGATTTGAGGAAGGCTTTTAGCCCATGAGCAGTGGGGACCTTAGGCTCTCACTCCAATAGCTGAAAGAAACTGGGTCCTGCCAGCCATTATGTGAGGGAGTTAGAAGGAGATTCTCCCACAGAAGGACCTGCAGAAGAAACTGCAACCCAGATACCACTGTGATAGTGACCTTATGAGAGACCTTGAGGCAGGAGCTTCCAACTAAGCTATACCAGGATGTGTTGTAAAAACTGTTGAGAAGATAAATGTTTAAGGCAAAAGAATTTTGGTGGCTGTTGCATCATAATACATGACTAATACAAATATTGGTACCAAGAATTGGGTTTAAATGCTCAAACTTTCTTAAATTCCTTCAGTAAAAAGTAAAATCTCTCTTTTATATGTTCCTAAAATGTACTGTGTATATTAGTACTTTGTAAATTTTCAAATTCTGCCTTATTTTGTTTTTAGTTGCATATGATTTTTCTCCCATATACAATTGCAAACTTCCCTGAGGTCAGGGGCCATGCCATATTTTTCTTTAAATCCTATCTCCCCTGCCCACCTCCCAGAGTTTTGGTAACAGATTTTATGTAGTGAGTGGTCAATGAATATTTGTTCAATTGAATTTAGTTAATACATTTAGTCATGCTTCAGTGAACCAAAATTAGTGAAGAAAAATAATTGGCCAATTCATGACTCAAGATTTTACAGCTTTTGAATTGTGTCAAGAATTAGTGACTGTGAACTCTGGTGGTTTATTCAGAGACATCTTTCCAAATATTTCATGCTACTTGACATTATTCTTATTTGGTGGGGTATGTGAATTACAGAAAAAAACATAATTTGTTGAACTCTGTATAGATTTAAGTAATATTTTCTTCCATGTTAAAATATGAAGAATCTTATATTTTGTTATATGACAGTATCTACTGGACTATCAGAATATGAGGGTATATTTGACCTAAAAATGATAGCCCCCTGGACAACCTCACAGCATCAATTTGTCTTAAAGCGTTCTATTTTCTTTACTAAATGGTTCCACGTGGACACGGGTTTCTACACTCCGTAGGCCTCAAGAACTCACAAACTGCTGTTGCGCTTTGACGCTGCCATGCAGTATAGAGAGAGTGTTGGCTTTGGGGTGAGGTAGTTCTGCCTTCAATTTTGGCTGAAGAATTTATTTGTTGTTCAACCAGGGGCAAGTTATTTAGTCTCTATGAATGCTCCACATATGTCAGAGAACACAATAGACCCTAGGTATTAGTGTTGAGGAATAAATTAAGTATGTGTGTATATATATATATATATATATATATATATGTTTATTTTACATTTTATATATATATAATATATATATTCCACATACAGGGTGGAGCAAAAGTAGGTTTACAGTTGTGAGTACATGAAAGAATTTATTTTTGTATTATTATAATATTTATTAATTATTGTATTATTTTCCATACAAACAACTGTAAAACCTAATTTTGCCTCACCCTGTATCCATGGAGAGAGGGAGAGAGAGAGACTGTGTGTCAAGTTGTGCTTAATATTATGTAAATAAGCACTGTAAACTGCAGAACTCTTTACAAGTGTGGGCAGTCATTTTTAAAAGTGTCTTGGATGGGAACTATTTCTAATACCTCATTGCTATCACAGGTCCAGCTATTGATCAATAAGTGGTCAATAATTGTTTGTGGTTACATACGAGGAGGTGTTGGTGAGACACCAACAAGCCTCATCTAGTGCTGGACAAGCTGATTCTTTAAGGTGTGGGTCAGCCAGTAAAGTGCTTAATCACCCTCTTGGCCAGTGAGCATTAACATTACATAGTGTTTGCCTTTCTTTGTTTATTCCTTCATGTTCTTGCTCATCAATAATATCCTATTTCGCCACCAAGACCTTTTAATTTTCAGCAAAAAGTTTGATTCTTTTTCAAGAGACAAACAAACATGGGATTCTTTTCATGGTTAAAACATATCAGATATCATAGCAGGTAGAAGGCCTAGCCTCAGATAAATGGGAGGGTAATGCTGTGGGCCTACTCACCTCCCATTAGAGGAACTGCCAAGTATGCCGGGAGACAAAGGACATCATTTTACAGACTTTCCTTGCATATTGATTTTAGATGTAGCAGCCATGGAGGTGCACAGCTCAGATCTCCCTCACGGGAGAGCACTACCTGGGACAGAGTTGACTGGTGGCCCCAGCTGCCCCCACGACGAGTGAAGACATGCCTCCCCTAGCTGTTCCACCCAGTGGCTGAATGTGGTAGGCCTACTAGTGCTTGCCCTGAGACTGAAGACTACTCTTTTTGACCTGGCTGATAATTTCTCACAAGTGCTCTGATGTCTGAGGGCATCCCTACTCAATTCTTCCTTTTCTATATCTTTCACAAGTATTAGACTAGACTTGAAATCTAAAGTCTCTTTCTGTCTGCTCCTATTCTCTATCTGCTTACTCACAAGAAATGTCAAGCCCCCAGATCTTGCATGTCAAGCTCTGCCTTGACTTCCCAGAGATCTGCACCGGCACAGTGGTAACATGCCATCATATAGAAATACAGGTCCGCTCAGTAGGGTTGCCACACTGGCTCAGTATGGAGCGTTCTACCCGTGTCTTCATGTCCTGGAATCTGTGTTCTTGCACTGAACAAGATATGCCTGCAGTCTTGGTCGTGAAAGAACCTGTACATTTATAAAGGAAAGAAGACAAACCTTTCAAATTCAGTAGCACAATCATGGGCTCCAGACTTACAGTTTGTATTTTTGTATGTACCATTAATCCACCAATTAGCCTATAATCTCCTTGAAAGCAGTCATCTCCAACTTATATCTATTTGGACTTTTACCTTTGACATTAAACACTCTCAGTACATGACAAGAAATATACACAAAATGAATCATTCCATAGTGGATCCAAGAAGGATGTGTGAACATTCAGACCTAGGCTAAAATCCCAGGTAACCTAGTGCTGCTAGTGCCCTAATCCCAGGAACGCTTCTTATTTGTGTAACCTTGGTTTTGTGACTTTTGCCTCATCAAGCCTCAATGTTCTCATCTGTCAAGTGGGTTTTGTGAGGATGGGATGAGAAAGTGTAGTGAACATACAGTCTTTGGTGCAGTTAGCTATATATCTATATGGTATCAAGAGTTAATAAGATTCCTTGAAAATTAATGGTAACTATTGTTGTACATTGCAAATTCTTCTGTAAGCACACTTGAGAACAACATGTATTTTACCAAATATTAATTTTTCAGGATCACAACTTGAAGGAAATTAAGCTAACTTTTATCCTGGACTCTGCCCTCTAGGTGCATAATATGTCATCCAGCTAGCGGCTAAAACAATATTAACAGTATTAATATTATAATTAAGAATTATATAATTATAATTTTATAATGTGATGATTAATAACACTTTTTATTAACATTAATTAATATCAATGCTAATTATTATTAATTACCAAGAGTTAGAGTTGTCTTGAATTATTTTAAAGTAAAAACAGCATGTAAGAAAGCTGTCTTTTCAACTGAGTTTCTACTATACAAACACACGTGTTTATATAGTCTTGCTTATCCTACAGTCTTTATAGGCTTAGAATATCCTGAGTGAAGAGATCCCAGTAATTCGCTCAAGACCTGTTCTGGTGGCTGTTGTGAAACAGGAGGCATAGATTTCCCTTCGCTTACCTAGTTCCCATATCTTACCTTCTCAAGGTTGGCTTTTTATGCCTCCCAAGGTTACAACTGGCTGATGAGAATGAGTTACCCTCGCTGATATTTCAGGAATAAGACTGAAGACAGTTCCCAGGGCCTTTGATCTCTTGCAGGTTAGTGTACAGTTTAACACTGACCTCCAGATGATGAGGACCTTTTTTTTTCTCTCTCTCTAACTGACACATTCTAGACTCACGAATTTTAGAGTATGTAGCAAACAACTGGGGAATGTGCTTTGGTTGTGTGACTACTTTTGTCAGCCCTAAGTCATAGCAGAGGCAGCCATATCTACTAATCGCATCTGGTTGAGCCTGTGTAGTTCTCACCCTGATGATATCAGAGCATTTAGTATTGCTTGGAAACATACCCTAGCTCCCACAGAAACTGGAGTTTTTGATAACTGGATCAAAAGACATATGTGATTTCTGCAAAACATCCAGTCCTCTATTCTGCAATAGTGAAAGCATGTTCTTCCTAAATATCTATAATCTTTTAACTTCTTATGGTATATAAGCCTGAATTATCAAAGAGTTAATTAAGATGACCATGAGTGATAAGCTGAAGTAAGGAAGATTCTGATTTAGGGTATTAAGCTCACCATGTAAACTTTTTGACAGTGGAGAAAAACACTGAACCATAAGAAGTTTTTGTGTGTTCTCTGCATGGACACTAGAAAAACCCACAAAACTTAGCAAACAGAAATGATGACCTTCTGTATTACCACGTAGTTTTAATAATGATTACTGACAAAGTTCTTTCTGTGAGCTAACCTAAACATTTTATGCTGCAGTTCAAGGATATTTTTCTTGTTTACATATTTTGAAAGTACTTTTTGATTTATCAGAGAAAGAATTTTCACATGGCCCTCCACCATCTGCTTTTAATTTGCTACTAGAATACCTCTGTCTTCCACAGATCTACTTCCTCTGTTACGGAGCTGCTTTACTCTGCCTTACGTAGCAACCCTAGATTCACTTCTAGCTTCACATTCTGCCTAGCATACAGGAATGTTCATATGCGTATGCTCGATAACTAAAACCATTATGTTCAGACAACCATCAAACACTGACGATATTAGCTCCTAAACCTTTCACAACTCAATCCGTATGTCTCCAGCAGCAAATTCACTGGCTCTGAACACAACACACTCACACAGAATAATGGGGTCTCTAAGCTTTTGTTTTCCTGTACCCCAACTGATAAATATTTTTGAGCCTTGCCTCCAGTGTATATCATTTATAAACAAACTGTTGTATTAATATATTATATACATTATAAAAGGAATACCAAAACTTTAATTCCTTTTTTCTCCAAATAAATTGTCTTGTACTCTTCTCTTTGGGAAAAATATATTCCACACACTTCTCTTTGGAGACCATTATCTTCAGATATGGCAATACTATTTTAAACTATGTTCTGCCTTTAGTTTGTTGACTTAATTTCATCTCCACTTAGCTGTCAAGTATACATTTCATTCGAAGGTGGTTCGAATGAAATGTATACTTGGTTCTGTCACTTCACTGAGTAAAGTGATTCATGGAGAGCCTCTCTCAGTATAAAGTCTAAGCCCCCTCATACAAAGCTTTTCACACCATTTCCACTAGCTATCTTTCCATCTTAATCTCTCTCTGTTTTTTGCTGAAGACTTCCCATTTTCATACCATGAAATAGCTTGTAGTCTAGCTGTACACAACTTGCTCTTAATGCCACTCAGTGTCTTTGCTCATTCTGTTCCTTGTACCTGGAATAACATTCCCAATCTTCTTAACTCACCACTCAAAGACTCATTCTTCAAAAGTCATCTCAAGCATTTTCTTCTATGCAAATCCTTCCCAGTTTTATTTCAATCACTAGATATTACATGCATGGGGGAAAAGCCTATGGGGTTAACTCACACCTACTATAAATGTTAGCAAGAAGAATAAGAAAAAAAGGCTGCAAAGTTAAAATGAATAAATGTTTAAATACTGAAGAACATAATGCCACTATATTAAATAGTCAAATGTTACTGCAACTCAACTGGAGTATTACATAGTTATATTAAAAATATTTATTTGTGACAGATGGCAAAATTTAAATGTATTTGCTATGACATGGACTGGTACCTCTCAATTAGTAGTTAATCAAGTCTACTAACATCATAACATGTCCCTTTTTGTTTTTACTGTACAACTGAGCAACCTACGCTTAGACCACTCACCTAAATATTAATATCATCCCACAAGTTTGTCTCTCAGTTTTTCTAGGATATACAAATAATCATTTTAGAGCAAAGGGAACATATACAAGGATTTGTTTTGCTCACTAGTATTTTATAAGACAAAATGCTCAGCATTCAAAACTTTAAAAAAATCAATAGAATTAAATAGTATTTAATTCATCTCAAGTACAAACACATAAATATATAAAGCATTAAGTTAAATCTATAAAACAATAAATATTATGCATAATTCTTACTCTAATAGAGCAAATTAAAGTCACACATACAGTGTTATTTAAAAATAAAATGTACAAACAGAGACAAGAGGTAAAAGGACTCATGGACATGGACAACAAGGTGGTGATTGCCGAAGAAATATCAAGGAACTAGATTTAAACAAAAACCAAATATATTCTCATTACTTCATCTTCAAATAGTCATTTTATTTAATAATTTTAGAAGAGCATTATAAATTTTCATCATGGAACATTACTTAATCCTTCATTAATAGCCATATGTAGTTTTGTTTCAAATAATATATTTATAATTCATACTTATTTTCTTTATTTTCATTGTATATATATTGGCTAATATAAGGTTACTTTACCAATATCTGTATTGTCATACTTCAGTCCATTTGTTCAGAAATGCTTTGTGGTAGATTAAGAATTATTTTGTGACAGCAATTTTGTCATTTCTCATTTCCTACTCTGGAGTATTATGAAATAATTTTAAGTAGGAGCACCTTTACATCGCTTGTGATTGCAATGCTGTGTATAACTCTCTGGGTTGAGATGATGTTCATTAAGCAAGTGATTTAATCACAATCTGATAAATTTTTACTGATGTTTTTGTCAAGAGGTTTTTATATTTATCCATATATTTACCTTTAACAAAGCACTTGATATTTTCATATGACTTTAAGTTACTGTCTAGCATCCTTGCATTTCAACTTACAGGATCCCCTCTATATTTCTTGTAGGGAAGGTCTAGTGGTAATTAACTCCCTCAGCTTTTGCTTCCCTATTTTCCTATTTCTTATCATAATTTTTCACTCATTTCTAAAGCACAGTTTTGCCAGATATAGAATTCTTGGTTGACAGTTTATTTTTTTTTCCGGTACTTTAAGTACATGATCCTATTGCCTTCTTACTTACAAGGCTGCTGCTGAGAAATCTGCTGACAATTTTATTGAGAATCTTTTGTGCAGGATGATTAACTTTTCTGTTGTTGCTTTCAATATCCTCTCTTTGTCTTGTAAAAGTTTGATTAGAATGTGCCTTGGTATAGTCTCTTTGAGTTTATCTTATTTGGAGTTAATTGGGCTTCTTGCAGGTGTATAATCATGTCTTTTCTCAATTTGTGGAAGCTTTTAGCAATTATTTCTTTAAATAAGCTCTTCGCATCTTTTTGTCTTTCATCTCTTTCTGGGACTCCCATGATGTGTATGTATATTGGTCTTTTTATGATGTTCCTTTCCATAAGGACTTTAGGCTCTGTTCTCTTTTCTTACTTCTTTTTTCTCTTTCTCCTCAGACTCCATAAATTCCAATAATAAATTCCAATGGCTTTTCTTCTGGTCCACTAATACATTTTTTTTTTGAGTTTTTCTTGATCCTCTCTTGTGTATCCTTCAATTCAATTATTATATTTCTCAAGTGCAGAATTTGTAGCTTTCCTTTTTATACTTTGTTGATATTCTCATTTTGTTCAAGTATCATTTTCTGGATTTTTAAATGTATTTTTTGTTTCTTAGTTCTTTCAGATTATGAAAAAAGTTGTTTTAATGGCATGGGTTAGTATGTCTAAAGCTTGCATTTCTTCAGTGATGCTTAGTGGAATTTATTCTTTGAATGTGTCATATGATCCTGTTTCTTTAATTGTCTTACGATCTTTCATAGAAATTTGGGCCACCTCTCCCAATGTTTGCTGACTGGATATATTACAAGAGAATGACCTTCACTAATGAGTCCAGTGTAGAAGTTTAAGGTCCTCTCAGGCCCTTTCTGTGCATGCATCTTCTGTGGGCCTGTGTGTGTGCTTTCCGCCCTAATTTCCCAGTATACCTGACTGATTTTAACTGCCTTAATTTCCCTAGGAGTCTCACCCCTGCTTCTTCTTGAACTTTAGCTGTTCTATTGTACCCCCTTGTCTTTAATCACTTGACCCCGAGTGAATGAAGGTCTGCAGACTCCTTGCAGTTTTCACAAGTCATGCCCACTGCTTCCTGCTGCTTTTCATAGCCTGAGATCTGAGATACTTTAGTCCATCTGTGCTTCAGGTTGAGTGACACGTAGACCAGTCCCTCAGGCAGCCTGCAGAGAGGTTAGAGAGTTAAAATTTGCCTTACTTGGTTCCCTTCAGGTCACTGAATAGGCTTGGGGACTGACTAGACTGCTGCTTTCTTTAAACTGGTTGAGGCAAGTGTGAATAAAATCTCCATGAATTTTTTTAACATACTGCACATGGCTTTTTTGGTTGAATGTGCTTGGTTGGTGTAGATATTTAACTAATTTCCAGAGTGTCTATAAAATTATTTTAGTCAGTTTCAATTTGTTTATTTAGTATTTCCATTGGGGATTAAGGGCTTGGAACTTCCTAGTCTACATTTTGCTGATGTCAACAATTTCAGAATTTTAAAAAGACCATAAAAGATACCCCTTTGAATTACCCCTGGTCTGATTTTCTGGCCTCTACTGGAATACTTGCTCCCCCAGACTCGTGTCCTTTTCTGTGGCTGACCCCTTTGCTGTGTCCTCTGAGGTAGCGGGCCCAGTGGGACTTTAATATTTTTCTGCCATATTTGACTCCTCTAAGACAAACATTCAGAACCATTAACTTCAGGCAGCTCTTTTCCTCTAGCCAGAGGCTATCTTAAGGAATTTTTGTTTCCTTCTGCCAATTGGAAAATGAAGGACCTGGTCAGGCAGAGGCGACCACCTGCTTCTGAGGATTGTTCCTGTTGGTTTGCTTTTCCTTTTTCTGTTTTGGCGGTGGTGGTAGTGTAGATTGGGTAGAGATGGGATAGGTGGGTAGGGCAATTGTGGGAGAAGAATATAAAAAGGGGCCATGTGGGCTTCAGGTGAAGGGTGCAGAGATGGGATGTTGGAAAAGGCAGAGGAAAGGGAATAGTGAATAAAGTTATTGACTTATATTCAAAATAATGTCTCCCTTCACATTCTTAATATTACAACATAACATGGTTTACTAAAATACTGTATGACAGTCTGATTTATCTTTGTACTCCCAGTATCTAACAGGGTGTATCGAACACTTAACAATATACATTGAGGGAAAATGGCAATTATTTAGTCTTAAAAGTGGCTCTGAATGCAGACCTTTGATACATCCTTCTCCCACGAGAGAGTTAGTGTTTATTCCCAAGTAGTGTTAACATGAAGCTGTCCATAAAGAGTATTACAGCTACTTAAGTTTGAAGTATATATGAAAAATATTTTAAAATGCATGTAACTTTCATCTTTGTGAAATCTAAAGGAGATTATGAGTGTAATGAATACTATTTTTTTCCTGATGCAAAATTTCCAGTTCTTCTCCTATTGTCTCTCTCTGTCTTAATCAATCAATTATTTGTGTTGAGTATGTGTTTGCTCAGTATTTTTCAAGGTGCTATAAAACAAATGTCATAGCTCTGGTTTTAGAAGAACAATATAATATACCTGCTCTCTTCTTTTCAGTCCCATTAAGCAAATAATTTGTATCTTTCATCTAGGACTTTCTATTCTATTACATTTTTGCCCAATTTTATTTTAGCTTTTGATGAGTGAGAATTGGAAGAAGGTGGGAGAATGGTCTAAGTTTCTCCTGAGAGACAGCTCATGTATAACAAATAGCTTGGACTCAGCAGCAGAATATCTAAGTTCTAGTCCTAGTTATTTTACTCTCTACTGATGTGTAATTGTTCAAGGAAATTTAATTCTGCATTTTCTCATCTATAAAATAATGATAACCGTAGTTGCCTCACATTCCTTAATAAGGTTTTTACTTTTTATGGGGGTCCAGTTGAGATCATGTGTGAGAAGATGCTATAAATGTGCATGAATTGTTGTGATGAGCCTTCCCTTGACCCTCCCTTTAGTTCCACTTTGTCTGTTGGAGGAAACCCTCAGTAGATTGGAGGGCACACATGGCAACAATGAGCGCCCAAGGTGGTGGCCCATGGAGAGCATAGGTTGTCAACAAATCTTTGTGGGTTGAAAACAGGAATATTGAAAATCTTGTGTGTGTGTGTGTGTGTGTGTGTGATTAGATCATGTCCCACCCCTGCTCACAATTCTCCGGGGACTTTCCAAACCACTTAGCATAAAATCCAGTGCCTTTTCTATGGCCTTCAAAACTATTCCTCTGGCTTCAGACTTATTTCCTCCTCACTCCTCTTCACTCCTACATCTTTGCTGTTTCACAAACTTTCCAAGCCCAATGGCTGCTCAGGAACTGCACATTTCTATTCCTCTTTCTATAAAGCGCCCAGTCATTAAAGTTGCATGACTTATGCTTTCTTTTTATCCAGGTTTCTACTCAGACATCAGCTCTTCCAAGAGGCCTTCTGGGGCTATCTATCTAAAATAGCATCCCTGACTCTTTAGTCCCAGGATCCCATTTTATTTCTGTTCATGACACTTAATGTTACATCTCTTTATTTTCTATATACACTTTTTGTATTTCCTACCAGAATGTAAACTCCAGGATAGCAGGGCCTTGCTTATTATTTTTGCAGGTCTATTCTCAGTGACTGGCACATTGTAGCTGCTCAATAAATACTTACTGAATGAAATACATGACTGACTGAATGAATGAACAAATGTGAGGTCTATTCCATAAATTCTACATAAGATCTGTAGCCAAGTCTATATTTTTAGAATTGCTTTATTTTTTTTAATATAGATTAAACACCTGATCATAGTTAATAGCACTTAGCTTTTCCCACTTTTTGTAATGGCCCACTCTTTTGCTTTTACCTCGAAAAGCTGGATGGATTCTTTTAAGCCATTGCTTTGAAGACATTTGTGTATTTTTCTAAAGATGTTTAATGAGTTGGAAATAACTATGCATGAAGCACTTTCAGTGTAGCCTTTACAAAGTTAGCTTTTGCAGTTTAGAATTTGTGTTAGATAACCCACTGGAGAAAATGCATTCATTTGTATCACATTGTTTCTATTGCAGATGATTTTTGAAGCTACTTTCAGAGTTATTTAAAATATGTGGTTATAGTAAAGTGATGAGAGACACATCCCCAAAAGACAGAAATTCAAACTGGGCTCACGTGGAACTCAGTTAAAGAGTTTTGCCGGCAGCATCGGCACATAGGCAGTTAGAAGCAGCTCTATCTACCAGGCAGTGGCCTGGCTGCCGACACAGATGCTGAGTTTGAGGAAAGCAAAACTCATTGTAATTAGTGAGATTCCAGATTTTAGTGCCCTAAACACTTATGAGAGTAGCTACCCCATAAGCAGAGGGAAATGTAGAGAAACTATGGAATTTTAGAGGCCTTAGCACAGTTGTACTGGCTCTTGACTACCCCAGTAGAACTGAGTTTTGTATTACTGCAGTAATTTTTTTAGCTATAGGATATAGCAATGTGAGCTGACATACAAGGCAAGAGGTAAAGGAGAGAAGATGATAATTTCCTGTTAGGTAGATACTTGTATGTCCATAAACCATGTAGTTAAACAGATACAATTGTATGTATTCCTTAGTTAAAAGTAGAGCTCTAGCACTGATGTGTGGGGGGTCTACAAAGAGGAAGTCACCTTTAAACATTTTATTAAAAACGTGCATAGATTGAAAGGAGAGAAATCACGCAAATATATTTCTTTGTAGTCTGTTACTATCTTCTTCTAATAAAGAACAGTCTACCCCCAGGTTTGGCTAGGAAAATATTTACTCTAATTTCCTCTGATTCCTTCTTTTAGAAAAGGACAAGCAACTCTGAAGGCAACATTAGTGCGATGTGCCGGGAAGTGACTTGCTGAGCTCTGGAATGACAATGGAGAGCATTGCTATGAGCCCCTCAGGTGCTGCCTGCGGAGCTGTGTTTGTTTGCAGCGTTTTCACACGTACTTATTCAATACAGCCTTTGTTTTTCGGAAGATGGAAAACAGTACACTGCATTATGCTGTGATTTCGAAGTGACAGTGTCAGTGGGACTGGGGTATAAGATTTGAAGTGAATCGAGGCTGAAAACCAAAGCTTTGTTTTTGCTTAGTTAGGAAGGAAAGTTAAATTTAAGATTTTTTCTCACTCCTGCTCCCACCACTGGAGAAAGAAAAACAAGTGAAACAACAAAAGAACAACAACTGCAAAACCAAATTTGTGTCTTCCTTGTGCTATTTTTAGTGAGAGAATGTGTTTTCAAATATACTTCTATGTTTTGGGGGAGAAGAAGAACAATGATGGACAACACGTATTTAATACTAAACAAATAATATATGTCAATGTAGTTACCATTTGACATTCTGGAAAGTGTCTATTTAGAAAGGATAAAGTGATACATACCAGCAAAGAACAGTGTCTGTTATTGTGCTTTCTGTGGTAAATTCAAATCATAACAAATTTCGTCCCCACAGCCAAAATTTGTACTGAAAACTTAGAGTCTGAAAGGGTGAGGCGAGGCATGGCGCTAAACCACCGCGGTGCAAATGGGCTCCAAGCTGCCCCTGCGTTCGAGCCGGCTGTGGCCCAGGGCACCCTTGTGGTTTCACCTTCTTCATCCAGTAGACTGAGGGGCCTTCACTGCAGTGTTTCTAACATGTGTTCCTCACACTCTGTGAATCACTTTGTTTTACAAAATAGGTAAGTCAAACACTGTGGTGAGGCCTTTAATAATATATCCACAGGATTTTTTCTTCATGTTTGTGCATGTGTATATGTGTGCCAATAGACTATAACTTGGACGTTATCATTCAACAGTATGAGAGTTGAAACTATTACCGACCTTTGCATTCATGGAAGGGTGGATGGATGTAATTCTCCTGATGATGCTCTCCCATTTCTGTTTTTTCCTATTATAGTACTCATGATTTTTGGTAATTAAATTTTCTGTTCTTGTCTTTCATTTATTTCTGCTGATTCCTTTCTTTAATGATATGTTGCAGGGTCTCAGATCTTAAAAATAATTTTTAAACCCACAATAATCATTACCCTTTATCACTCTCTTCAAATCCAAGAGTAATGTTACTTACTTAATTACTTACTTTCCTTATTTTCCTAGTTAGTCATTAAAAATATGTAATAACACTTGACCTTGTCATTTACACACTGCCTTTTTGAAATTAGTTTCCAGTCAGTCATAATTCTGAATATTCTTTTCAGGCTCCCCAAACTTACAGTAAACATGAGACTTTGCTGTTTTCTGGAATTGAGGCTTGGCCTCCTCTTTACATTTTCTTCCAGTTTCCTAGTTCCTACGCTTGAGATCACAGATTATTAATTACCTGTAGTTAAGTCATCGATCATAAACTCTACTTTCCTTCTGGTCAAAGTTACCCAGACACCTTACTGGCACTTCAGTCTCAACGTGTTCAAAAGAGAAGCGATAGTTGTCTTTCCCTACTTCCCAAGTCAAATTGCCTTCTCTGTATTCCCCTCCTAATCCAGTTCATGGGCCCAAAGCTTACAATCTGCCCTCTTCCCTTTCCAAACCCATTGATGTTGCTTTAGTTCAGACTTTCGTAACTTCACACTGGTGCTACTAAATTGGAGTTTTATCAAGTTTTTCTGTCCAGCTTTTTTTCTCCTCCCATTCATTCACCATGGTGCAGTTCAGAGAAATTATTGAAAACTATAGATATGATCATGTACATCACCTATTTAAAACCTTTCTCATTTGCTCTTGCCTTCTAGACAAGTCCAAAAATCAGGGAATGAAAAATCGTTTCTTTTCCATGCCTTTCTCTCCAAATTCATCTCTTATACTTCCCCCTCTTGCTCTTAGAAACTGTACTAGAGGCAAACACACTACTTAGGATTCTCCAAGTATGGCATGCTGTTTTATATTCCAATCCCTTTACTGTTTTCATTACCTAAAGTGCCCTTTACACATGATCAGCCTGGTAAACTCCTGTTTATCCTACAAGACCCACCACATGAAACTTTTCACGATACTCCGCATAATCACAAGTGATTCTCCTTTCCTCGAGTTTCCTGAGTCTGCTCTCCCATACTTGGTCCAGGCCACATTTACCTTCTCTCCCTAACCATGTTTTATTTATATGGGAATGCCCAGTGCCTAACACTACTCCTGATTAATAACAGTTAACCCGCAAATGCTGGGTAAGCAACGCGCCAGAAAATATTTGAGGAGTGTGGTTGGTAATGCACCATTATTAGCTGAGGACTTTGTGATCTTTTCTTGGGACCTTTCTCCTCATAAAAACAACCAGTGAGCAAAAGAATAAAACAGGGAATAGGTTGGTATTAAAATCTTGAAGGATAATGTGGCTGTTGATAGGGAAAGATCAAGAGGAGGAAGCGGGAGTATTTTGGGCACTTCTGAAGGGAGATGGAGACCATCTGGAGAGGAGGATGCTGCGGGAATGAGTGCCAGGATAGAGATAAAAGTGCATGGAAAGGAAATGGTGGCTGAACAACATCAAAGAGGGAACTCGACTGCAGAATTGAACAAGTAACTGCACTCCCTCTGGCAGAGAGACAAGTGGGTGGCATTGGATGATGCATCCTGATGGTTATGACAAGGACTAAGAAATGGGGAGAGAGTTTTTTGCAGGAGAGCTTCCCCCAGTGTAGCTGGGCTTATGTGCTTGGGACAAAGTAACACGAAACACTGGGGTATGTTCTGATGTTTTCAACTTCTCTTTATGAACAAATGTATCTAAATATGTTTTTCTCCTTTAAATAACACTAACCTAAGCTGTTATTTTTTTAAAGTAGACCTTATTAACATGTTTAACTTTTTTCCCTTTTTAGAAAAAATCCATCCAAATAGTACAAGTACACCAAAAGTATTGTTTAAGGTGATATCCTTCCTTTCTGAAATCAATCATTTCTGTGTTCTGCCATGGATGTTTCTGAGCAGAGCTCAGGTACATCTGTGTGTGCACAGAAAATTCATGTGACTAAAACAAGATACTGTATTTGTTTGCCTTATAAAAATTATAAATACAAACATCCTCTTCAACCATTTGCTTACAATTAATTGCTAATAATAGATAGAAAGCTTTGAGAGCAACAGGAAGTATAAATAATATAGGCAGAAAAAAGAGAAAAGAATAGTGTTAATAATAGTTGCAGATGGTTAGCGTTTTCTCTGGAAAGTATTGTTTTAAATTTCTGTTAAATCTTGCCAGATTTCGGGCGATTGTTTGATCTTAAGTAGAACATGTTGCCACTACTTCGGTGATAGTAAAAGCTGCTGAAACATTTGCAAAATAAAGATCAATATACTGGAAATGCATGAACGTATATGTTTAGGTGATAAATCCGTAAGTGCCATAAAGAAGTGATTTTTGTGTGGTGTAACACACAAAAAGAAAATCCGAGAATCATGTCGGGTCCTTGCAAGTATTCGTACAACACCCATGATCTGAACTGTATTTTTCTTGGATGAAATAAGTATTAAAAAAGAAAACAACCTTTGGAAATACATGCATGCATATATGTCTTCCTTAGCATTCCTGAAATTAATTTCTTTTTTGTTTTTTAAATAATGAAAACAAAACCAAACAATGTAAGTAATTAATATGTGTGCTAATCTAGATACTTGGAGACTTTAATAGTATAGTTACACAGGAAATATTTTAGTATGTTTTGTAGCTGCCTGGCTGACTCACAGTTCACAGCTTCACATAAGGGTAAAATGGTGATATGTTTAATATTGTGTTACAGTTGAACATATTTGGCTTTTTAGCTAACAAATTTTAGTAAAATATGCAAAAACTGTATCATCTTCAACTTGAGGAGCTGTCAATCGATGAGAATATGGCACCAAAAACCAATTAGTATTAATATGTAAGTAGCGCAAAGTAGCTAAAATGGAAAAACAACAATGCAAGCTAAACACCAACAGTGACAAAACACTACCCAGTCATGTTTGGCTACTACTATAGTATTTTATTGATATTAATAAAAGGTGGGTATATTTAATTAACTTCCACTTTCAAATCAATTGTACCTTTGTATATCTTCAAGTCCATATAAAAACAATAGATTAGTACTGGGTATCATTTGGGACACTGATTTATTAAGGAGTCTGAGGAAGAACCTAAAACAACTTTAAAAACTGTTTATACAAAAAGGTGTTAATCTAACAAAATTCCTTGAAAGCTGTCCCTCTTGAACTGACAGTCACAAAATTGTATTCTCTTTGTGATCTAAGTGGAAATGATCCATTTTCTGTCCAAATTACTGATCACTATGTCAGTTACACATCAGTCAGATCAAATGCCACTAATAAGATGCTAAAAAGTGCCTCTGAGAACTAGGAGGATTCCTTTAACAAGGCATGAAGTGATTTTCAATCCATTTCTTACTTGTAATAAGCATTATGATTCTTACAGATTGTTCTGTTATGATGTAGTTTTAATCCTCTATGAGAAGGAAAAACACATTGTAGAATTCTAAAAATAAGTTAAGAATTAGGTTTGGGTAGCCTTCTTAATGGGCACCCTACCTAAAATCTGGCTAATAACAGTTTTTCTGGAAGTACTGTGACCAGCCAACTGAGGAAGACTTTTAAGAAAGGCTATAAAAATATTTGGCAAATTCTTTTTTTAATGAATTAAGTTTTCAAAACTTGCATTTGACTTCTAAAGAATTTTGTTTCTCATGTTCTGAATCAAATCCACCAACTCCAACATACCAAACCAATGAATAATCATGGGAATCCGATGAAGAAGCAAGGAAAATGTTGCCTCGTGGAAGAGAATGCTTTATTTTTCCATGTGGAACTTAGTTGCCTATGAAAGCAATTTTACCAAAATAACCTATTTTGGGGGGTTTCCAGTTGCATCATTTATCCCATTATTTACCTGCCTTTCTTCCCATTTGACTATAGTGACCGCATCTTTGATTAAATTGAATGCAATTCCACTCATTAGTAAATGTTAAAGATAAAACAGTGAGTAAAATCCTAAGAGCAATGGAAAGGAACACATACTGGAATAGGGGGTGGTGACAAGACCATATCAATCTTCCTGCTGCATGAAAAATGAATAGCAGAAGCATGAGTCGATCAGGTGCCATACTATTGCAGTCATCTGCGTATGGCATGGGGAGGGCTTGGATTAGGGTGGCAGAACTGGTGATAGGTTTGGAACTGAAAAATGCTTCATGAGTAAAGTTGTAAGACATTTTGTTGGTTTGCATGTGGAGCACAGGGTGGGATTGTGAGTGGTGCTTTGTATTACTCAGTCACTAGGAGAGAATACTGGGTGTGGGCCAGGTTGGGGTGGAGAAAATGGGGAGAGAGATTTGGCTTGGGACATTTGGGACATATTGAATCTTTTTCCCCTTAGCATTCCAGACTTCATTGATAGAGTCATGTCTTAGTAAGAGGTACATAAATGAGCCCATTAGTTAGGGGTATGACCCACATCCTTCATATATACAGCAATATTCTACATTTTTTCAACAAACCATCCCTCCTATCGAAGCCATAGAAATATTTCATCATGGAACTTTTCTTAAGTAGGATTTATATAGTTGCATTTTTAGTTCTCTCAACAAAATAAAAAAATGAATTTCTTTGATTCTTGTCTTTAAAAAATATCTTATTTACTGTCATTTGATTAATGGTTCATATATGGGTCCTACTTTTTGCAGTTGCCAATAGTCTAATAGATCATGATAAGCTCTTAATTTTGAGGATTCGGGTGCAAGAAGTTCCAAGCATGGTTTTTCTCATGTTTTTTAGAATTTCATTCTCTTGGACTAGGAATGTATGTTTTTGCTTCATAAATTTTAAAAGAGCCTTCTGTGCTTTATCTCTAAGCACAGTGACTAATCTGAGCCCAGTAACTAATCTGAGGATCAGGAAATTTGACAGACACCTCCCCTCCAAGATACACAGATATACTCATGAATTCCCTTTTAAACAAAAATGAGTTAGAAAACAGTACTAAACATATTTGACCAAATTGAGAAAAAAATGCTAATTCTTTGGTTCTGTCTATGCTGGCAAAATGGTTGAAATTTTGTGATAGTTCTTTGAATACTACTGTAAGAAAACCTGATTTGAAGATTCATTTTCTCATTTCCTGCTGAATCATGTACACACTTTTTGGCATAGTGTTTAAGCATTCCACAGCCTGCCACTGAGTGACTTTCCTATCTTTATCCTCCTCTAATCCTCTCTCTAGAAGCCTGTGCTCCAGACAAATGAGACTGCTTGTCATTTTCAAAGTTTCCTAATACTGTTCTCTAGACCTGAAATATTTTGCTCTCTTACCAGACTACTTCCCTTCTTTCCTTTCACTTCCTGCCCATCTTCTATTTAAAACTCTCAAAATTTTGATTACTTTTTTTCAAGGCCTGTTATAAAATGCTAGCTCCACCGTAGCAATGCATTGTTACTTAAAAAAATTATTTTATTATTGTTCAATTACAGTTGTCTGTATTTATCCCCTAACACTCCCCCCCACCCCAGCCAAACTCACCTCTCTCCCTTGCTTCCACCCACCCTCTTGGTTTTGTCCATGTGTCCTTTGTAGTTTTTCCTGAAAACCCTTCCCCCCAATATCCCCTCCCACCTCCCCTCTGGTTACTGTCAGATTGTTCTTAATTTCAATGTCTCTGGCTATATTTTGCTTGCTTTTTTTCTTTTGTTGATTAGGTTCCAATTAAAGGTGAGATCATCGTTACTTTTTAAAAGTATTTTAGATTCTTTGCATGCTTATCTTATACTTTAACCTTGTAAATCTCCTAGTCATCTTCATCTGAATTCTTGTAGCTATCGTAGTGACTCGTACATATCATGCAACTAATAAATATTTGTTTGAATTAAGTTGAATCATTTCCCGCCGACAGCTCTTATTTACATTAGGCATTGGGAAATTATTCAAATCACGGAATCATCTTGTTTGCATAGACAAAGGTACTGTACCAGGCTCTCCCCATTATATTGCCTCATTAGGCCTCATTCACCAAACATGGGTTGAACACCTACTAATTGCAGTGTGCTGTGTTACTCTGTCCAGGAAACAGGACCAAATATAATTACATAATCATGTGTCAGGAAAAATATATAATTATGTGCATCTCGCATATTCAAAATAAATTTCTAAAATAAAATAAGTAAACTAGCTTGATATCAATTAAATCTTGTCCAAAGAAAGATTGAATATTCAGCTTTGTTCAATCTCATGTAAATGCTGATAAAGAGAGTTAATCCTGCCACTTGAGAAAAACAACACACATCTAACCCAGGCACTCATTTATTCAATAACTTTCTCAACCAAATTCGTACGGGAAGAAAATTTTTTCTTCTCAGAGCCTTGGTTATTTTTCAAGGACACTTCAAAGGAATTGGTTTCAGAGTCTCTGATTTTAGGTATGTCTCTCTGAATTAGTTATAAACAAGGCAGAAGTGGAGCCAAAGTCTGGCAGCAGCAAACAATTGTGGAAAATCTGTGAAGTAATGTTGTCCTTGCAACATTTTCCGGCCTATTTTTCAAGACCCATGGACTTCAGATAAGCATTAGGTATGTGTCCAAAACAAACCACTGGGTTTTTGAAGCCACTGTCCATCCTTGGTGTAACTTTCTCACAAACAGTAAATGTAAAAAAATCCACTCCTTTTCCCATGATTAAAATTTTCGAGGGCGAGGTGAGGCAGGGAACTACCTGCGTACATGTGATCTGACAATTCACTTTTTTCATTTAACATTTCTGCCCAACATTGTATCCATAAAATGACCACGTGATGATATGCAAGCCAAAAAGCATAAAAAGTGCATTATGGGTAAGGAGTTTATTTTTGTTACTCTTTTGAAATATTCAGCTGGTATTAAAAACAGATCTTTTGAGCTGGAACAACAGTGGTACAGGTAGACTTCCTACTTTTGGAAAAGATCTGGTCTTTAGCTTATGGGAACCGAGCCGAAGCAGATGTGAAAAGTTCAACTAAAGGAAGAACAGATTAAACGCACTTTTGTGGTTGAAAAACCAAAACAGATGTTATTATTAAACCACAAAAACCTGGGTGCATTTAAGTAACACTAGGTGTCTGAATTTTAAATTTGTATTTGAAATAATTACGGCATTTAAAACTACACAGGCTGTTGTGTGCCTCTAAACTTAATCTTAAATCAAGGAGTTTACATATTAAAAAAAAAAAAGCAACCTTTCAGGAACATCGAGTATCTGTCATTGCATTTGTCATCTGAAAATGAGAAAGAAAGCATCTGACAATGAAAAACAAAACCTTTTGGTGATTTTAAAATTATTTTTCCAAAGCATTTTGCAAGCATTTATTTACATAATTTTTGTGTCTTTCCAGAACGATTCTGAAATGCCTAGATTACTGTTACAGTGTAAATCTTAGAGAGATCAAGTCACAGAGCAGAATTAAGATGATGCCAATATGTGGATTCACAGACCATTGGTCAACATACTGGAATGCTTCCCCACGTATGACAGCCTCTACCATGGGATAGAAAATGGTGCAGGAAAGCACATATAAATCAGAATTGTCCCACGGTGGTGTAGCTAGTCTTTGATATTTAATTTTGGCTCTCTCAATAACTTTTTGTTCTAATATGCCACCTCATCTGCCTCGGCCCAAAGAGGTTAGAAGGCTGAGTCAAAAGGACATGGAGACCAGGTGTTATCCTGTGAAAATTTCTGTGCTAGAGAAAAGCCAGTAAAGGGAGAACGAGGCAAAGGAAAGGTAGCAGTGCTTTGTTTCACAGTTAGCAGCCCTCGGTGATTAATCTAGATGTGCTTTACACGTTAAGCCAAAAGAGATGTATTTAGCTAAAATGGACATTAAGGATGTAGCCTTTCCCCTCTATTTGAAAAAATGAGTGTTACATGATGTGTGGATGATTTAGAAGATTGCTGGGAGGATGCCAGGCTTCTACATCACGTAATCTTTGAGTGTTATTAGTGGAAGAGCCTCTATTAATTATCCATTCCCATTGGAAGAACTCTCTTTTCCACGTTGGTTCTCAAATTGGGAGAAGAAATGGGGTGACTTCTAAATTGTCTGGAGCATTGTTTTCAAACCACGCATGCTTTGGCTCTCAACAGGAACATTTCAAAAGGTTTTTGAGATGATTACAACTCCCGCCCCTCATTCCCTCACTCTACACCCCCAGTTTGAGAACTGCAGCTTATTAACATTCTATGTGGAGGGATTACTGCTTTAGTTTAACACCCTGGGAGATTTATGATACGGCCAGACTGTTACAATCCCCACATAGTTCATATAAAAACTTGTATTACCATATTGATTACATGTTAGATTCATAATGTTCATATGTATATAGGGTTAAATAAAATATATTATCACAATTAATTTCCATATTCCTTTTTAGTTTTTAAATATGGCCGCTAGAAAATCTAAAATGACCTATGTGGCTTGCATTATATTCCTATCAGACAGCTCTATTCTATCTGGGAGAGAGAGAGATAAATGTGTGACTACTTTGGGAATATAATGCATCTCTTTACTTTCAGCTGTATTCTTCTCTTAATAGCAACCGTTTTGACTGTGAATATCATTTAAATGAAATTTAAGCAATAGTCATTCTGAGGATAGATAACGACAAGATCCCAGAGCAAGCATCTCTTGGATGGATGGGACAATAATGAAGGAAAAGAAAGATGGCATTTCAGCTGGGATGTATGTGAGAGAATGTGCTTGTCTGGCCTGAGGACTGTGTGTAAAGAGTTGTCAGCCGAGGATGTGTGAGCCACAATCTCTAAGAAGGTATATTTCGGGTAACACCTATACGTGGATATTTCACTATGGAGTTCTTTTGAAAACCTCTGAAAGAGAGAACATGAACAGAGAAATGAGAAAACATAAGAGGAATGCAACTTTTTAGTGATTAGAAATCTTTTATTAATTTGTTTTTAACTCCATAAATATCAATTGAGCTTCCACTGAGGTCTTTTCAAGCCTTTTTCTAGATAATGGAGAAGGAACCAAAGAAATAAGAGGTCTCTGATATTTTCATTTAAAGAGGAATAGAAAGATGATAAACAAGCAGACGAATGGTTAATGCACCAGGATTTTCTATGAAGAAAAATAAAAAGTAGAGTGAGAGGATGAATAAGGAATGAATGTAATTTTAAAAGGTGTTTAAGAAATCCATTTTTGAGGAGGTGACATTTGAGTAGAGACCTGACTGAGTTAGAGAACAAAGGAAGTGGGTAACTGGGGAAGACTGCTCCAGGCCAGGGAAGTAGACACTCAAAGGTGCTCAGGCAGGGGCTTTGTAGTCTGTATCTGAAGAATAACAAGGGGACCAGTGAGTCTAGAGAGGAGGGGCTAACAGAGAGAGTCACGGGGTGAGAGGCTCCAAATATGACTGGGGTCGGATTGTGCTGAACCTTGAAGGATAAGGAAGGGTTTATTTTGAGTTTATTCTAAGTAAGACAGGCAGCCTATGTAAAGTTTAAGTGTTGTACAATATTATCTGGCTTACAGTTGAAAAGGTCCCTCTGACAGAAGGTAGAACACAGATTCTAGTGGGACAAGAGAAGAGAAAGATGGGTGAAGAAACCGTTGACATAGTTTAGGTAAGAGCTGGAAATAGTTTATCCTAAAGGGCAAGGAGTTGTGGTGGTTAAAAATGGTTGAATTTTGAAGTTGAATCAACAGATTTTCCTGATGGGTTGTATTTGTGGGAGAAATAAATGTTCAAGGATAACTTCAAGGTTTGGGTCTGTGTAGCTATAATGATGGAATCACCATGTATGAAGACAAGGGAACTTGTAATAGACAGTAATAAGCCATAGCCTCCTGTTGTAATCTGTAGGGTATCCACTAAAGAAAAAGCTAGAAAATGTACTGCTAACAAGCTAATAGATTAGACAATATTTGATTAATCAAAAGGAAAAAAAATCAAGAAAAAAGTATGAAACAGGTGGATCACAGAGAAAGCAAATAATATAATGGTAGGTATAAACCCAAATATCAATAATTACTTTGTACGGACTATATACCCCATTTAAAACCAAGATGACAGAATGGTTAACAAGATAAATTGATAAGAAAACCCAGAAGTAGGAACAGATAGAAAAGAGTAAAAATCAGAATCCAGTTTTGGATGTGGGAAGTGGTGATGGCTAGTTGACAGTTGAATATGGAAGTCCTGAGTTCCAAAGAGAGATTGAGGTGAAAGTGTCCGTTTGAGACCAGACTTTTCCTAGAGTTACAAATCAACCACTCAAATTTATTTTTAAATAGTGACTAGGTGACCATTTAGATGGGTTCTCACAAGGCATATCTTAAAAAATTCAAACACCTCCCTCTTACATGTATTAATAAACTTATAACATTTCTTTCCTTCTTGGATGCCATACACTGTCAAAGGAGTATTTTACTAAGAGGGAATTCAGACCAGATGGTTGCTACAGTCCTTTTCAAGTCTATGGTTCTACCATTTTAAGATGAATCTAATGATCATTGCAGGTAAACCATTTCATTTCTTCACAATAAAAAGTTTTTTGTTTTGTTTCATCTAAATCATAGGAAACACCCAAGAAGATTACTAGCCATTAAACTTCATATAAGGACTCCAAGTTACCCTCAAACTAATTGATTTACCTTGATAAGTGGCAGCAAGGCAATCACTGATAAAATGTATTACAGTAGAATTGTATTTTATTAAAAATATTTGGAGAATTGACTATAGAGTCTGTCCATAAAGTATCCAGCTATGGACTATGAAAACTAAGACATTTATTGAAGAATATGCAAGATAAAAGAGACTTTGTACATAGGAAAAGGATGCTTAAGTCCCCTTCAAAGTAGGCAGCTTGGGATCTCACACAGTTCTCCCAGCATCTTTCCCACTGTTCCAAACTCTTTGCAAAATCCTTTGTTGGAATTGTCGTCAGCTGCCCTGTTATATTTTCCTGAATCTCATTGATGGTCTGAAATGTATTCCCTTTCAAAGGTGATTTTGGTTTTGGGAAAAGCCAGAAGTCACAGGAAACAATATCTGGGCTGTAGCGGGGCTGAGTCACCTTGGTGATTTGATGATTCGCCAAAAACTCTGCACCAGATGTGATGCATGAGCAGGCATGCTATGGTGATGAAGCTGCCAATCATCAGTTGTCCATAGTTGTGGCCATTTTCATTGTATTGCATCTCTCAACTGATGAAGACCATTGAGTTAATACTTCTCATTAATTGTTTGGCCTGGAGGGGCATACTCATGATGGACAACACCTTCCCAATCAAAAACCCCAGTTAACATGGTCTTGATTTTGCTGTGACTTTGCCACATCTTCTTTGGGTGTGGAGAACCAGGCTCCTTCCACTGGGATGACTGGGCCTTTGTTGCAGGGTCATAGCCATAGACCCACAATTCATCTCCAGTTATGACCTTCCTGAGGAAATCTGGTTCATTGGTTGCAGTTTAAATCATGTCACTAGCATCTGAAGCACCATGTTCCTTCTGCCCTGGTAGCAGAAGCCACAGAAGCCATGACATATTTCATGCCAAAATCCTGCATCAAAATCTTGGACACAGTAGTTTTTGGAATCCCCAGATCAGCTTCTAATTCCACACTGGCAATCGCTGATCTTTGTTGATTACAGCCTGTACAGGTTCAACATTCTCAGGTGTTCTGCTTGTTTTGGGGCCTTCCAGAACAGAAATCACTTTCAACAGATTCTCAACCATCTTTGAAGCGTTTGTGCCACACTTTTATTTGTGCTGCACTCACCGCATCATTTCCAAAAGCCTTCTGAGTTATCTGAATAGTTTCCACGGAGGAATGTTCAAGCTTAACGCAAAATTTGATGCAGATTTGTTGCTCTACTTGCTCAGTCATTTTGAATATCCGCACAGTATGCATGCTCACTCAAGGGCTTCTACCACCCCCACTGACTAGTACAGTGAAGCCATCTTTGTTCATACATGTGTATTTCAGTCTACTCTCCTTGGCTGACAGGTAACGTAGATGTCACACAAACTGTTCTTGTAATATTAACAATGGCTGGACTTTTTCTGGACAGACCTCATGTACATGATCTCTGTTATTACCATCTTATCACTACTTTTCTAAATACATCATTAAAAATAAAATCTAAATGTGTCTTCCTGCTGTGTAGTTGTTACCATTATTATTATTCTAACACAGAGCTCTAGCACCATAGCTCTTGATTTTTGTCTCATGTTCAACAGGTGGTTGTTTTCATGAAAATTTAGCTATTTGTTACATTGAACTTAATTAATATTTGGGACCTAAATCCAGAAACTTACATTTTAGCTCTGTTAACTGTTATCTTTCTTTATAATTTTAGATTGCTATACTATGTTTATATATTGACTCTATATTCTAAAATATTAGTTCCCCTTCAAATTTTATATTAGCATAAAAAATGAGTAACTTTCCTTGTGTATCTCTTAATTCATTTGCAAAACCTTTGAACAAAATTAAAGGAGAGAATATCATATATGCTTCTCCCCTTGTTTATGGTCAGTGACACCATGCACATCATCAGAGATGAATTAGACTTATGTTGATTGCGTTATATTCCCTACAAAATACAAGTAGGAGAGAGATTTGAGAACAGTAAAGAGAAATAGAGAACGGTGTACATAATAAGGACTTTCTTTTATTTATTCTCCTCAGTTGGTTTTACTTCTCATAGGATTCCTAGTTTTTATGAAGTTTTTAGTTTGATCATTTTGAGTGTGATTCTAGTTTTTAAAGATTTTTTTTGAGATATACAATATGATTTGTAAACATGAGCCAACTAGTTCATACAATGCTTGATCATAGAACAAAATGATTAGTTCCATAGCTAGAGAAAGGCTGGTTGTGTTTTTGTTACTGAGATATATTAAAAATTTATAAGGGCAATTTTGACCACAGAGTTTTATACTCCTACAAATAAAATGTAAAACCCTCCACAATTATATAACTCCCCTTAGCTTTGCCAAGATCTAACCCATGATCTTTATTTTACCCCCAAAATATATGATATATAACTTTTATGGAAATAAATATATATTATTCTTTTGCTTTTCTTACTGTCTCAAACTAGAACTATCCCCATAAAATGAAGTTAAGTTATTGAAATGTTACTTATTATCTATGAATATTTTCTAGATCCCAATTGTCCACTTTTTTTTTCTTTTTGGTCATGAATTATGTTTTAAACACATTTAGCTTTTCATATTTTCTAGAATTCTTTTCAAATCGAGTAGAATTTTTCAATTTAGATATTCTGGCATGAATGCAGAGGGCTAGCGGGCTAGACATGTCTTCAGCAAAATTTTGGTCCTCTCATCCTGTAAACTGCTTAACACTAGCTTTTTCTGCTTAACACTAGCTTTTTCTTTTTCTTTTTGACTTTGTTTTCTGATTTTTTTAATTAAATTTATTGAGGTGACATTGGTTGATAAGACCATACGGATTTCAAGTGCACATTTTTACGATACATGCTCTGTATATTGCATTGTGTGCTCATCCCCCACATTCGAATCATCTGCCCTCACTATATATTTGGCCCCCTTTTCCCATTACTGGCCTTTTCAATCTCTGCTCAAACACTTCTCTATAGGCCACATTTCATACTACCTTCAAAGCCCAGGCAAAGACTCAACATTTTCATAAATGTTCTCTAAACAATAATGCCCTAGGCTAAAGCGTTCTTCCCATGATATATTCATCACTTATAAAATAGTCACTCACTGTTAAAAAACATTGCCTGTAATAATGTATACATTTATTATTATTTTTATTATTATTATAATAAGTAAATATGCACTGAACACTATATAATACAGGTATCATTTTAAGTATTGTGAATACAGCAGTAGCAAAATAAAATATTTTATAATCTAATCTAGTTGTAAAGATACTACATTTAAAAATGTATCCACAGTTGAGTAGGGTGTGGTTTAAGATACGAGGCCTTAAGAACATGTAAGTGGTTCCCTTTCCTGGCTACATGCTGGAATCACCTTAAAACCTTTAAAAGAAAAAAACACCCATGCCTTGGTCTCATGCCCATCCTCTGATTTACTTGAGGTAGAATAGACCTGAGGCATGAGTGGTTTCAAAGTTTCCCTAGTGATGCTAATGTGCAGCTAGGGCTCGGGGGCTCTGGTCCCCATTCTAGCTGAATGCTTGCTGCAGAGCCTTGGTTTGCAGGGTGCTGGCAAGTGCTTCTCTGGCAAACAAGCCGTCAGTACCTCCTGAGGCTCTTTAATTTTTCACAAAGGATAGTAATAGTTCAAGAAGTTTAAAAAAAAGAAGGGGTTTGCTTTTAGCATCCATTTTCTGTTAGATTCTTTGGTGCTACCAGTAAATGATAAACCTGTGGACTTTCTGCTGGGTAGCTGCCAGGAACAGCAGCCCTTAGAATTCCTTATAACTCATTTAATAAATTGATGATCACGCATCAGTCATCTTCATCCTTAGAAAGCGAATAGTGTCCATTTTGTTATCTTCAGAGGCTTTTATATGTGATGCCTTGGCCTTTAGGCATTAACTTCAGCTTTTCTTTCATTTTAAAGTTGGTTTTCTAAGCCTAGACACTTTAATTTTTTTAAGCAACAATAAGCAAATTCTGTGTCTACTATGGTTTAAAAAGACAAATAATCTAACTATCAGTAGTTAGCCAAGTCTACACTACCAAAAGAAATTATAGAGACATTTATTTTCTTAAGTCAGGCTAAAAATAAAATTGTTTAAGGTATATAGGTAATGGAAGAAATCACATTTTCCCTCACCCACTATTATCTGGAAAATTGTCTTAATTTCCCCCTCTTCATTATCCCGGCTGGCTAATGTTGCTGTACAAACAACCTGGCCTCACCTTTCGTGCTGTCTGCTTTTTATTTACCTTAAAAGGTAAATAAAAAGGTAAAAAAGTTAAAAAAGACGGGGGGGTGGTGCTATCCAATCTGCATTACTACGTAACACTATTAGGTATATATAGAAGATAGGAATTCACTATTTGGGACAAATCAATTCAAAACACCCAAAAGATAACAGGTTTAAAGAAATTGGCATATGTTAGTGATTATGCAATTATTCATTTCCCATAGATTTCTTTTTATAGGAACTTTGAAAAATCCCAAAAGAATTGATGGAGTCATCTAAACCACAACAGGTTTCTTTCAACATCAAAATCATGGGTAGGAGTGGACAAAGGATAATTTTCTCCCTCTCTTTTTTCTTTCTCTTTCTTTCTCTCTTTTCCTTCCTTCCTTCCCTCCTTCCTTCCTTCCTTCCTTCCTTCCTTCCTTCCTTCCTTCCTTCCTTCCTTCCTCCCTCCCTCCCTCCCTCCCTCCCTCCCTCCCTCCTTCCCTCCTTTCTTTCTTTCTTTCTTTCTTTCTTTCTTTCTTTCTTTCTTTCTTTCTTTCTTTCTTTCTTTCTTTCTTTCTTTCTTTCTTTCTTTTCTTTCTTTCTTTCTTTCTTCCTTTCTTTCTTCCTTTCTTTCTTCCTTCCTTCCTTCCTTCCTTCCTTCCTTCCTTCCTTCCTTCCTTCCTTCCTTCCTTCCTTCCTTCCTTCCTTTTTCTCTTTCTTTCTTTCTTTCTTTCTTTCTTTCTTTCTTTCTTTCTTTCTTCTTTCTTACATTCTTTCCTACATTCTTTCTTACTCTGTCTCTTTCTTTCATATATATCTATCTATGGAATATAGATAGATATAGATATTTTTTAAAGGCATGGGCATCTTGGTTGTGAGTGTACAAAACAGTGGCTTCCCTTCCTATGGGTGCCTTCTGAAAAGCAGATCTGATTTCCTCATCAAACCAAAGCATCCACAAAACATAAAAACAGTGGAAGCATTTTTTCACCGTGACATGGGAAAGGGCCACAGAGATGCAAATGGAAACGGACATTTCTTGTGAATGACTGTTTCTACCCCAGCTTGGCTTCTTGCCTAATTCAACAGACACTTAGGTAGCTGTAGAGGGAAATTTTTGTTAAAGGAATCCAGCTCTGAGCTGGTCATAGAGTCTTTTGACTGATGGCTGTATTCTTTGTGCTATCTGGCAAAATTAGAAAATTTTTCTTTTAGTTGTGGCTGGGTTTTTGAAAATGCTGCATTTCCTGGTAACAGTTCTTTTTTCTCTAGATAAAAAGAAAGATCTCTTCTACCTACACCATATCATACTTTTGACATCTTAGAAACTATTTTCTCAACCAGGCAGGATCCCCTGAAGACTCACTCTCACTCTCACGGCCTCGTGACAGCTGGCTTAAACCCAAGTGGTCTCAGAACAGCCCTCCCTTTCCCTGATTGTGTATGTCAGTGGGAGTCTGTTTGCTGTCATCAAAAGGTTCATCTTACACATATGACCATGGGAGCTGTGTGCGTGTGTGAGAGAGAGAGAGAGAAAGGAGTGGGAGCGGGCCCAGTGCCTAGTTTTAAACTTTTAAGAATACTAAAAGTCTGTGATTGAAAAAATTAGAGATTAAGGTGGCACTTCTTCCTCTTTTGCTCCTTGGGAAACAATGTAAAATCTCCTGTTACAGGCCACCTATCATATTCATGCAGTGCTTACCATTGTGTTAATAAAAAATAGACAATCTTCTGCACAGGCGACAGTGAATTGAGATGACCTTTCTGGATGGCATTGTAGCACTACAAGGCAAAAGTGTTAGAAATTATATATCTGTACTTAGGAACTAATCTTAAGGAAACGCTCATGGGTTTTGTTAGCAAGGATTTTTATTGCAAAATAAAAAGTGAAAACAACATAAATGTCCAAAATTTGGAAAATTGTTAATCAACTATGAAATGCCCATCTAATGGAAGCTTTTTAGTTGTATTTTTAAAAAGATTTTGTTCACTTATTTTTAGAGAGCAGGGAAGGGAGGGAGAAAGAGAGGGAGAGAAACATCATATGTGGTTGTTTCTCAAGGGCCCCCCACTGGGGACCTGGCTCATATGTAGTTGTATTTTTAAAGAATATCCAAAGATATGGGGTAAGGTTTTTGATATAATATAGAGTGGAGAGAAGTTAAGAATAAAAAGTACACAATTCAATGACAACTTTGTATAAATATGCATAGAGTAAATTACTAAAAACAAATAGATCAAAATTTTACCAGTAATTTTCTCTGTAGCTTGGCATTCCAGGTAGGGTGGATGGATAGATAATAGATAACTAGATATAGGTAATTTTTTTGTAAGAAGGAAAATGCATTTTATTACATATAAAAAAGAAAAATGTTTACCCAATCTATAAATGCTATGTTATGAACATATCCATATCAAAGTATATTTAATAAAGCATCACTTTGGTTTCATAAGTCTAATCACCACAGAGTGGAAATAGCATAAAACAAGATGAGAAATTCTAGACAGGGCAGAGTTCTACTAGACCACCTAATTCTCTCTACTTTCCCAGGGGAGAAACAAGAAGCACAGAGAGGTTATAGTTACTTTATGATAAAGCCAGAACTTATCTCAGCCTTAAGCATTCTAATATGCAACAGATTGAATTGTATTGTTAATGCTGTTCTTTCTTTGTTTACAGGTAAGTCAATTTTGATTAAAGTCTGGATTATTCGGTTGTCATAGTTGCCTCCCAAATGGTCATCTCTTTCTTGATATTGG
This sequence comes from Desmodus rotundus, assembly GCF_022682495.2. Lineage (NCBI taxonomy): Eukaryota > Metazoa > Chordata > Mammalia > Chiroptera > Phyllostomidae > Desmodus > Desmodus rotundus. The sequence continues at coordinate 135,622,648 of NC_071388.1, forward strand.
GGGTGGTTTGACATTCAAAATTCACAAAGGTTGTCCCGATGTCAACAGCAGCCTCATCCATTGTTTGACAGCGTCTGAAAGTGTTGGTTTGCAGCAAGAGCCTGTCTTCAAACCTGCTGCTACTTATGCATCGGACTTTAAACATATATGGTTTTGAATTTGAGGCTGTCTAATAAAAAATGTAAGGAAAATAAACCAAAATAAGTGATTTTCAAATTAGTAACACAAGTTCCTTTAGTAAGAATTCTTTTTCGCACCAAATATAAAACCCTGTACGATTTTAATAAAAATTTGGCCAAATTAATAAATGAATGATGTTTTCAGAAACACTTTCCTGATGACATTAATTATTAGTTATTAGTTAGAGTTATCAGTTAGAATTGGCAGCATTATTTAAATAATTCACAGAGGTCTTTTCTTACATAGTTTGAAATAATAAGATTTTTCTGAAGAAAAAAAGTAGGTTTACTTTTCTTTAAAATTTTCCCCTTCCCCATGTGTGGATCTTAGGTTGCAAATATTAATTGTGAAAACATCACATAATACCTGCATTGACTGAATAATGACATAATACCTGACTGAATTATAACTTTACAAGTCAGTCAGTGAGGATTTGCACTGTCTAGGTAGGGAATATTTAAGATAATGAATTCTGAATAATATTAAGTTGGCCAAAAAGTGTGTTAGGTTTCTTTTTTCATAAGATGGCTCTAGGAGCACTTAGTTGTTTTTAACTTCATTCAGAACAATTTTGTTAGATTGCATTGTGACAGCTGTCATATCAGTGTGCATTTAAAAAAACATCAAAAATTGGTGAATTTTTGTGTAGCCGTTTTTATATTGAGGATGGAAGAATATATGCAACATTTTCAGCATATTATATTTTATTATTTCATGAAAGGTAAAAATACAACTGAAATGCAAAAAAAAAAGATTCGTGCAGTGTATGGAGAAGGTGCTATGAATTTTCAAACGTGTCAAAAGTGGTTTATGAAGTTTCGTGCTGGAGATTTCTCGCTGGATGATGCTCCATGGTCGGGTAGACCAGTTGAAGTTGATAGCGATCAGATTGAGACATTGAGAACAATCAACAATATTCCCCTTGGGAGAAAGCCGACACACTAAAATATCCAAATTAATAGTTATTGGTGGGAATGAAAAATGTCTTTTATTTTATGGAAAAAAAACACATGGGCCTTTTGACCAACCCAATACTTACTAAGTATATTTTAATGACCCATCCTTGTAATGAAAACATTAAAACCTTTTAGAATATACTTTACAAATTCAATTTAATTTTTTTTACCATATTTATAAACCATTGCTTTCTTAAGAATAGAGATTAAGTGATTCAGGCTTAGAGAAACAAATCGGTGCTAATCTGCAGGTGTTTCTTTTTTTGACGTGGCCACTGCAGTCTAGTTGTAGCGTTGCGGGCCGCCACAGTGCTGCTGTCATTGGCTCTCCACGGAGTTACTGCCAGGGATCTGGGGACTGGGGAAAGAAACACTCTGACCTTCGGACTTGCAGAAACAGACTTGCTCTTGTAAAACAGGTCACAGAACTGGCTTCATGGACTGCTCGGTGATCCCACCATGTAGAAGGCCTTCAAATATAATGCATGAGCTTTGGGTAATGTTTATAGACTTATTTTCAGTATTCCTATAATTGAAGACCCAGGCTTCTTTATGACATGGACTATTGAATGGCCCGGAGCAGGACTGACAGACCTGTCCCACCATGGTAAAGTGTTTAGTTTGACCATAAAGTCTTTAAAAAATTGAGAAAATTACTTAAAAGCCAAGTTTCCAGTTCTGTTTGATATATTGGAGGATCTGGTACCACTGGGTTCTCTTTCTGTGCTGGCATGAAATTGGCTTGTGCTGTGTAGGGGCTGCCTGTTTAGAACAGCCGGGGTTTAGAACAACCCTTCATGGGCTGCACCCTACTTATGACCTAGCACACTTCACTCAAATGGTAATGCATTTCCTGCTTGAGCAATATGTATATTTGATTTGTGCCCCCGATCAAAGGGTGAACGTGTTGCCGGTCCTATCTTCTGCCCCCCGTGTGTTTTGTAACTTGGCTCAGTCTTTAACTCTGTGGTGCATCTGACAGTGCACCGAAATTTCACCAGGTGAATCCTGTTCATATCCCTTTAAGTGGGGATTATAGGCTCTCTTTATTCATTCTATCTCTTCTGTTTTCAAGAAAATGATGCAACACTTCTTTATCAATTTTTCTGGCTACTTCAGTCTTCGCTTTCCTCCCTCTTTTCTGATTCTTTTAGCCTTTTATTTTTAATCTCTAAGAATTTAGCTCTTAAGATTGACACTATTATATTACTCTAGCATTCATTTCAGTTGAACGTTAGACATTTTTCTCCATGAAGGGTAAGGATCATGCCTTTTACAAGTATTACACATATTACTAATAATATACTAATATTAATGTACTCACATTCCTGATATTACAGAATTTAGCAGAGTGCTGAGCGCACAGCAGAGCTATAAGTGTACTCATTGATTGAATCAGTATTTTCACTTTTTTTGCTATTTAACCTAAAACATTAATTTTCTTCAGCATGAAAATCATGTATTGAACTGTAACATATCACCCATAATACATAGCAAGTGAAATAATACCAATTTCTCTTTCATGTCTTTAGGAAGAAGTATTTCTAACAAATGCATAATGCAGAAATGTAAGTTCCTGCCCTGAATTTCTATTGCCTTACACATTTCTTACCACTACTGAGCCAATGTTTTCCTCTTTTAATTTCTCTATTAACTTTAATTAGGCTCATGAGTTTGCTGGCCAGGTGGGTTTTCCCTAAATGCTCACAACTCCGTTTTCCAGGCTAGCAGTAGAATTAAGTTAAGCTGCAGATTTGAGGCCGAGTCTACCATTAGAAGCTGTGGACGTTTCCAATGCCACCACAACTCATTTCATCCACTGAGAATTTCAGCAGGCAGCACTTTTAATAAGCCAGCCTCGGCGTTTTTCAAGGAACACTTTGGGATCCATTTTTGAAAGCAATATTGGTTATGATTCCACAGCTGGAAGATTTCCGAGGAAATAATGTTTGTCCTCTTGAAAACATGCTTGGTCCATACAGCATAAAGAATATAACAACTCTGAGCAACCGGTTTTAAATTTTACAATAACAGATCTGTAATACGTAATTTTCCACCAGCATTGTAATGGGCACATGATAGAAGAATAGTAGGATTAGTTCCAATTCACTCTTTCATTTCATTTTTTCTTTTAGGAAACATAAACTTGCCTACATTATTTATGTATTTTAGTGCATTAACATAGATTTCATTTGTAATTTTCTTACTCAAAAGGGAAAGAACTGAGCTGAAAATCTTCCTGCGATCCTACAGGGCATTAGATGGTCTCAGGTACTGGCTGCTGGTTTAATAAAAGGATAGGATTTCCATTTACTCCAGGCAGGCTTAATGTATTGTTCTCGGAGTAAGACAGTCAGAATGAGTCAGGAGCCAAAGAATACACTTTATAGACACAAATAATCGTAAATTCAGAATGTCACCTTTAGGCAGAGGCATTTTTATTATTGTTAGTGGAGCTGCTGAGTAGGTTTGATGTTTTATTCTCTTGAGGACTCAATGTTCCCAAGTCCTGGAGCCCTGTCTTTATCAGGCTCGCAAGAAGGGAGCCCAGCCAAACTTGCTTCCTATACTTCTCTATGATTGATAGCAGATGGCATGCTTTAAAATAAACCTATCCATTAGCAGTCCTCAGTGTTTTTACTCAAGGCATTTACAACTGTCTCAAGCAGAAAACACATTCACTCCATGAGCTAGTTTCGGTCCACAACAGCTGTACAGGTGCAAATCTCTCATTAACTCCTAAATAGTGGTGAAATAAACAATGGGTTTTTCTCTGACTTTATTTAAGGGAGTATACTTCAAAGCTGCTGCAGAATTACTCTCCTCCACAACAGAGCTTCAAAGGATGGAATTTTATTAAAACTGAGCAATACTATGCAATGATATGCTAGTCCAAGGAATATATAGATCATATGGTGGACGTTATAGTTTAAATGTTGGTTTCCATGCACATGGAAAGGAGGTTTGTGAAGAGGTAGAAAAGAAAGAAAAAAACTCAGCAATGGTCCCTGGCAGCACTCAGGGCCCAGGATACATGCACTTCTCCCCTCCCACACCCTGCTTGCAAAGGGAGCACTCATGGCGAACTTTCTTCAGTATGGTTTGTTTTTAGGCAGCCAATTGAGTTGCCATACACATTACTAGTTACACAAAGGCTAATCAATTTTTAAAGTTAATTTGTTGCCCATGTTGAGCATGGGTGAGGTTTATTTGCGAACAAGGGGAGAAAAAAAGCTTTGTAGTTTTTTTTTTTAAAGCATTATTTATCAATATTAGCAAACACTTAATTTCTCTTATGACAAGTATTGGTCTAGAATCTCACAAAAACTAACTTATTAAATCTTACCAAAACCTCTTGAGTAAACTACTATCAATGTCCCTAATTTTACAGGGTAGGAAGACACTATGCTATATTATTGTTGTTGTAATTAATAGTGACACCCTAACAAAAATATTTCATGAAAGGAGGGATTGGGAGAATGGATTCCAAGGCCACATTGCCTGGGTTCCATTTCTTGCTTCGGCACTAGCTGTAGGCCCGCGCACATGTCATTTAACAGCGCTGTTTCTGATTCCTCTCTTGCTAGTAATTGTACCTGCTTAATATGGAGGTTGTGGTAATTGAATGACTTAGTGTATGTATAATGCTCATCACAGTGCCTGGTGCTTAGTAAGTGCTGTGCAAGTTTTCGCTGTTGCATCGTCATCACCACCCTTCCTAAAGGTACTAGATTGGCATTAATCCTTTAATGGAAATTAGTCTTCTCTGATTATCTTCTACCTCTGGGACTCTGTTTTGAATTTTTTTTGTTCAAACAAAACAATTCATTTGTATTTATTTCACACTGTATTAATCAAACACAGGGTTGCCAATCAGGGACTCTGATCAGCATGAAGTAATAAGAGTTTTCATATGAAATTGATAAGATTTTGCCTCAAAGCAAAGTAATTCGACACTCGAGCTTTAGCAGCCTTATTATTGGCTGGTATGTTATTCCCTTAGGCCTTCTGAAATAATGAAACTGGTTAATGGAGCCCCTCATTACAACCTTCCATGGGTCCCCATTGGCCCATGCCGCTATGATAGGTAAACCTGAGCCAAAATATCTCTTCAGTGGGCAGCTGGAAAGGCAAAGCAGTGAAAGTCATAAAACACGCCTATGACTACCCTATCCGCTGCTATTTTTTTAAAGGGTAGTTGGTGGTAAAGGATGTTTTAGAAGAAAGCTCATGCAATAGAGACTTGCCATTGATTTCCCAGTGAATGCTTAATACAGGTATTTCAGAAAAATATGGTGGAAGCCCCCAAGTGTGCATGAGGCGCTTCTGCTATAACCCATCTCATGGTTTCTGTATGCTTCCTCTCCAGGAGCCTTTTGTAGACACATTGGTATTTCCTTGTCTTTGTAAGTGCACTCCAGTAAGCTTTAGAATGAATACACCTATGTGCAAGGTGAAAAATAAGGTAAGTGACTTGGGGAAATTTAAGTGAAGAACAGCATATATTAGTAGGAGGTTATTTTTGTTGATGTAGATATTAGAGATACAATGATTACAATTGCAACAACTATTTGATTACATTTCATTTGAATTTCTGAAACATAATTCTATATTGGGTATAGTTATAAAAGGTAAATATAGGCCAATGGATATTTCATACTTCTTGCTGTAAGCTTCAAGGGAATTGGCTTGAGATTATTCAAAGGCTTGGCATGCACTTTAGAAAAAGGTGGTATATCAATGGTTCTTCTACACTTCATGACTAATTTTGGTATCATAATGAATGGGCTTAAGTCAGTTAGCTTTACAAACTTTCTGAACAGGAAAGAAAAACCCTAAACAATGGCAACTAGGAAGAATAGTGCATTGTATCTTCTTAGAGGAAAAAAAAATTTTACTAGAAAATTTTTTTCTGGAAAAAAGATATTAATAGACTAAAAATAGATATACTGAAAAGATTTAAGACTATATTGAAGCATTAAGGTATTTTGGTAGCACGATCTGGGACTATATTGTTACAGGAGTGCAACTGTGTATTAGCTGTGTCTACTGTAGAATTTCGAACAATCAGCATTTGGAAGGCAATGATAGGAAGGGCAGAACCAGACATCAGGCGAGCTGCATTCTACACAGAACAACCCACGATCTGTCTATCCTTAGGCCAATTACCCCAGCTCTTTGTTCCTAAATGTAAGCTCCCTGTGTTTCAGATTCCTCAACTGTAAGTTCAGAGGGTTGGACTGGATAAGAAAATCAAATAAATGGCAGGTGGGCTTGGATTCCCCCCTCCCATAGCCCTGACAGGCAGCAATAATTGATTACAGACTCTTCCCGCTGAGACAGTGTGAGGCCTTCAAATTCTCAATGCAGTGACCCAAGCAGCCTTCCTGTGGTCCTCATCACTCAAAGTGAACTTGAAATGAGACTTGTTGGTTTTCCCTGTTAGCTGCTAGATGGTCCCTAAAATGTAAAAATTCTAGATTAATAATATTTCTCACCATGAGGTAGTGTCTATACTTAAATAGGTAAATGTGTTAAATGAAGAAATAGATAAAGAATTCACATGTTGGTGAATACAGCATAAATTCTTATGTTTTTATACTGCTTTCAATGACTGCGTTCCTATGAGAAATGCTTCCTTTTGGAGAAATTTTGACATCTTACCATACTAGTTCATTTATTTACCATTATCATTTTAAAACTGGTGAACCTATTGTTTTCTTTTAGTTGTTCACTTGTCCCCCTTTTCAATATAAACTTAAATACCTTTTGCTAGTTTATACTCAGTCTACATTCTCTGAGTGGATCCAAAAATTGCGTTTCCAATGTTTTCGTTAATAACTATTTATCCCTTGAGTTCCTCCTCTCTGACTTTTTTGTTTATTTTGAAGACTTGTTCTTATTTGGCTAAAAAGTTGAAATTAGAAATTTCTAAGTAGTGTATATCAGTCTCTACTCCTCTCTAGGCTCATTTATTGGAAATTTGTAGAAGTTAAGGTTCATTCTCAAATATGGGCCACAGCTGAGTTCATTTGCTTTATTAGTTGTATGTCGGAGTAGACTGCAGTTTTCCAACATGAAGAGCAGCCTCCACGAAATGAGGAAATCATTCCTATATATTTATCAGTGAAGTTTAATGAACTATCAGACTTCACTGATAGATATATAACCTATTATATTACCTGAAATAATGATGAATTCTTAAAAATACATTGTTTAGTAGCCCTCCTTGCAATAATTCTTCTTTTTAATATACATAGTTTCAGATCGAAAACACAAACTATCCTAGTTAAGAACTTTATTACTATTAAATACTTTATTATTTTTGAATTTTTAATAACACTTTACATTTTATAGAGTGCTTTGTAGTTCCTGTCACTGGTGATCCATTAAGGAAATGTACTCTTTTTGATATGATTATGGGTTAAGACTTAGAAGACAGATTTTGACACTTCCCTGACTCGGTCACCCCTGATTCGGGTAATAATGACTAGGAGCTTTGTTTCTCTGCAATCAAGCTTTCATCTCTGTAAAATGGGTGCAATGCTGCTAATTTTGTTTGTGTCTGTGTTAAAAAGAAATATTATCCTTCATTATTTTTATTAAGCTCTCCAAAAGAAGATGACCATAAGTATCATAGCCTACAAAGTGCTACTTACTGTGTCATCTTGGACTTTGCTTCCCACCCTCACGTTCCTTTCCTAAGGAAGAAATATGTAATGAAATTGTCCTTGAGCCAGAGGATTGGCTGGATGGCAGCCAAGGATTTGGGTTAAATCCCTAGTGATGTTTGACATTTGTGTTAATCAGTTGGCTTTCTTATCACCTGGAGTAATGTTAAGTTAGGTTTGTATGTTCAGCACAATGAAACATGCAAACAGATTTTTAAAATATTGAACATTTAGCCAATTAACATTTATAAGGCTTCATATCCAAAGGCAATAAAGCATTGTTATAGGATTAAAAATAAACAAAATTTGCACTGACAATAAATAAATATAGACTTCAACTTGAAGACATGTGAGCAAATATATTAACAGTAATTAACACATAATACTTTAAGTACTATTTTAATTGTTTAAAAAACTATTTTTTATAGCATATTTACAACGGGGCATTAATCAGCCAGGTTCTGAGTGGTTGACTATCAAGTTTGATAATAATCAAGTCAAAGGTTCACTGGTACAATTTCTCTTTGAGAAAATTTCCTGTGACTATTCTCAGGATGATGAAGCAAAGAAGAAAGAAAGAAAAGGAACAAAAAGAAACTATCGTAAACAAAATAGCAATATAACTTTATGTGCAATCTTTATTTTCAAAGGATCCCAAAATGCTTATAAACTATTATTCAAGCCATATACAGGAACTGCTGAAGCCCAGCCACATTTTGGAGCCAGAAGAGGAGCTAAGTGTCAGTTGGAGAGGATGTTCCTGCTCTGGAAGGGGTGTGGCTTGCATGACCTAATAGGGCTTTTCTGGCTCCAATTTCTGCAGTGTTGTGTGGGTGGAATTCCTCTGGTTTGGAGCTGTGTAAGGCTAGGCTGTGGAAGGTGGGAAAGAAGAATATAGTAGTGGAAAAAAGAGGCATGGGAAATAGATTGTTTATATTCCTGTCACCAAGTGACTGTGACTATAGCACTGTCACCAGTTGCCCAGGCTTCCTGCCCCTGGGGTAGAATAATTCTGTCCCAGGTGCTATTCGAACCAAGTTACTTGAGTTCCTTAATGAAAAACTCTGCTCTTATAGTAATTTTTTCAGAAATAAATATATTAATAACACATTCAACTGGCTCACACACAGAATCAAAGAATGTTAGACCAGGGCGGACCCTAGAGTTATCTAGTCAAAAACCCTTACCTTTGAGAAAACTAGAAACTGAAGAGGGGAAGTGCTGAGAGTACTGCCTTAGGTCAATATCAGAATCTCTCATTTGGAAAAGACCTGAGTGATTAACTAGTTATATGCCTTACACCATTATAGATGACTTCTAAAGCTTTTCTAAGAATTATTTCAGCAACTCTGTTGACTGACAGGGTCTTAATGAACTCAAAGAACAACACCTCTCATTGTTGAAAGTCTCCCTTTAGGAACGTTCTTCAGAATATTCATTCTTTCATTTCTGAAATAAACATTTATTGAGTGCCAATCATGTGCCAGCCACTAAACCAGTTTTTGGAACATGAAGGAAGATAATCCTAAAAGAATACCACATACTCTTCAGTTCCATCCATGCTCTCTTGAAAGGCAGGAGTTTCTTCTTTCTGCTGTGTAGTATTCCATTGTATAAATGTACCACAGTTTTTTAATCCACTTATTTATTAATGGGCACTTATTATGCTAAGTGAAATAAGCCAGACAGTGAAAGACAAATACCATATGATCTCACCTATTAGAGGAACTTAATGCACAAAACAAACAAATGAGCAAAATAGAACCAGAGGCATGGAAACAAGGAACAGCCTGACCTTAATCAGTGGGGAGGGGGAAGGCAGAAAAGTCGGGAAAGCAGTGGAAGGGTCTAGTCGAGAAACAGGTATAAATGACCCATGGACATGGACAACAGGGTGGGGATTGACTGTGGGAGCAGTGGAGGGGAAATGGGGCAGGGTAAAGCAATGGGGAAAAACTGGGACAACTGTAATGGAACAACAATTTAAAAAATTAAAAATAGCATCTAATATTTATTGAGAGCATGCTGCATGTTAGTTATCATGCATTTTATATGTATTAATTCAATTAGTCCTCATAACAAGTTTGTGAGATGGAAACTGTTATTATTCTCCATTTACATGTACAGAAGACAGTGCAAGTAACGACCAAAGAGAAGCAACTAAGTGGCAGGCCAGGGATTTAAACCAGGTGTGATTGCTTTAGAGCACATGTTCTTAACCCCAACACCATGAACTTCTCTAAGTTGCCAGCTAAACAAATAAGTGAACAATTTAATAATTAATTCTTATTAGAGCTATGAAGTAGGAAGGTTAATGGGGACACCTCATTAGTAACAGTGTAAGGATGGTCAGGGAGGACCTCTTTGAAGGAAGGGAGGGTTTCCAGGAAGCAGCTGTGAGAAGAGTCCTTGTCAAGGGAAGAGCAAGCTGAAAGTCTTCCCCAACAAGACAGGGAAGAGCTTGAGGGGTATTGAAGCCCAAATTTTCTCCCACTGAAACTCCCCAATTTAATTCTAACTCTTTAAATTACTGGTACGTAGAGTAAACTGAATCCCTGTACCTTACACATTTGGGATGAAATGGGCCCTTCTCCTTGTAAAGTATTATATAAACCATAGATCACTGCATTTATAAACAGACCTTTGTCTTTTAATAAGGTATTTTAAAGACCTTTGTAAAAACAAGTAGTTTTGTCCTTCACCTCTTCTCCTTTTATTTTATTTTTTTAATCACCTCGCTTGCTGCCCCCCTTAAATTTTTTTTTTGTTCAAAATGACCTCCACTGATCCATGGCACATTAAGGACAATAACTAAAATGTTTTCAGAGATTATTATGTGTCAAGCATCATGAAAATTGCCTTATATATTTTATCTCATTGAAATCTCACACTTAAATAAGTTGTATCATTAAATCATTTTATACACTGAAGCCAGGAAGATTAAATTTGCCTTAGGCCCTCTAACTGGTTAGCGGCAAACCCTGGATTTGAAAGATTTGTCTGCATGATTCCAAAAAGTTCCCATCACTTTTTGGCCCATAACTCACCCTAAATGTATGTGTAGCTTTACTTCTGACAGGGACTGTCTAAGACAGTAAGGAAACTCAAGTGTGGTTGAGGACCTGTTTTCTTTTTTTAAATATATATATATATATATATATGGTATCAGGATGTGTCTTATAATTGATGACATCTTATAATCCAGTCATGGCATAGATGTCATTGCTTATTTATGAATGCCCTTAGTCACAGATAATTATGTTGGTTTATTCCAATTGAGGTTTATGGGGAAGGTTGGAACTACATATGTTGAGTGTAATAGCTTTTAAAAACGCTTTCCTGACTGTTGTCTCAACATTTGCTGTTGACTCCTTGTGATCAGGGCAAGAAAAATAAAATCAAAATGTTCAGAATAGTTTCAAGTGATTTGGAAAGAAATTTAGAAACAAAGAGTCAGAACTCTTAAAGAAATGTTCTGCTGGCAAATGTAATGCTACTGTATAAAAACACTCTATTCAATGAGCATGCATCAGATCAGCATTTAATTAAAATCATTTTTATTTTCTTAGTACATAGGATAACCCTCAGTGTTAGAAGCTATGGCATCTTAGAGCTAAAGAAGAAGAATAACTCGAGCAAATCCACATAGAACGTACTGACAGTGGACAGTGTCCACAATCACACAACTCATAAAGGATCCATACACCGGACTCTTGGTTACTATACTACCCTGCCTTAGCAGATCAGTGAGAAGTCATTTCTCTCCACTACACATATCAAAGATGAGTCAACTTAATAACTGTATTAAAAATGAAAATATATTCTGCAATGTACCTAGATAATACTATATAACTTAGAACATAACATAACAAAAAATACATATTCTATCAATGTTGACTATAAGCCCAGGATAAGATAGTGTGCTTTCAAATAGTAATACTGGCTTGACTTTCTCCATTTAGTCTTTAAGGACAAGGAATTAAAAGGGTAGGCATGAGATATCACATAGTGTTTTCATTTTTCATGCTTGGTGTCTCCCACACTGTACTGCTTTTTCCTGAAATATGAGACTGGCAATCTAACATGTCAGAACACATAGGCCTGGGTATAAAAAGTGAGCTGAATCACTACATTACCGTAGCATAAAAACAAACAAACAACAAAAAAGAAACTACTTAAGAAGGAGTTAAAGAGTTTTTACCTGGAAGGGTGTCCTTGAAATTAAATATTTTTCTATGTAAGTTGACATTTAAAATGTGTGACTTAAGAGAGATAAGAAGAAAATTGTGAGAAATATAACCTTAAATATTTTGGATCACATTTTCATGAATTATGCAGCATTTGGCACAACTTTTGGGAAACAGAAACACTCTGGGGTAAGAGTGAGTATTTGTATGCACTTTATGTGAACATATATGCACACTTACACGGTTATATTTTTGGTATAATGTACTAGATATGTAGAATATGTCTATGTAATATTGTTTTATATATAACATTTCCATCCTGGGGACTAAATGTTGGCTCCTAAAGTTTGTTTTTCCGAATGCTTCCATGCTAAACTCATGGATCATAGATGTTGGATAGCAAAATGTTGTTTTAATTTTTTACAGACAGTCCAAATGTTTTTGGAGAAGTCACTCTAGAGCCATCCTTAAAAATGGCATGTTGTAGACTAGACAGTATAAAGCACCAAAAGAAATAAAATGAAACTATGTTATCATTGGCTATCCTTTAAACATATGAAAGACTCTCAGAAGAGATAATCTACAGTAGGGAATAGGGCTGCGTTGGCACAGGGTGTACAGGGTGACCTAATGGGTCTTTTCCATCTCTAATTCCTGTGATACTGCAGATCTAGGAGATGGAGCCAGTAACTGCTTACGACATAACCAAGTTCTCACTCCCTTTTTTCTCTCTACTTTTCCCCTCTTCCCTTAAAATAAACAAAAACTGTGAGAAACTAAGAGACTTTAGGGACTGGCCCACTTTTGAGAGGCGGAATGTGGAAAGTATGAAGCACTGACCTAACTGTAGAGGCTGCAAGTGGAGAGGCCTGAGCCATTTCCACTGCAGGCAGTAGTTAAAAAAGGGAAAAAAGGGGAAAAAAACCTTGAAAAAATGGGTGTAACCCTGGGCTTTGATACAACTGGCCTTTCAGCCCCCACTTGAGATTTGAACATCCCCAAGGGAAGCTGTGGTTTGGAATAAGATCGTGCATTTAATTTCACTCAGAGAACTTATTGGACTTGGCACCAAAAGAAAGAATTTGCAGTATATTTTTTGTCATGATTAGTGGCCCCCTCACCACAACATTTGATTATTTTGGAAAGGGAAAAGTTAAATCCTTGTAAAGTTGTGATTTACAATTTGCGAGCATCCAGGTAGGGAGCATGCCTTCTGCCAGCTTGATCATGGGATCCACATTTTATTCTAGCTCATTGATGTGAGAAAACAAAACAGTTCTGTGGGGGGAAATAAACTTGGAAGTCTATCCCTTGATTATCCTGGGAGATTTTTCTCTCCACACTACATCTTCTCTCAGTCACGTTGATTTTGGTCTCCGCTGGAACTTGTAGAAAGGAAACTGGCATGTGGCTGGTTTACTTTTCATTTCTAATCTGTAGTATCTGGTATTTTTATCATTTGATTTCTTTGCCCTCACAGTTATGTAAATATTGAGGCAGAGGAGTTAAAAGGAGGTTCTAATTTTATACCTGAAAATAACTTTCACTGCACATTGTTTTTTCTCAAGCTTTATAATTAAGATTGGCGAGCTCACGGGTATTTTAATACTTACTAAAATACACCCAAATAGCCAAAGGGAAAGTGAATGACCAAGTGGGTAGGCTGATGAATATTTTCCTGGTTGATGCACAACTTTCCCCACAACTGTGATGCTTTATCCTTTGACATTAAGAACACTGTTTGCAGAAGTAACATTTCTTTGAACACACAGCTTTCTGAAATGATGTCCGCCTGCAAGGACTGAAGTGGGGTAAATTGGAGCATCAGTGCTAAGAAGAGCTGGGCAAATTGGATTCTGTTCTAGTGTTGTATACTGAAACACAGTCAGTGAGGTCTTGAAATAAGTCTCGAAGTGGAGTTAATAATAATAAATTCTACCTCTTGTACTTTTGAATTGTATTTGGTCTATTTCTCGTTGGATTTGTGCTTGTTGGAAAACCATTTCTAATGTTTAGGCAGAGAGTTCTCACTGCGCTTTCTAAGTGAAAGCAATATTCTGAACAATGCAATGTAGCAATGTTAGTGGTATTGTTGGCAGAGGAAAAACACTTTTTTTCTGTCTTTCTGGACTTGGACAGGAGATGAAGATAAATACAAGAATTGCATTGGTATTTGGGAAGGGCTATACTTGTCCCAAGTTGAACATGGTGGTTAAGGGAATGGATGAGTAAGGACAAAAAAAATAAAGAGGCTGGGTTTCTAACTGAACTGTTTGTGTGATTTTGGGGCAAGTTGTTTATTTTCCCTAAGCCTCAGTCTTCTCATCTGCAGTATGGAGTAAGTAAAACTAATGAATTTATTTGAGGGAAATGGAAGGAGTTAATATAAATATATCATTAATGGTATGTAATGATTGGCACATAAGAATTCACTATCAGCTATTATAGCTGTTCAGTATTGACCTTATTAGCAGGATATTTCCAGGTTATATCAGCAGGTTATGTAGTAAATTTAGATTCAGTTCCTCTGTGGAAGTAAGGTACAAAATCTGCCTTTTCTTTCCACTTTCACGGATTCAATGACAACGAGTCAATGAGAGTTTTCTTGTTTAACCTTACCTTTGCCATGCGATTGTGAAATTTGGATCAGAAGCCAATTCATTCTGTGTTAAAAAGACCTCTTTCCATTTACAGTGGCAGAAAACCAACTCAAGCTTTCTTTTGTAACTTCTGTGTTTAAAATTCTGACCTGTTGGCTCTTCTTTCCTCTTCTTCCCCTTGCCATTTCAAAGGCAGCAATTTCACAGTCCACTCACTGGTGCCAAATGGTATTTTCAATCATGGACAATGGAGAAGGAAAAACGGGATGATTCAGAACAGAGAAGGGGAAACAACTTGTTGTGGTCAATAGGTTTTGGCATGCACCGTACTCTGGTGGACTAGAGTAGCAGGATCTCTTCCTCCTGGTGGTGGAAGGGATTCAACAGTTACCCGATCTGTCTGCTCTGAGATCAACTGTTGAGAGATGACCCTTGCCCCTTGTCAATTAAATCCTTATCTCAGAGGACAAAGGTTCTCCTGCTATGACAAAGTGACTCATATCACCCTCACAAAGCACTAGTGCCCTGGCAACTGGCTCTGATTAACCATTCCAGAACTTTATGTGACAATCTTTGAGTTTCTTTGATAAACACCTTTAAAAACTCAGGAGCTACCTGTCCCCTTGTTTTACTTCAAGAGTTGCACATATTATAAATTCTAAGATGCATATTTTCAACTTCTACCCCTTCTGAAATTAAGAAGGGTGTTACAATCATTAGTAGCTTACATTAGATAAAACAAGGTAGTCCCTAGAACCAATAAATGCTTGGAGTCAAGGGCTAGATTCTAGGCCCTGTTCTGGGGGTTCCTTTTCTTAAATAAGAGCCTTGGTTCACACCTCTCCTGCTGCCTGTGCTGCTAACAAGTACACTAAGGAAAGCAAAAATTCCCACAAAATTTACTGCTTACAATGGTTAGGAATGTGAAGGAATATAATGGACAAAGTCAAAACATATTAACATGCCTATTAATTATCTTTATGATTTTATTTTTGTACAACATATTAACCTTTTATTTTCTTTTTTATAATAATGAAAATTTTGAAAAATTTTAAAGATTTTATTTATTTTTAGAGAGAGTGGAAGGGAAGGAGAAAGAGAGGGAGAGAAACAGCAATGTGTGGTTGCCTTTCACTCTCCCCCTACTGGGGACCTGGCATGCAACCTAGGCATGTGCCCTGACTGGGAATCGAACCGGTGACCCTTTGGTTCACATGCCAGCCCTCAATCCGCTGAGCCACACCAGCCAGGGCCATTTACATTAGTATTTACATCATCTAGGATATCTCCTACACCTTCTTTCAAAATATCTCTTTCTACCACTCACAGAGACATAAGCAAGGTTGGATTTGATTAACATGTTTAGGATTGAATCATTTTTTATGTGCTAGTAAATTTACCAGAGCCATCTCTATCCATAATTTCTGCTGAAGTATTAAGTTGCAATTTGCATTTAAAAATATTGACATCAGTAAAATCCACATAGTCTTTTGCAGATTGTCTCTTCTCAAACTATTGCATTTATTGTATTTATAAGAAGCAGACCTAGTGTCTCTTATGACATAGGTGATTTATCAGTTTTTTCTCCATCTAGCCCTCCCAGTTCTGTGTTCATTTATTGTACCTACTTCCTTTTCAATCTGCATTTGAGTAACTCATACTTTCCTGTTCATTAAAACACACCTCTATCAAAACCTTCATCGAGAAATGGGTCTGATGTTAATTAGTTTTACTCTGAGTTGACTTAAAGTCTATCCTAATAGTGCTTTCCTTTTATGCTGAAACATTTAAGGAGGACATTTCTCACCGAGTGGACTGAAGAGTCGACATCACCCTTTCTCTCTGATGCATGACTAGTGAAAATACTGCCCATACCAATTAAAAATCAAATTGAGTTTAGAGATGGGTTAGATGAAGACCTAGAATTATCATTACCCAACTTAATCATAAAAATTATCTGAAGCATTAAAGAGTTTCCTAGGCTGGTGCCAGACTCATAAGGTCAGACTCTCTGGAATAAGGTCTGGAGAATCATTTTTTAAAATGATCTCCCCAGGTAGTTCTTGTGACCAGGCAACTTAGTCTCAAAGAAGCCAATAACGGGAGAGGGTATAAACACAGGAGAGCACAGTGGATGCCACATGATTCTACATGATTGCAAAAGTGTAAAACTTTGATCAATCGCCTTTGAGTACATTTAGAGATGGCATAATCACTGAAATTGTATTGCCCCCCTTAGAGTTTATCTTTCCTATTGTGCAAACTTTAATGTATCAGAGAGGTGGAAGGTTATATGGAGCTTGAAACCAGAGAGAATGCATGAGACTACACCCTACAAGATGTGAATGCTGGGAGTTTGTCAGGCACAGTGCTGCCTTCATACATGGAAACAATCCCTTGGTCTCGTCTCATTTATCTCCTGCAGAGTAACTTCTCTCCGAAGTTAGCATTTCCTTGCTTATCTTTGTTCATGTACTTTCATCTTTCTTTTTAAAATAATATTTTATTCATATTTTCCAATTAAAAATAATTTACCGATATAATTGTATGGATTTAAATAATAAAATGTGATGACTTAATATACATATATATTGTAAAATGATTACAAAGATCAAGATAATTAATACATCCATCACTTCACATAGTTAGCTCTTTCTCTGTGTGTAGTGAGAACACTTAAGTTCTACTCTCAGTAACTTAGAACTTTGCAATACTGTACTGTCAACTACAGTCACGATGCTGTATGTTAGGTCCTCAGAACTTACTCTTACAACTGAAAGTTTGTACCCTTTGACCTACGTACTCCCAGCCCCTGGCAGCCATCACTCAGAGAGAATTATAGTAAGTTAAATAAGGCAGACAGAGAAACACAAATGCTGTATGGTACCACTTATGTGTGAAATATATATAAATATGTGTGTGCATATGCACACACACATACATACATATAAATACATAAACATGTCTTATGTATTTCTTTACATAATACTATGTTGAAGTATTCTGGAAGAGTGATAAAACTGGGATAACCAAAGATTTTAACAAAAGGTATATTCTATCTAAATTGTTATGGTTCCTTATTTAACCTGGTTCCCTTCTACAAGTATTCAAACCACTTTCTGACTCATTCAAAATTTCTGATGTTAATTATTTAATTTATGTCTTTTAGATGGGCTGTAAAACTGGGTTAGTACATAAATTCTATATTCCATTTAGTTTCTGCTCTATAAATCAGTGGCCAGTTACTAGTGGCATTTCTGCAAGCCTAAAAAAAAAAAAAGGAGAGAGAGACCAAACTGCTTCAGGTCTGAGATCATCATTCTTCTGGCTCTCCCGATATCCTTGTGTAATAATTTGTGATCCCAGCAAAGAGAAAGAGTTAAGCTTATTCTCCTAGTTGGCAGGAACTTTGTAGTTTAAAATTACATACTGACTCTGGTGTAGAGACACAAGAAATTATAGAGCAGACACTGTCCAGGACAACGTATAATTTAAAATGTACTAAAGAATGTATACCGCATAGCAAAGTAAGTGAAGTGCTTTTTCAAATATAAGTGTTTTGCATAGAAAGGCAGTAATTATCCACTCCTAGGGCAATGTTTGCATTCATTCTAAATCAATATTTACTATTCATTTCTTGTGTTCAACAAAACAGGGATTTAACTTTTTAAAAATTTTAATGAAGCACTAAGACTCCAATAATTCTACAATGTAATTGTCTTCATATGAAATATTGCTAAATGGTGTTGCTATTTCCAGAAAGAGCAGTGTGAAATGGAGGGGTATCCCTATTTGTGAAATGTTATGTTGGGAACATTCAATTCAAACTCAGCCAAGCAGGGCGCCTCACCAGTTTTCAAAGATAACTTAAACTGTCTCTTCGGTAAGGCCCTTAACTAGGATCATTCAGATGAATCTTTGCCTTTACATTTTTTCTGCTTTCTCCTAAAGCACATGTCCTGATAATGATTCTATTTCAACTCGACTATTGTCTTTTGAGAGGTATGTGTGTGTCTGTGTGTATAAGAAACTCTTCTATGCATTTTTTTTTCTGTAGGGGAACTAGATTTATTCTCCCTTTAGCCTCCCAATTCCTCGCGATTATTTAGTTCAAAAGAAGCTCAAGGAAAATGCTGGAGGAAAAAATAAGAAAATAGGACACATGAATACTGTACTCTGAGACAAGACTGAAGATCTCCGGCATGTTTTTATTTATAGAGCTTATGATCTGATCATTCTATGACTTTTCTTTGGAAAATGACTACAATTTTTTATTGCAGAGTCTAAAAAAGAAATGAACAATATAACCATATGTTATATTATGACGTGAATATTCTTTTTTCCCGGCAACACAAACAATAATGGCTTTGCCCCTGAGTTTCAGGTCCTCAGTGCACACCATTACATTACAAAACTCGGCACACATGCTCCGGTCTCCTACAAGCTTACATCTTTGTCTTCTACTGCTGTGTACAGTGTCGGACCCAAGGTTTTCCGTTGTTCTTCCTTTGTCTTTTTTGTTTTTGTCATTGTTTGGGGGGTGAGTGGGACCAAGGAGACATCTTTACTGAAAACTCCACCACTGTTGTGAGGTTTTTCAGATTTTATATTGATCAGCTTTTTCACATTAAATTTAATCAGTATTATATTTTTTAAATTCACAGCCTCTATAGCCTCTATTATGTAGAATGTAAGTTAGAGAAGGAGAGGAATCAAAAGTAAATTACACCTCTTTATAATCTCACCCCATAGTTTGTGTTGCTTCTGTGACTTGATGATGTTTGTGTCACAGCTGTGTGGAGAGGGTCTCTACTGAGGTTCGCTCTCTGTGCCTCCATGCCATTCATAATTCATGCCAGCTCTTTGAGTGAATTACTATTTGGTATGCACTCTGGGGACAAATAATATCATTTATGTATTGTGATTGCTACTCTATTCTATTTTCCTTTTTATTGACAAGAAACAAGGGTGTTGCTTGTAGTTTTAAAAGTAAATGGGGTGCAGAAATCGTTCTTCTCTGTCTGAGAGGGGCACCTTCTTTCTGCAGGAAATGCTATTGTAAACTGTACTCTTATAAATGGTGTGTTAGTTCTCAAGATATTCCTGTCTCAGTGTATGAAGTAACAAAGTGTTCCTTTAGTATTCAGTGGAGAGAGCCAATGGGAAAGCAGGTGGTAAAGGACACGTTCCTTAAGTCTGGAAAATCAATGGGACACTAAAAAGGGAACTGAAGTGGACCGGAAGAAACCTCTTGAGGGTCATTTAAAAAACCAGAAACTGATTATGAACAGAGCTTTTACCCAAGAAACTGGAGGGGGCCAGCAAACCCATTCTACTGCACTCCAGTTAAATGTCTAATAGTTGAGACGTTTTCTGCACAGCCCATAAAGGATAATGAGGAAGGCTTTGATAGCTTTAAAGAAAGTCGCTCTGTGGCCTCTCACAAAAACATGATCTGAGTGTAAGAGGCAAATGCTTGCAGACCCCAAAATGAAAAGGGGCAATGCCAGCGAGGTAAGGAAGTTACCTTGCTAATTGCACAGGAAAAGGGTCCTGATGTGAGTTTGTACCTGAGGGAAAAATAAAAATAAGGGATGTTGGACTATAAAATCTAAGCTCTCATTTGCTTACGCTGAAGCCTTCTGGAGACCTTGAAATTATCTATGATTTCACTTCTGCATGATAATTATTTAATGTAGGTCAAATTAAGGATTAACCTGAATTCTTAATTTTATTACATTGTCTTTTTTGGATTATGAATCATTTCTTGCATTAGTTAGGGTTTTAAAAATGATTGCATTACTTATATCCTATTGCAATCATTTTTGAGACTATTCTTGTATATAACCACCCCCAACTCCAGAAAAGATAAACTTCATGAATAATTAAAAAAGAAAAAAGAAAAAGAAGAACACTCATGCTGAAGTATTTATATTAAGTTTGGTAATGAAGAAAACAAGTTTCGTTAACTGTTCTTTTTATGGTGCCTTTGCTACTCTTAGCAAAAGTCTATTAAAAAGAGAAACCCTAAAATCCTCTCCCAAGGCACGGAGGACACTTGCACTGACCTTGTATTCACTCTTTCAGAATATGAGACAGTTACACTGAATACAAGAGTAGTTGAATATTTCTATTCATAGATGTAATTTGCTACACGGTTAATAAGCTAGTACACCACGAATGAAGTAATGCTCTCTCCTGGACTTTAGGCGAGAATCGATCAATCAGCTGATTACTTACAAACATTGATTGTTCACCTTGTTGGCATGACACCCAAAGGAGTGTTAAGAATTAGCTGAAACAGGACAACTAAAAATTGAATAGAACATAATAAGTGCCCCAAATTCTTCCTAATGTATGCACACTCCCACCAAAATTTAATGCACTATAGGGACATATCCAAGAAAGTGGCATTCCATAAAAATCAAAGAACAATTCTCTTTGAATTGACGATCTGAGAAAATGGGCAAGGGAATGTCCTCAACCATTCACTGAAAGCCTACAGCTGACGTTTACGTGGCTGTGCTGGTTATGATTCCCTCTTTATCCTAGCACCCCAGTCCTGGATGACTGACAGACACATGCAGGATGGCCACTAAATCAAAGCTGGTCGTCCCCCAGACCTGGACTGGCTCCAGGTCCAGTGATGTTGAGTACACTATCGCCCATGGTCTCCTCTTATGATTATTTCACTGCCAGCAGTTCTCAAACTTTTTGATCTCAGAACACGGCTACACTCAAAAATTACTGGGGACATTCAATAATTGGGTGTTGTACCTTATTGTATCAACCAATACTCACCCTCATAGAAATTTAAACTGTTAAAGTATATATTATTTATTATTAAAATGATAAATCTCTTACATTAATAGAAATGCTTTTTATGAAAGAAAACACATTTTCTAAAGTATTTAATGACAAGAGTGTCAACTTATAATAGATAGAGGGAAACAAATCCTCAATAGCCAGAGAGTTATAAATAATATGTATCAGAATTCTTTTTAACAGCAACAGATGTTACTAAGCAAAATTTAAATTTATTGAGGAATGTCCAGAGATAACAGAAATGAAGAAGAGAACATGGAAAACAAGATTTGGAAAATGGGCATGAACAAAGGAAGTTCTGGAGAACCAAATAGCGTAAACTATAACAAACTCAATGCAGCAAGAACTGGCCTGGATCTGGGGCTGGAATCTATTGTCACTGTCAGTGCATAAATGTAGTATCTAACCATCTCTACATCTATATTCCATCAGGCTTTAAAGTCCCAGAAGAAGGTGTCTGATTGGTTGAGCCCTGCATACAGCACCACCTCCTCTGCTGGGGAAGAGAGAAAGGTTCTGTCCCTTCAGCTTCCCTAATGGGAAGCAACCACTACCTCCCACCAAAACTCCATTCTCCAAAGGGAAACAAACATCCCAATAGGAAGGGTAAGGGGCTGGATGCTGAGTAGAACAGCAACAACAAAAATGACAAAGATTACTATGAGATAATAGCTAGAAAGCCATGACAATTTTTTAAATAGATATGAAATTGAATAAAAGAGGAAAACGAGCACCTCCTTTTTGGTGCTGCCAAGGCTTCTTCACAGGAAGCACCAAAAAGGAGGTCATGGGTAACTTTGGCAAGAGCAATATGAGCGGAATGAAGGTGCTGGACTATATTGAGGAGTGAGAGTTGGGTAACAGAGGGAACATAGCAAGTGTGGGTGATCATTTTAAGAAGTTTAGATTGTAGTAATATAAGAGGAAATTTGTTTTTATGATTTGGAAACATTCAGAGAATGTCAGACAAAACAGTTTTGCCCTTAATCAAGGATTTTATAATTCTGATGGTCCCAGAAACAGTTCTAAAGCTTGCATGACCCTAGCTGGGTGAATTTCCATATGTGGGCAATTACACATTCATTGGAATCCTTCCCTTTTTCAGGACAAAATAATTTGCACAATTCTGTAAGTGGCTTCACTTTTGTCTCTCAAGGTCTTGGCCACATGATTTATCACTTTAATGCCTCAATATATGTTGCTGTTATGTTGTCTTTGTATTTTTCTCTCCCTAAAATTTCACTAGGATTTCAAGCACATGGGAGGTAGGGAGCTCTTTTCTCCCCCACAGTGTGTGCTACAACAAGAGGCATGAAATAGTGCCCATGCTCAGGGAATATTGACTGATTGGTGTACTGATTTTGAAGAACATTGACTACAATGACCATTACTCACAAAGTTCACAAGAAAAAAAAAGATTTTTGTTTTTGTCCTTGAAGTTTCATGGATGTCTTACCTGGTCTCTTTTACTATCTTCCCTATGCAGAGCTGTTATGAAAATGCATGAAGAAAGCATGCATTTTTGCATTTTAAGATAAAATAAACTTTTAGATTGGAAACTTCCAAAACAAACTGAAACCAATGAAGAGTGTATTTTACTGCTTTATACCTAAAAATGGCACTGCCCAATTTAAGCTATTTTTAAAACCTGTATATTCATGCAGCTCGCATACCAAAATGAAAATTGGTGAGCTATAACCCTTTGAAAAACAGGGTTTATAATGGAAACAGTAATTGACCCTTAAGTACAACATCAAAAATACAATACTATATAATACAAAGCCCATGGCTTGGGATCCCATCTCTGCTCTAACCTCAGACTGGCACACTAACCCAACACCACAAAGCCAACTAATAGTTATATCCTGAGATGTTTTTTTCTTACATGGCAGGGAATGGATACGTGATCCAATAGCCACATGCAACTAAACTTCACACAACCAGTACCCAAAATGTCTTTAATGAACTCACAACCCCAGAACTACAGATCTGTTAAATAATGGGGCTTGCTTGGAGAAATCATTTAATTTTTTAAAAAAATAAGAAAAGAAAAGAAAAGAAAAGAAAAGAAAAACTACTGCTATCCCAGAGGTTGTGCTGTGTTGCATCATGTACTTTGGGTATGTGACAATGTAACATTACACCACAGGATGCTGTGAGGGTAGAATGACCAATTGTCAGGAAAGCTCATGGAATTGCTGAAAATACTCTAGAAATATTTAGAGTTGTCTTCAACTTTGTTCCAGTTCATAGTTGGTCAAGTTTCCCATTTTCCAAGCCACAACTATCCATTTTTATCATGAGAAAATGCAATCTAAAATTCAGAGAAAAATGAAAGTATTAAACTGGCCTAATGGGGTATGAAGGGTAAATCCACATTCCAGGTTACACCTGACTCTAGGCAAAGAGGGAAGTATATGTACTAAGGATACTAACCTATCCTGTTTTTTTTTTTTTTCTTTATGGGAGGGAGGGAAGGGGTTAAGGTAGTTTGTTGCTAAAGAAAGTTCAGAGATTCCTTTCATTTTAAAGTTGAAATGTAAGAACATTGCCAGCTTATTCCTTTAAGAAGCTTCCAAAGAATTTGTCAGCTAAGAATAGTCAACATTTTGCCTTTTAAAAATGTCATCTACTTGCACAAATCTTCGAAGTTTATCAAGGGACAATTAGCAGGACTTTCTGGTGTTTCCTTGTTGGACTTTCTATTTCTGTTGTTACCTTAACATTTAGTGAACATGGCAAAATAAAAATGAGTTAAACATTATTGACTCTGTTTATATTATCTCTTAATAAACACGCTGTAGAGAAAGGACCCTAAAAGAAGGTTGGAATTTGGACAGAGAGGGGTATTTCTTGTGTGGAAATTTTTAGCTTTTAGAAGTGAGAGTGTGTATTCTGGGGTCCAGCAATTTTGCTAGTTGCAATTATATTGTTTTTGTATAATGATACAAAAAACTAATGTGCATCTTAAAATTTCAGTGCTCAAAATCAAGTAAAATACATCTGATGTCACAATTGAGCTCTTCCATGATTTTTTTCATGATTTCTTCAAATACTAAGATCTATCTCAGATAACTTCATGGTATGTATTACCAATTTTATTTATTCGATGTCATACTAAAGCATATAGATCACTTCCACATACATTTTTGGACACCAACATACACTTTCTTCTCTAGTTTCTTTCTTTCTTTTCTGTTCCTTCTTTCTTTCCTTATAATTCTTTCATTTACTAATTTTGCTTCACCCTATTTTTCCCCTCTGTGAATTCTATACATTTATTTATGGTTTATTACACCGTATATAAATAATTATGTGGTGAGACAAAGTTTTGAAATATGAACTAATGCTTTCCTTTTCCTTGTAACCTTTCGTCCTTTATAGAAAAGTCTGGGAAGAAATGCATCAAAATGCAAAGTAAAAATTAGTTAAGTCTTAGCTTTGGAGTTTCAAAAGCCAACTCTTTGGGGGAAATGGAAAGAACTCAGGGCATAGCCAAAATATTTGGAAAACTACCTATTAAATAAAGAGCCAAACTTCCCTGCTGCTCATTAGATAAAATACTCTCAGGCTGGGGGCATGAAGAAAGTTGGAAAATAAAAATTGAGTGTTTAGAATGGGTGGGTCCCTGAGAAAAGAAAAAAGGCCTGGTTCCAATCTCTTTGGCTGACTCTAGATGGGTGGGGAGAAAGCATAAGGGGTGATAATGTGCGCAAGAATAACCCAAAACAGGATTGAGTACAAGTACAAGGGACTTACATAGACCCATGGCTTCACATAAGGGCCCAAAGATCAGAGTCATGGCCAGAAGGAGAACCTCTGAGCTTTCCAATGTCCTGGTCTTCATCCCACAGGTTCACACAGGTTGCTTGAGTCCTGCATGCTGAGCCGATTAAGGACTAGTGTCTTTCTCTGTCTTCCTTCTTTTCCAGTTTCCTCTCAGATCCTTCTGCAAACTCCTGCTAGTCCCATAGCTGCCTAGGGTCATGGGAATCTCTGAGAGGCTTTTTACATAGTTTTGGCTACACTGACGCATATGGGAATTATTCTACTGTCATGATATGCAAAGACAAACAAATAAACACGCAAAAACCCAGACTCTGTTCCATCCAACCTGAGTTGACTCACCTTCTAGTCTGTGGTCTGCTGACATCTCAGATTCCACATGGAGGGTACACTCATCTCCCAATACTTGATTCCAAGCTTAGTCAAGAACTTTTGTTCTTTTCTCATCTGTGTCCTGACCTGGTAAAGAAGAAAGCAAGAAGCTGGAAAATATTTCATAGGTGTCCATTCATATCTTAGCTCTCAAAGTGTACTCTATGATCCTCTTGGAATGTTTTTTTTTTTTCTTAAAGTGTGATGTCTTTGTTCTAACTCAATAATTACTACATTTTCTATAGTGTGAGGTTTACTTCCCTGGTTTCTTCTGAGTACAAAACTAAGAATATTGGTTTAATTACCTTTTTAAGTTGAGGTAGCATCTCTTCCCAGTAGTGAAACCATAGAAGATATTAATTGATTAAATAAAGAAAACCCAGGTTCCCCAATAAAATATATTAAAAATATGAATTAACATTTAAAATATCATCAACCCACAAATATCTGTGAGTTTTATTTAATACCTGCCTCTTCTGCTAAAATATAAGCTTGATGAAGACACAGACATTTTCTTGCTCATTATTCTACCCCCAGAACCTTGTACATTGCCTGAAACAGTGAGTATTCAATAAATATTCTTAAATGAATAAAGAAATAAAATGGTAACTAAAGTGCCCAAAACCATTGTATTTATTATTTTGTGGCATGACCTACCATTACCTCAGGAAGTACCTTAGGAGAATTGTTTTATCCATTATTAACTCTGAAAACCACTGGTTGAAACCAATGTTTGGTAAGATCTTATTTCTTTCCTGGTTTTGCAAATGTAATGTATCCTTAATGCAAATTAAGTGAGATCCAGTAATGCGGACCTTTATGAACCACTATTGATCCAAGTGAGATTTGAACATATCTATTAAGAGAAAGTAATCATTTACATTAACAGAGTATTTCTGACAAATTGACTGGCCTAGAGTAGTTAAAAATGGTCTGTTCTAGTATAATTGTATAAGATGCATAAGGTAGAAATGAGAAACAGAAGTCTCATGGAAGCCAATTTTGTTCTTAGTTTTGAATATTATAAAGTAAGTTTTTATTTTTTGAAGACTACTCTTAAGTTTTTTACTTTATTCTTGGCTCAAAGCAAAGATTTAAGGTGAATTCACCTTTGATTCTTCTGTGAGATGCTCTTTAAAGTCTGTTTCAATAACAATCACTTGCTAAAAAATCCTACTCCCCAGGCTCTTGTACCTGCCTGTGGTTCTCATTGACCTAAATGGAGGTTAAATGTGTGTTGCCGAAGAGAGAATTTGAGGCTCCGGAAAGGATCTTTCTTGTATGTGACAGAAATGTGTGTATGTGTGTGTGTGTGTGTGTGTGTGTTTGGGTGCATAAGTCACTAAACCCCATCATTTCAACCTGGCAAGAAAAGTAATTCAGTTCTTAGAACTGAAAACTAGAAATATCTACTTCCAAATGCATAGAGCAGGTAGATTAACAGAGACAACTATTCCACTGTAGTCAGTCATTTAACAAAGACAGATTATGTTCATAGAGATTGTGTGTGTGTAATTGCCAATGTGTGGCCAATATATATGATTAGAATCAAAGGTATAGATAGGAGTTAAAGGGGAGAAGTGCATTTCCAATAGATCACCTGGCACCAATGATGTCTGTTTACACTCCTTTACTGTGGATCTAATTTGGGTGTTCATCTCAAGATAAATGTCAGTTTAGTCATCCAGGCATAGCCTTATTTAAAAACGTAACATGCAACTTTGAGAAAGCATCGAATACTTATTGAACCCACATGAGATACAACTTTAGCTAGTCAACATGTCTTAAGTACTTACTAAGTACTCAGTCACATTTTTACTTTTCTTTTTAATAGTTCTTTGATATAATTGAAAGCTCATGTCCTAGAAAAAGAAATTGGTGGAATATTGAGCAATCAGTAAATAAATTTAATTAGGAGAGGAAGTCAATGAAACTGGTTTGGTATTTTTAAAATAATTATCTAACATCTTCACTTCAGCTTAAACAGATAAAAAGTGTAACTACTGTTAATGTTTATGTGTTAAGGAGAACTCCAGAAGCTGCTTCTCAGTGTTGGGAAAAGAACATCATGTTTATTTTAAATTTGTGCAAGTCTTTCTCATCGGTTGCTCAAAAGGGAAAGCTGTACTAAATATTCATTCATATTTGAAATTCTTTAAATTGTAGAAGCAGTCAACAATAGTTTATTAAAAGCAATGGAAACAGTTATATGAATGCCACATCAGTCTTGGGCAATAGATCAAATTTGAAAAGTTTGAGTCTGTTGTGGCTTTGACATTTCTAAAGCAGTCACCATGAAGTATAATTCAAACTGCAGGTTTTAGCAAAGACCACAAAATACATATTTATATTGCAGTTTTCTAACTGTTCCCTATTGTTACGGGCATTTGTCCTGCCTTTGAAATTTTGAAAGAGAAAAACTAGGAAGAAAGCTATGTTGTTTTTAGGGATATATTTTAGGTGTATGTGGATCTTTTAAAGGTATGTTCCATTCCTTCCTGCATTTCTTTATTTTGATATGACTCCTGCAAGAGTATTATCATTTTAAGAGCCAAACTGTAAACTTTATCATGAACTGAGAGTGTCACTTTGTTGGGTGGCCCTGAAAAACTCAATGAATATTTTGATTGGGTGTGCTCATAATTTTTCCCTTCCTTGGTAGATGGGCCTTAATCTTTAGAGTGGAGCCTTGTTAAATATTATCAAGATCTAGTAAGTCAAATGCAGCTAATGAGCTAAAATCTCATCACTGTGTTGTTCATTATCTTGTTATTTTTTTCTCTTTAAAATTTTCTCTTCTATCCTCTTTACCTCTCTCCCTTCACAATTCCTGCTCCAGTTCCACAATTGTGCAATGCCAGAACTTTGGTCTCTAATAATGGTGGCTACAGAAATCTGGTGATCATTTTACTGTACCTTTAAATGGAACTGCAACAATGTCACTGAACCTTCTGAACACGTGGCTACCTATGTTTTCTTGCTGTTAATGGGGAGAGAAAGTATTGAAGCTATAAGCTATTAGAGAAATTTGACCTTTCCATAAAAGTAAAATATCAAGGTATTAATACTGATAGTTGTGACAGGATCTCTTAGATCCCTGCATTCTGTCTGCTCTGTGGTGAAAGCGGAGAACATTTGTTTTGGATAGAAAATAACTAAATCTCATTAAACAAAGTAGAGACTAGTATTGGCCTCAATAAATTATACTAGAAATGTCTGCAATTATAATGAAACTATTTTAATATCACTTTTAAAGTATTGATTAAGAGGGGTATTAAATAAATCTATATTTGATTTATATCAGGAATTATTCATTCAACTTTTGGGGCTGAATTAAATGCATGTACCATCTTTTACTCATATGCACTATGTAAATATATTTCAAACAAAATCTAGTTCACTTCAGTTCACATAATCTTAAGGAGAACGCACTGGCATCAAGTTCATATTTAAACTCAGCCTGGGTGCCATTCACTAATGCAACCAACTATTTAAGGGCTATTCTGTACATAATACTGTCTCGGATTTTAAGGTCTAAAGGTGTATAGAGTGCCTGTGGGAAATACGTGTGTGTGTACCTGTGAGAGAGAGAGAGATTCTTCCAATGGAGAGCCTCTGTTATAAAAGGAAGTCAGCATTATGTAAAGGACTAGAGAGATAAATATGAAAATATAAAACTATGATACCGTACATGCTTTAAAGGAGAAGAAAGTGTTATGAGAGTATTGCCTAACTAGGGAGGCCAGGAATTACTTTTCAGAGGAGTCAGGATTGAATTGAGATGTAAATGAACAGTAGGAGTTCTTGCATGAGGGAGGATGGAAACGAGGAAGGAAAAGGAAAGAATACTGAGCAAACACCCAGGACTGGAAAAGAGATCTGATGAGATGTGAAAAGCAGGCGGAGTCTAGATTGTAGATTTTAACCTTCACACCAAATGCAATGGGAATCCACTGACACTTTAATCAAGAGACCATCAAGGACATAGTGGTAAATACAGCCAGAGTCTGCATTTCGGAAAGAACATTCTGGCCGTGGCATGAAAAACTGCACTGACTGCAAATGAGTACCTTTAGCAGGAGGTTGTTACAGTAGTCCAAAGCAGGGGGGGTGAGCATTTAGATTGGGGTGATGGTAGGGGAAAGGAAGAGAACAGAAAGAAGTTAATAAAGATTTCTTTATTATAGATTAATAATGAACAAAGTATATTAGTTTATTATAAAAGTACACTTATTTATACAGAGTGGGGCAAAAGTAGTTTATAGTTGTTTGTATGGAAAATAATACAATAATTAGTAAATAATACAATAAACTCTTTTGTGTACTCACAAATGTAAACCTAGTTTTGCTCCAGCCTGAACTCACAAATATATTAATTTAGTTAATATTTATATTTATTAAATATATATTATTTAATTTTATATTTTTAAATATATCAGTTAACGTATTAATTTATATCCCACTATTTGGGAGAGTTTGATGTGGAGGTGGAGGAGCCCTGGAGAGGGCATTTTATATCTCGTGCTCTGTGATGCTCTTTCAGGAGGAAAGAGAGAGGTGCTGAGCGAGAGGGTCAGGGTATGCTTGGTTTTGACCTATAGCCTGTGAAATGTTCAAGTGAAAATATCCAGAGTAGTGGGATTCAAGGCCTCAACTGCAGAGGAGAGATCTAGACCACAGATATACAGCCTTTCTGTGCTGGTGGTATGAAAAGTCATGGAAAATGGACAGGGTTGTCTCAGGAGAGGATAGAGGGAGAAGACAGGACAGGACCTGCTCAGCAAGCTGCAATATTGAAACTATAGTTGAAAGCCAAAAAACCAAACCAAAGGTCAGGAAGGTGGGAGTAAAAGAAAAGGATATAAGGTTAAGAAAGGTGAGGGAAGAGAATGCTACAAGGTGGAGGAAAATGAAAATAAAACATAATAAATAATTCTCTGTGTACTTTGAGCCAAAATTAAACTGACATTTCTTTATTGGCTCTGTTACTAGAAGATGCTAAAAGAAACTCTAATGACACTATCTAACTTGAGACAGATAAACAGAAACAGGTGTGCAGTGTGTGAAATAAAATGAGTGACTCATTCAGTGGTTATGTTATTAGGTCGCAAATTAGCACCTTAGATTTTATTCTTCCTTCAGACCACTTCATGTGGTTTCTAAGTTTAAATTTGCTTTCTTTCTCTATCCCCCCCCTCCCTGTGTCTATTTCTATGTCTCTCACTTTCATTGCAGAGGCCATATCTAGTTTCTGACCATTGTGTCCCAGCATCTAACATAGTGCCCGCCAAATATTCAGAAGGCATTCAATATTTGTTGATGAACAAATGAATGAATCTCAAATGTGGATCTCAAAGAAAGCTCTGAATTAGGAAAGAAAAGAAACTTAGGTCTCATCTTGTGCTGGGTCATGTCTGTTAAAATATCCAGGAGCCTCTCCTTACTAATGTAGAAAAGCACATGCCTTCACAGGGAGATTTCCAAGATACATTCCCATTTAAATTTCTGTGAATTTGTTTACCTAACTCTGCTGAGAACACTGGAATGGCTCTTTCTGGAAGAAAAAAAAAATTAGCCATTTAAAAAAAGCTGTTGCCACCCAGGTGGACTCGAAACTGTGCCAGTGATATCTGAAGAAGGCTGATATTTTCCAGACATTGCGCCCTGTTTCAGACCCTCAGCAGCATACCTGTTTGCAATTGCTGTGGCATCCAAGGATCTCAGGTGAGCATGACAGACTCTGCTCTCAGCTGCATCCTCTTCTACTGTTTTCTACCTATAGCTTCTCTGCAACCTCATAGTGAGAGGCTGGGCATGCGCAAGTCTGGAAGGGTAGGAAGTTCACATACTGAAGTCATCTTAGACCAATAGGGAGTGAAAGTCATGAAGAAATACAGGAGTACCTCATTTTATTGTGCTTTGCTTTATTGGGCTTCATAGGCGTTGTGTTTTTTAAAAACTGACGGCAAGGCCCTCCACCAGCAAAGAGATTATGACTTGCTTAATTGTGGTGGTCTGAACCAAACCCACAATATCTCTGATGTATGCCTGTACTCGCCTCTACACTGGTCTTCAGTGGGGTGAGTTCTACATGATTCTTTCAGGTACTGCAAAACACTGAGCCCCAATTTCCACAGTAAAGTCAGTTCAGTGATATTTTCCCTCCTCCTCTCCTGTTGTGCTTTCTGCAGCCCCCAACCCTAGGTGTTCCCTGGGAGAATTTATAAAAATACAGTACCTGACCACAAACCTTTCTCAAGAGGTTGATTCTAAGGATAACCCAAGTTAAGCAAGACATCTATTGGATCCACTGTACATAGGTATATGGGGTCACCTCACCCAATGAGGATGTTTCTGAAATTTTGAGTGTAATTCATATTGTTCTAAAGCGATGTTGTTATTTTGTTATGAAACTAAGTGGCATAGACATCTCTTTCAGTATCTCACCTGAAATACCCTCCAGCTTTTATTCAAAACATAAGTATCTGTATATGTATATTTAAATGTATTAGCAATGCAGCTATTTAAAGCAACAATTTATTAAGAAATAATTTATTTGCTGGTGACAGCACAATTTCCTACTTGCTAGCACGTGTGTCTCAAATTTGATCTCGGACTCTAGTTTTGTGTTTGTCCGGTTCACATAGATTGTAACCCCGTTGCTAGTGCTCTTTTTGGACTTGGAAATTTTTTCCCTTCTCATAGGAATGATAATTTTTTTCTGATCCAGAAATATATGACAGTGCATAGTATATACACATAGATGTTTCTTTTCTTATTAGGAAGAAAATAAAGTATTTTTCTTCAGCTATTCCCTCAACCCATTAATCACAATACAATATATGCTATTAATTATGCTTAAATATAGTTTGCTTATATAATTTGTGAACCTCCAATAACTCAAGACATTCAAATTATTTGTCTTCTGTGTAGACATTTTGATTACTAAAACATTCCTAAAGCTAGAAGAAGGAATAATAACATAGGATTAAAACTATGAATCACCTTTTGATTAAATACTTGGTAGTCTTTGTTGTTAAATCTTCACTCAGAGAATAATTCTAAGTCTCATTTAAACTTGTAGATTTTAATTCCATATTGATCACCATAACCCAATAATAGCACTATATATTCACTCAAATAATAGTTTGAATTTAAACTGGATATTTATGCTTTGTTATAAAAACAATGGCCTCTATTTGTGTAATTCCAATAGATAAGACTGAGGGAACAAAGTAGGCAGCATAAAGTGGACAGTGACATTTGGTGACAAACTCCTTTCAATGCTGAATTTCTTTGTCTGAATGTCTTTCTTGAGTTCATATATTTACTGCACTCCCTCTCTGTTGGAGTAACAGACTTCTGCTTGTGAAGTCTTATAGTAGTAATAACAGGAACAATAGATGTATTATATATATGCATCTATTTAAGTAAATAAGCATATATTTAAAACTTTCACACAAATCATCTCCCTTGACAAATTTTCTTTTGATGCAGGTGAAGGAGATATAAATATTTCCACTTAGGCTCAGCAAAATAGTATTACCTATAACCAAATTAAACAAGCTAATAAATGGGAAATTAGGAACCAGGTGTTCTTCTTCCTGGTGTATGTCTGCACCCTGCTTTATACTCTCACTAGTCCATTGTCTTCTCAGCTAGTGCCTTGCCCTGTCTCCTGCTTTCACGGTTTTCATCCTCTGCCTTTCTCACCGAATGGTAAGATACATACTAGAAGTTGCTTTGGACCAGCTGTATCCTTTACCTTCTTACTCAGCCTGAACTTGGCATATAATCTTTCTGTGATGGCTAATTTTATGTATCCACTTGATGAGGTTAGAGTACCCAGTTATTTAATTCCAAATCTAGATAGATCATGGTTAAAATTTAAAATCAGTTGATTCCAAGTAAAGCAGATTACCTTTCATGATGTAGATGAGCCTCATCCGATAAGCTGAAGGCCTTAGAAACAAAATACATGGTTCTTTAAAGTTAATTTCTTGACATATTCCTATGTAGCTATCTTCTATTTGTTCTGTTTTTCTGGAGAACCCTGACTGATACACTTCCCTTACATATTTCTAGAATATCAATATCATACTATGGTGCTTCATCAGTATTTTTCCATTCATTAAAGGATGTCTATACATTTACTCTTATTTCTTTCTATTGCCCCTCCTCTTTGTCAATATTTTAATTTTCTTTTGTGTTTTAGATTATATAATTCTCTTCATTATGGGATCTGTTTCATTGATCCTTTCTTTCTTGCAATTCCAGTCTTTACTTTTATCAGGTAGTGAACATAATCCTGAAGTATGGGACAAAATAATTTCTTTAGCTATCTCCCTTCAATCTTTCTATTAATAAGATGAGAGGAATGCCACATCTTACTCCAAATATCTTGTTGTTAGACAAACATATGAGTGCACACAAAGTTCTAAAGAATATATTTTATTTTATTTTTGGTGTCAGTCATATTTTTCAACCTATTTCTATTTTTGCAACAACAAGCTAAGGAGCAAGGAATCAACTATGAACGGAGTCACAAATACTGACTTTCATTACATGTTGAATACCTTGATCCTTATGGCTTTTGCATGCCAGTAGCTAGTATGCAAACACATCCTGGCCCTCTTTCATCCTGAGTGGATAGGCATTTTGGGTTGCCTACTGGAGTTAACCTGGATGTTCTACTGGTAACTCAAATTACACGTAGTCAAAATGTAGCTCAGTTTTCTTCTTCCCCAAACTCTCTTTCTTTTTTCTTCTATTCCCTATTTGGTTATTGGCAATATCACTCATAGTTCTCATTGACTCTTGGCTGTATATTTTCCTTCACTTTGTCTCAAATTTGACCCCATTTTTGCCAATTCCTTTCTGTTACTAAAGTGCCATACACTGCTCAGCTTGTATGCTTTTTCACAAGGTTTCATTCATTTATTAAATATTCACTGAATGTGTGATCTGTGTCAGGCATGGTTGTCCATGCCCAGGGCGCATCATGGAATACAGGAAAGAAGTGGTGTACCTTTGTGGTACTTACATTTCAGAAGGATGAGGCAGATGATTAACAATTGGTATAATTCATAAGACAGATACTTGACAATTAATATAATTCATAATTTTTTATATATGGATAAATTATATATGTTAGAAGTTGATATTTTCCCTCAAAAAAAAAGAAAGAACAAGCCCCCTGGAAATTGACTACCTCAATATTCAATAAACATTTATTACATCAGTGATCAAATGAATAGTGCTTTAAACTCCAGTATGTCTTGTGTTCATTGCCTTGGAAGAAATGAGTTATGCTTAAATGAGGACTTAATTCATCTGTTTGTTTGCTTTGTTTGGGTGAAGATTTGTCTTGCCCTGTTGTTTGTGTGCTTCTTTGTCTTTGATAGAATAAATGGGTGGACTCTCAGAAGATGCTGACAGTGTAAAATACCAAGTGACTTGTTTTAAAATAGAAAGGTAATATGTTGCTCTAATTCTCTCTCCCTTCTTTTCTTCCTTCTTTCCTTTCTTTTATTTAACTTAGCAAGCAGCTATTTAATTCCTACTATGATTCAGGGACCATGGCTGACACTGAAGACACATGGTTGATTAATAAAGAGCTGCTGAATTTAAAGATCTGACAGTCAGGTGGGGAGACATTCACATACAGAGATCAACAGAAGGAGGTGTGCTAATGGGTGAGCGCCAAGGTTCTGGAGCCATATCCTCTGGCTGGATTCTAAGTTACTGTCTCTAGGCCACAGGCTCCTTTTCTGAGAAACAAAGATAATAATAATAAGAACTACTCAGAGGGTTGTGTTAAGATTAAAATTATTATTTGTAAACTGCATAGACAGGTACCTAGGATATGATAATTGCTTAGTAAGTTTTTACTTTTTATTATAAATATAATATGCTGTAGTAAATTCAAAGATTATGGAAGTCTATACACATGGTAGCACTAGAAGTGGAGGGGTGGTTCTTTGTTGTCTATAAATTAGGAAGTGAAATAAAGTTCTCAGAGTTGGGATAGGGATCAAATTAGTGACAAGGCTCAAAGAGACAGTGAGTTTGATAATATCCCTCAGTGAGAAATGAAAACAAAATACGCTGAAGAGCAAGGACTAAGTTTGGCATTTTCAGACAGAACATACTGGAGAATGGAGATATAATATAAGCATATGGAAAAGATATATGGTGAAGGAGTAGGCTGTGTCTGTAAAGCTATGACGAAATGAGTGGAGTTTTCATTTTAGTGGTTAATCTAGAACATTATCATTAGTGGATTATTCATTGTAAGAAGCCACTGTTGGCACTTTAACATGTAATCATTAAATTCGAATGGCTAGTTGTTTGAGAATTGAGGAACTTAGAATCTGCAATTGAAAAATTTATAACAGTTTTGTGAGTTTTAGTAGGTTTTTAGGTTTATTTAACAAACTGTTGTGTTTTCTTACCTGTAAAATGGACTTGATATTATTAAATCACATATATTCTCATTTTAATCTTATTTCTAGTTAAATTTTCCAGCTATCGAATTTTCTGTGTTATAATTTTTCTTGGCAGATTTTCTCAGGGGATATAGTTCAGTTCGTGGACATGTTTATATGATGTGCAGTTATTAACACTCACTTCAATAAATTAGACGTCACATGGCATTGCTGCATTCATTTTTAATGTAGGACTGGAAAATAATTTTTTTTCTAAAAATGAAAAGAATAGTAATTTACTTCCTGACATAAAACAATCTTAACATACCCCCCCCACACACACAAATTCATGAAAGCATGTATTTGACTTCAAAGAGCAAAAAACGGTTTAGAAAAGACGGCAAACTTGCTAGGATTTTAAATCAATATTTGTATGACACCTTTTTATCTACTGCCTGGAAGAAATAAAAACACATTAAACTTTTTAATAAAAGTAAGTTAGAGTAACTGAGAACATTTTCAATCACATAATAAAGATTTGTTTCAGACATAAACAATGACTTTCTGTGAGTTCTGCCCTGACATCTAAAGAATTCAGAATGACATTCGCTATCCAACAGGGTTTTTCCTTCTGAAAACACAGCCCACTAAGAATCCCCAAACTTCTCCGCCTCTTTGGTTCCTGTGTAAAGCACCAGGCAGGCATGAGAAATTGAAACTGGCTGGCTGAGGCTTGGTAAAGAAGCCTGCGCAATAGGGAAGCTTAAGCAGAATTTTCCTAGAAGCCTGTAGCTGCCAAACCAGGCCCTCAGATTCTGGCCTTTTTCTGGGCAGGAACCAGTGGGTTATGGGGAAGGATATAAAGGAAAGAAGACCATGGAAAGGGATCCTAGAGCAAGTAGACCACATCCCCAAAGCTCTAGAGATCAACTCATTCATTTATTCATTGAACATATCTTTGGATGCCAGGTATCATTCTTGGTGCTAAGATAAAATAATGAAAAAACAAAGTTCCTGGCTTCAGTCTAGTTCAGGAGAGAGGCACAAAACAAATATATGATAAGTCAGGTGTCAATATATACTATGGAGAAAACTAAAATAGAAGGAGAAGAGAGGGCATTTTGGGATGGATTTAGAATTGCCAAATAAAAACAGGGCACTCAGTTAAATTTGAATTTGAGATAAACACAATAATTTTTTTTTGGTATAAGCAATGTCCCATGAAATATTTTGGGCATATTTATACTAAACAATGAAATACCAGGATACATTCTGATTATATGACCAAAAAAAAAAAAAAAAAAAGCAGAGACCTGCAAGTATGGGGATGAACTATGCAGAATCTGGAGGAAGAACGTCCGCACGAGCAAACACTGAGTGCAGACGCTCTGAGATGGATGTGCTCCTGGGAGGCCAGCGCAGATGGTGAGAGTGAGAAATAAAGTGGGAGAAGGCAACGGGATGAGCTCAGAGACTTGGACAGGGAGCCCGGTCCTGTAGGTTTTTATAGGGTAGAATAAGAACTTTGGCGTTTATTCCAAAAGGGATGAGAAGGCACTGGAAAATTTAGGTCAGGAAATGCCATGATCTACTGTGGATTTTGAAAGGAAATGCCTGCTAATTGAGGATTGAAAGGAAGTGTGGACTCAGGAAAACAAGACAATCTCAAAAATCCAAAAAAAAAGAAAAGAAATGA
This sequence comes from Desmodus rotundus, assembly GCF_022682495.2. NCBI lineage: Eukaryota > Metazoa > Chordata > Mammalia > Chiroptera > Phyllostomidae > Desmodus > Desmodus rotundus. Next base: position 135,660,348 of record NC_071388.1, read on the forward strand.
AATGACTGTCATTTTGTACATGTCTGGTAGCGATGGAAGTAGTGAAAAGTGGACATTTTCTGAATAGATTTTAAAGGTAGAGCCCAAAGGAATATTTGACAAACTGACTGTTAGGTTGTGAGATAGAAGGCAAGGATGACACGGAGGTGTTAGGTCTGAGCTATTACAAGAATGGAAGAATGGAGTTGATGTGGACTGAGGAGAAGGCTACATGAAGTACAGCTTTTAAAAGGCACTCTGCAGTGTATTTCTAAGCAGTTAGGTTTGCAGTGGCTTAGTTATTCAAGCGGAGATGGCAAAATGGGAATAGTATATGGACATCTGGACTTTATGGGAGAGATCAGGAATTCAGACATGTTTGTGAGATGTTAACATATGGATGTTATATAAAGTCACCAGGCTAGATGAAATTACCTAGAGAAGGGAGCAGATTCAAGGATTTACCTATGTGCACTGTTAAAGGTAAGGGGATAGTGAGTCAAGAAAAAACAATATGCATTTACAGACAAAGAAGGAACATTTAGAAACATAAAAGGAAAACCAAGCGAGAGTTGTATCAAAGAAAGCAAGGGAAAATATGGTGTTAAGAAAGAAACATTATCAGGTATATTAAATGCTATGGATATTTTCAGTAATAACACTGTTACCCCAAAATTTTGTAGCTATATAGTTTCACTGAACAAAGTACAATAAAAGATAAAACACACGATATTTATAATGAGGCTTCTAATTCCTTCTATCTCCCTTTAACTCCATGTTTCCAGACTGCAAATGTTTTGCTAAAACAACTCAGAAATATAAGAACAAGTATCAGTCAATATTGACAATTCCTGGCTCTTAACTCTTATACTTGTTTCATCCTCAGTTAACTTTTGCTTCCTCCTGGACTCTCTAGGTGTCCTATTAATACAGCTACTCTTCATGTGAGTCTCTAATTTCTATATACCTGTCACTTATTTGCATTTTCTGTGCTTCCCATAGAGACTTTTACACTCTGAAACAATATATGAATGCAAGGCCGAGCTAAATTTTAACTTCCCTGACCCTGCCTCCATTAATTACAGCTACTGATCCCCCTGATAAACATCTCAGCCATTTATTTCCTTTAAATAAAAACCCATCTATTCTATGATCCACTCCTTTAGGGTCTCCCTAGCTAATTTGAAAAACAAGTCCAAATCAATGTGTTGAACAACTAATAGTATAATAGCACTTCTTTCCAAATATTACATTTTAAAAGAAGTTATCATAGTACATGGTAGCAACTAGAAAAAAATGTTGCATAATTTCTTTATGAGAAGTTTGATATACGGACAAAATCGATAGGAAGATAGTTTGAGGTAGGGCTCTGAAAACTCATTCTCAGCTCACCGAAAGTGACCAGTTGCCCACTTTCCAACACAGTGGTTTGCTTTTTATATACGAAAGGATTACTCCATTCTTTGCCTCAGGTCAAGTAAAAAGCATAATTTGCAAACTATTTTGGGATTGTTTTTAACCAAAAAAATTTCTTCTTTATTTAGAAATACTCAAAATATTTTATCTACACAAGAAATATACCTCCTATAGTTCCCAATAACTTTGTTTCTTTGTATACTAACAAGAACATACTTCTTTAATACAAAGAGAAGTGACAATTTAAAGTCAAGTCTTTTCACAGTTGTGTTTCCAAACAAAGCAAGCTTAGAACAAGATTGGCAAACGGATGTGGAGTGTCAATGGGACGAGGGGTTCATTTACTAGAACCACCAAGACACCAGGCAGTCCTGCTCTGACTCTGCAATGTGTCTGTCCCCTGGTGCGGGGCTGTGCTCACAAGTTCACTTCTGATTAGTGGAGTCAGGCATTGGGACAGTGCCAGCTGTAAAGATGTCACCTTTGTTGAACCTGAAGAACTTCAGTGTCTGGGATCTGTTTAAATAAAATCTGATTCTGAGTTGCTTATCTGTTTCTTTCCAAATGCTCAGAACCTCACAAGTTAGTCTGCAAAATTGGGTTTTAAATTTGGCCAGATTTCTAGAACATCTACCCTTCATGTTCGCCAAAAAAATCAAAAGAGCAGCCTTTCTTGTGGTACGCAAGCTCTTCTGATTTCAGGCCCAGTTAAATACCAGGCACTTTCTTCTTCCTTTTTGGGTGGGAAAGTAGGGTATGAGAAAACTAGAAGAAAGACAAAATATCTAGACATTTAGAAATTAATGTTTTCATTATTTTCAGATTCTTGATTGAAGTAACTTAAAGTAATAGGTTAGAATATTTTTGTTTGAATTAAAAGAGCAGCATAGAAAAAAAAAATTGAGGTGAGCTCTGTGCCAATACCAAAGGGTAATTTCGTGTCCTGGCAGTTCAAGTTGTGGGTTACTTTTCCACAACTATGCTTCCACTGCTATTAGTCTGCTCAGAGTTCTACCCTGACTAGTGCCCACATAATCTAATAATGAGCAGATGCTCCTGCTGTGGATGGAGCTCTAAGATGATGATTTTGGAGGAGATTTAACTCTTTCATGATCCCAGGAGACAACAGAATGAAAAAAAATGAAGAGTTACCTAACTTCCTAAAATAATACAGCTTGCAAATTTACCTAGTGCACACAGAGGAGCCTCAATCAATATTAATAGAAAATCAAGAGAGAATAGTGTCTTAGAACGTGTTCTCTTTGTTTTCCGTTGAGGGTCCTGGTGGTTATATTCAAACTGTCTGGGTTGTATTAGGAACCATTGATTAAATAAAGACTCACTGCATAGTCTGTAGGAGGAAAGATATTTCCATGTTGCATGTAGTTGAGTGATAATGTGCTAAATGATGGTCCCAGGAGCAAAGTTTTGGCTTTGGGTTTTGAGGAAGCAAAAGTACGTGTAAAATGGCATGTAGCCAGACAATTCACCCTTTAACCAGACATCTTTGGACACCTCAAGAACAAGAGGTATTCCGGATATCTACAGAAGACAATATGCTTAGGAAGCTTGTTCCAGATATGTCTCCTTTAGGGTATAAATTGCGAATTGTGATTGTGCTGGTTCAGTCATCACCTATTTTGGAATTCACCCCATAATTGTAGAAGTGAGAGTAAAGGTCTTCACCTTGTGAAAGATGGCAGATCCTTAGTTTGATGAATTAATAATTTACTTATTTAATAATTTTAAATAATTTTTCTAATTCTAACATAATGAATGGAAATATAAGAGGTATCTCCAAAACACGTAAGATAAAATTAAAATTTATTTCCACTACCCATAAACATTGACATTTGTTATTCTTTCTTTTTTCTTTTACAAAACTACATATATTGTGTTTTGTTTTTCCTATAAAATGCCATCATTTTCGATAAATTTTATATTGCCTTTTTGCCCTTAACATTATCTTTTGAGTCAAGTCCATATTATTAAATATTGTTAAAAATATGTTTATAAATAGTTGCATATTATTCTGTTATGTGATGTACCATAAATTATTAAATCATTTCACATTTTGGGTGGCAATGATGACTCCAAGGTTCTATTACAAATAACTATTAATAATTTTATACATAAAATTTTAAGACATTTCTCATATGTATTTTTAAAGATTTTTTCTGTATAATTTTCACCTCAAAATGTGTAACAATGTTTAAGATTTGATATGTAGTGACAAATTACTGTGCAGAAATATTTATTAATTCCCAAATCCCCTGTGTATGTAAGGGCATTTTAAGTGTGTGTGTATGTGCATTTCCAGCCTTTCAGTGTTGTCTGTATTCTTTGTTTTTTGTTTTACTGGGGCTTTGATGTTGCATAGGTTTGTAGATGAGGTTTGTATTTGTGTTTCAGTGGTTAGCTTTATAACTGTACCTGGTTTTAAGACCCTTAGTCCCTTATCTTTTTTTAGGTAGCATAGTATTTTTCTACTATGGATATTCTGCTGCCTAACATACCATCCTAAAACTTAGTGGCATGAACCAGCAATGTTTTATGTCTCACAATTTTGTGGGTTAAAATTCAGGTAGGGCTCAGCTGAATGATTCTCCTGCTTCATACTTCATCAACTGTATCCTTTTGGGTATTCAGCTAATAGCTAGGCTGTCTGAAGGTTTCAAAATGGCTTAACATACATGTTGGTGGCTTGGTGGAAATGTCCAGGAGGTTGGGCTCGTTGGGATTCTCCTTTCCTGTGTAGTCTTAGGAATTTTCTAAGTGTTATCTCCAACAGAATAATCACACTTTCTTGAAGCTCATGGCATAATTAGTAACTATTACATGAGGCCTTGGTGGAAGCTGAAGAGCTTCTTATGACCTAGTTTCAGCCTCAGAAGTAGCTGAATGATACTTCAACTGCTATCTATTAAGAAAGCTAGTCTCTAGAATCAGCCCTGATTTAAGGGGACGGAAATTAACTCAAGCTCTCAATGAGAAGAGTAGAGAATAATTTGTGCCTATCTTTAATCTATACCATTCATCCTTTGACCTCAAATTATTTACTTTCTTCAACATATAAAATACTTTCTTCTCCTCCCGAGATCTGCAAAAGTCTTGCCCTCTTGTGTTAGTGTGCAGTCCAAGATTTTGAAATCTAAATTAGGTGCACCTGCTCCCTCCTTTGTTACCCTCAACAGGCAATGGTGGGATAGAGATAGAACCAATAGACACTCCGATTTAAAAAAGGGAACAGGAGTCACTTAGCAGTCAGTGGGCCGCAGAAATTCAGGTATCAAACACTAAGCAGTGTTTATGGTCTAATTCAGCTCCCTAAAAAAAAGTGTCTTTGAGAGTCTTAGCTCTACCCTCTGGGTTTCTTCTTCTCGCCTTTGACTCAGCCCTTTCTCTTCCATTAGAAATTGCCAGTATCTGTACCCACATAGCTTTCTCAACATGCTTTGCTCCTGTACACGTTTTGAAGTTCAAAGATCTCTTTATTTTGTAGTTTTTGCCCATTTCAGGTTCAATCCAACCTCATATAATTACTTTTAAAAAGTTTCTTATATTTATTTGTCATCATTCACTCCATTAGACAAAAGTCATGTCTACAAACACCTTTTTTTATTCTAGGCTTCCTGTGAGATCGCTGAGGGACTACACCCTTTAATGTCTTAGGCATACTATTTCCTGTGGACGAAAGCTTTCTTACTAAGTACCCTTTCTCTGGCCTATTCCTCTTCCTTCTCTCAGAACATAACCCATTTCCTCACCACTGTGGCAGTCTTTGCGCCTTTAGTGACTTCATGGTCACTGCCATCAATGCACATAGTCCCTATAGAGAAAGATACACATTTTTTCCAGCCTTCCTGAAATCCTCCACCACTGGCTGCCCCTGACCCATTTTTCATTTTTTTTTTTCACTAGTATACCTGTTGCCTCTTTTTGCAAGGATTACTGGAAGTCTTTATCAGTTCTAGCCACCTTAATCATCATTTACACCATTTGAAAGGTGTCTCCTCCTGGAAGTAGAGTTCATGGGTTTTGTTGTTGTTGTTTTCCTTCTGGTATAGTTTCCAAGAGAGGAGGGAAGTTTCACATTTAAAATCCTGTCATGTTTTTTACCAGATTTAGAATTGAATTATTTTTAATATTCTTTTCTTTTTTTGTAATGGTCACCATTAGGGGACCTGATGTCAGCCTGATAAGAGGTAAAATAGAGCATTACCAAATAGCCAATTTGCTATTACCTTAATTTGTATGGACACACTTTCTTGGGGCCATTTGGGTATCACAAATTTTAATAACCAGAAATATCTCAAGCACACCATCCTTCATTTCAGTAATGAGTTCAGTTCAATGAGAGTCAGAGATCAGATGAAAAAGAAAGAGGAAGAGGAGGTAGTATATAAGAAGACAATATCTAACAATTTGTTCATAATATGAGTCAAAGTGAATTGAAGTCAAAGCAGAAAAATTGAAAAGGCAAATTCCAAATGGACTTCTCCATAAATATGATTTTAATATTGGGAGAAAAAAAACAACATTGTATTAACATTAAAAGAAGCATGTGTATATTATAAATCCAATATAAAAGTTAAAAAAAGTCTCAAGTTAAAAAAATATTTTTTCTAGAATTGTCTTCAACCTGGTGTTCACATATCTGACCCTGGTTATTCCGTTCTCAATTTAAAGATAACCTGCTGAAGAAGGCTGCCTCTGCCTTCGGCACCACAGTAGCCCTGAGTCTCCAGCTTAATCAGTTGGTTTTATTCCTTATAGCACTTTTCACTCTCAGATATTTTCTTGTGCATTTATTTTTCATGTTTTTTGTCTTCCCCTGCTCCACTCTTCCCCGTAAGTTATAAACTTCCAAGGAACTGGAACTTTGTGTACTTTACCAGAAGATTGCCCACTTCATCCAACTTACCCTAACAATTAAGACTTATGCATTCTAATCTTCTATAACCATTTTATCAAATGACTTTGTTAGAAATAGTATAGTTGTTGGGAGTCCAGATTATAGAATCAAGGGATGAAGGTGCTGCATTAAGCTTCTATTTTTGATACACTAGGAGCTGTGTGATAATGTAAATTAATTCCCCAAATTCAGTGACCACATTTGTAAAAAAAAAAATAAAATAAACACTTCAGGGTTTTGCTTTAAGGAGTAACTGAAATAATATTCCAAGCATTAAGGATAACATCTGCTACAGACAAAGCATGCAATACATCCTAGCTATTTATCACTGGAATTACCATCATCATGATTTCCCTCTCAACTTGATTTGTAGGAAGTTTTTCTGTTGTTTACACTTCTTGAATTTATTCAATATTTCTGTTCTCTTTCTTTTTTATAGCAAATAAATTTCTGCTTATATCTTGACTATTATCTTTCTCCTATTTCCCTTAAGTGTGTTTTTTTTTCTAATTTATTAAATTGAATGCTTAATTTATTTTTCATTTTTTCTTATTATTTATAAAAATATTCCAAGGCTGTGCTTTTGTCTCTGTATACTACCTTGGCTGCATCTTATAAGAATTAAAATGTAATATACTAACTTCATTATTTTTAAATAACCTGCATCTGTTAGTTTTTATTTCTTAGTCCAAATGAACTTATTTAGAAAAGTTAATTGTAAACTTCCTAACCATTAGGATTTTTCTTGTTTTATTTGTGTTTTTTTTTAGCCTTTTATTGTTATTTCTTATATTATTGTATGGTGTCAGAGAATGTACCCTGCATAATTTCTGCTTTGTAGAATATTTTGTGAAACTATAGATAATTATTTGTCTACATGTTTCATGAATACTATATAGTTTATATCCTTTGTAGAGTTTATATTTAAAATATAATTATTAATCCAATCATATGAGTTACTGTTTTCAGATGGTTTATATTTCTTCTAGATCTACTGGAAGCACCAAAGATGGAACAGTGTTAAAATATTCTACAGAAGTTCTATTTCTATTTTTTATATAATGTTTATAATTTATTTAGTCTATAAAGACTTATGACATTTCTACAGGTTTCTGGTAAAGTGTACTTCTATGTAAAATAATTTTTGTAATGCAGTTACTTTTGCTTTCAATAACATTTTGGTTTTACACTAAAATTATCACCCCTACAATGAAACTTATGGACATTTTTTTTTTTGCAAATATAAAAGTTATCTGAAGAGAACTGAAAAGACCAAGGTTCATTATGATATATTTAGAGCAAGGAAATTGCCCTTATTCTTTTCTGGAAGGGACATCTTTGCCTAAAGAATTTTCTCCTGACATGCAGGTGATGACATGCAACATTAGCATGGAAAAGTATGAGAAATAAGGATTTGCTCTTGACTAGTTAAGAAATAGGCTTAACAATTCACAAATTTCTTATGGGATTAGACTTTAATACCTAATAATCACCTTTGTCAAGGAAAATGTATTCAACACTGTAGGAAGTAATTGCAACTTATGGAAATGTTTTGAACCAAAGAAATAAAATTCAAAATACTGCTATCGGAATGGTAATGTGAATTTGGCTCACTGTGCTAGATGGAAGGAGCATCTTGATGAGCTCATCACTGGTTGTCCTCTTAGATAGGACTTCATTTCTGATGACCTTCCTAGCTTTGGCTTATTAAATTTATACTTCCTCATCACAAATAAAACCCTTTCCGCAACACCTTAGAGGAGAAATTGGAATATATGTCACAAGTACTTTTTACCCCTTAAAACTTTACTTTATAAATTATTATTATTATTTTCTTTTTGTGTTTAACTACTTATACAAATGCTTGCTTAATGCTTTATTATCTGTTCATATCTTGTTTTTCTGGTCACAGATGGTAAGCTTCTAAAAGACAGGAATCTTCTTGACTTTAGTTTCTATAATAGGCTGAGCACAGAAACATGCTTAGAAATCCATCATGATGGACCAGCTGTCTCCTTTTACTACCTCTATCAATCCATACCTCACCCTACTTGTATTTTTTTCCATAATTGGAAAAAATAATTGATGCTCGCCCAAGTATTAGGTAGAGAGAAGTAAGTATAAAGATGAAAGCGGTTTTAATTTTCCTGTTCAATCTTTAATCCTTGGCCACAATTATTTAAAAACTGTGCTTAACAAGACCTACAATACTAATATTGTTTGAAATATTTTCATTAAATTCTCAATCCCATAGTTAATTGGATGACAGGCACTAGCAAACAAATTAGATGCAAGTTGCTATGTCATCTCATCAAAGGAATCCAAGTAGCCTCTTCTTTCAATCTATCCATTAAATTTCATTCCTGTTTCAACTACTTCATAATCCGAGTACTGAATGGCCTACTATCTATCTCTGTAGTCTGATAGTTGGAGGCCTTAAAAAGGCAGTTTTCTGGAACACACAGTGCCTGGTAGAGGTCAGAATAAAACAATGCCAAAATACCTCAGGCTCCATCTCAGGACGTCTGGGATCCCTAAAGGGTCTGTGATAAGCAGTGGTTGAGGAGGAGTGAGGCTTGTGTTATGTCAAAGAGGGATACCCATTTGAATGGAGCAGTGGGTGGGGGTGGGAGGGAGAAAACAAAGATCAAAGCTCAAGTAATATCAATTCCTGTTCTTGGCAATGACATTAATGATGAAAAGATTTCTTTTTTCTTTTGCATTTTATACCAAAGACCTTGACTCTCCTGAGTGTTAAAGGGAAGCTTTAAAAGGTTTAGCTATAGGAGTTTTAGAAGTGTTCTCCTGAAACTTCCTATGTGGAACAGCAAGGTTGAACAGGAAAGCTGCTGACAATGTTAAGAGAAAGAAAACCGTTAAGAGGAAACTCTGTTTTTGGTATCTTGCACAGAACCTGGGCAGTTGAGAATAGCCTCATGGGGCCATTTCCGGGGAAAGCCTCACCTGGTGAGGTCAGCACCTCAGGAGTTTTAAAGCAAGGTTATGCTCCATTACAGAGTGGACTGGAGGTGAGCAAACAGTTCACATCTCTCTTTAGAGAAGTGGTTTCAAGGCTCACCCAAGTGCTCAGGCATAAATACGCTAGCAGGAGGCCTGTGAGAAGGGGTTCAGACAAGTTATAGTGTAGTACTACCTGAATGTAAGCCAGGCCAAACTGCTGGGGCCCGAATTGAAAGGAAACAGTTTATAGGCTGTGGGACCTCTTACCAATCCATCTTTTTCACTGGAGGAAAAAAATCCCTTTTGCAGAGGTGATGAAAATCTGTATTAAAAGGTGACACAGCGGAAAAAAGGGGGGCTAAGCCAATTGGTGAGTATTTCAAAAAACAAGGGGAAAAAAGCCAACATGGTTTTAAAACTATTTAAGTGGAGAGGGAAGAGAGGGAGGAAAAAATCATGGTAGATTATATTCCATGATTAACAGTTCCAGGACAAATGATACTGGAAAAAGAACATTTAGAAAATTCAAGAATTTTCTTCCATGTAAGTAAACCTCTACTTTTTTTTTTTTTCAACCACACATATAAATGTCTTGATGAATGAACCCTTCACAGTGGTGTGACATATGAGGTTTTAAAAATTTAGACACAGACAATTAAGTAGGCGGATAGTTAAAGCCAATGTTCTTGATAAGTTTAAGTAGGAGAAGTCTAGACAAAGCACAGTTTATGAATTTGATCATTGGTCTTCTCTGCTTCTCTGCATTAGCCTGTAGAGGAGCTTTGGTATACTTCGAGCTCTCTGTCTTATCCCTGAAGCCTTGGCGTTTGCAGATACATGTATACTTCAGTCTAGATCACGGAGATTTATTGCCATGGCTCACTGCAGGTTGAAACTAGAATGCATGGCAGTACATATACAGCATTACCACATTAGTGGTCTTTAAGAAAGTGTGCATATGGGATGTATCTTATTTTTTGGTGTTAATATAATAGGTATAAAAGGACTTATTAGATGATCGAAGACAGAACAGAATGAAAATGTTTCACCCGGATCCTCCTACAAGAAGAGACTTACTGTTTCAACTGGGAGCACATAGTCTTCATCTTCCAGCTCCTTCAGGGTTTGCTCAAGTTTCTGTGGGCTGCGTCCTCCAAGATGTGCTCTTACTGACCCCTGTTGCACCCCCACCCAAAGACTAAGGCAGGTATAAATATCCATGCATTTCTTTCCAGGTCAGGGCAACTCTGAAGGGCAATGCAACTCCAGGGCTCCCCAAACTCTTGACCAAATGTTATTGGGCTGCCCTGGCTGTTCACCTTCTCCCCCTGACTGGCCTTGACTCCTTGACTGACATATTCTGTTTGCCAAATTCACTCTAAGTGCCTGCTTTTAGAAAAACCAACCTGTGAATATGACCATATTTAGGGAATTCCTAATAAGTAATCTGTGTTTCAAAATTATTTTATAGTTTAAGCAATTAAAGTGCAAAATGAAGAGAAGCTGCTTGGGATGAATAGTGAATTTTATATTAGATATCAGGGCTGTGATTTTCTAATCTCCTGATTAGCATCTCATTCTTATGATTTTAAGACTCACCAAGAATATTTACTAAGAAGGACAAACTTCAAAATTTGTAGTTCCATTGGCAAGTGAAAATCTAGCTGTCAAGTGACTTAGTTTATATTAAAATTATGTGTAGGGTAGCTAATAAACTAAAACATATGGTATACTATGTAATTGAGAATCACCATTAAGTTTTCATCTTTTTTCTGAGAGATTTCTCCCATATCTCTTACATTTTCAACAGAAATATGTAATTGGAGAGGGTCTTCGAGGTTATATAGTTTACCCTTTTCTATTGGTAAACAAGTAGAACTTGAAACTATGATCTAAGAATAAAACATTAAAAGTAGACAAGATGTTCTGACTGGCCCACAATTAGATACCACAGTGTGACATTTGCATCAGGTGTGCCCCATGCCAGGTGTGGGCAGTCAAGGTGCAGCCCTCTTCATGCTGAGTAGCCAGGTTTCGCTAACCAATTCTTACTACACACTTACTTCCTTTAATATGTAAAATGGGCAATAAGCCTATATTACCTACTCTGCCATTTATTTTCATATATTTAAAACTTTCAAACTGAGTGAATGATACTCATTTAGATTACAAATTTTTATTTAGCATTTGCTATGTGCTGTGCAGCATTTTAGGTGCTGGGAATACAGTAGTAAGCAAACATAGAAATCTCTGACTCATGGAGTTTATATTTCTGGTGGAGGAGATAACAATTAGAAAGAAAGAAATTAGTTAAATAAATAAATATAATCCCTAAGTATATATTTCAATGTCAAGTAAGTTATAAGAATAAATATGAAATACAATAAGAACATAGTGGCATTATAGGATGCTCCAGGTAGGATCGTAAAGGTTGAACACTGGGAAGTTAATTTTGAACAGACCGGTGAATGAAGGAAGAGAGTGGGGAATGCAGACATTTGGTACATGAGTGTTCCAAACAGAGTGAAAAGCCCTGAGGTGGTAGGACTTTGGGGTGTAGAACAAGATCAAGTGTTGGTGAAGTGCAATGAGTAAGCTGAAGTATGCAGGAAATCAAGAGGCTGGATCTTGTGTGAACTGAGAAGCTATGGCAGGAATTTTGAGTTTTATTCTAAGTATAATGGGAAGAGATTGGAAGATTGGAGGCAGATAGATAATCGGATTGATCTTCTGAAAGGGTCACTGACAAATGTATGGAGGGGCAACTGTAGGGAGCAACAGTAGAAGCGAGTGGGGTGAGGCATACTGAGAAGGCTACTACGGTAGTACAGGCCAATGATTAGAATGGCTTGGCTATGGTAACGGCCCTGGAGATGATGGGAAATGGTCAGATTCGCCGATGATTTGGATGTAAGGTGTGAGAGAAAGAGCAGTCCATAGTAACTCTCCTAGTTTTGTTCGGAGCAACTGTGTGTATAATGGTGACATTTACTGAGATGGAAGACACTATAGCAAAAACATAAAGTGGTGTCATAAGTAAGCATTGACCTATTGCCAGTGGTTCATGCATGATGGAGTGTCCAAATCTCTTCTTACCCAGTTATGGCTCTGATTTTGGTTCTAAGTCTTTCGAAATTTAGTTGGGGTCAAAACAAGTACAAAATGAGTATGTTACATGCCAGAATGTCAAATGAGTAAAAATGAAAACTGGAAAGCAAAAGACTGCAGAATGGCAGACAAACTATGCTAACGGCAGAGCGCGCGCGCGTGTGTGTGTGTGTGTGTGTGTGTGTGTTTCTTTTCCTGGAATAGTTACAACAAAGCAAAAGAGATGGTCTGCCCTTCTCAGGATATAAAACAACAAAAAACAGAAACATAACACAAAGGTTCTTTAAACTTCTGTGAAGTCCCCATTTTCTATTGCTATTTTGGTCTAAAATAAAGTAGGATGGAATTATGGGAGTGACTTTCTGATTGCAATTTTCTAAAAGTAGACTGCTTCATCCACAGCTATGTAGTCAGTGGCAAAATAGACGGATACCAGTCAGTGTCCCGGTAATCCTCTCTTCCTTCAGCATTTTCTCTCAGCTGTTAGTAGAGGACTGTTTCTGTTGTGGCTTCATGTATTTTTTTGTGAAAAGGTGTGCTGGTTGCAAGCATTTGAAAGATTGTGTTTGCATGTTTCCTTTTAAATTTTAGTCGCAGTGCTTACATTCAGTTTGTTTCAAGAAACACTCACAAGGTCACAGCCACAGCCTCAGCTAGGATCCCCTGAGATCCACACTAGGCTTTAGTGCCAAGAGAGTAATATTTAAATGGTTGATGTTGACTAATTCTGCCATCTATAATACCAACCTTCATTCAACCAGCAGCAAACTACTAAACAATAAATTCTTAGCTCTACCAAGACAGCTGTGCTTTTGCCTTGGAAAGGAGTTTCCAAAAGCAGAGCATGTTGGTGAGGAGCCTTACCAACATCATTGCATCATTGTTGTCATAATCGTCGTTTTCTTGGGTTGGGAGGCAAGAGATATTCATGATAAAGTGATATGTTTCTTGGAGATGGGGATAATTCCACAATTCTTTTCCACACTCCTCATAGACTCCTGTACCCTGAGATTTTTTAATGAGCATGTTTAGAGATTGGTAACAGTAATAATAACGCTAAACTGAATTGATGTGCTACAGTAATATGTAGCTCCAACTAACTCTTATAAAGTGGCAACCAACCTAGGGAGAAAAATTTCAGTCCTTAATTGTTATGAACATAGCTACCTACGTGATTTACCTCTGACGACATTTCAATGGCCACTGAATTTTCAATATGGGACTATTAATATCATATTAATTGCTGTTATTATGTTGCCCCAGTTGACCTATTTTATCTTTGCAAGACTCCAGTGAGGAGGAAAAGACAACAAAATAGACATTTCCTTTGAAGCTGCTGTAGTGGCCCATCTTTCTGGAATTGCATTCAGAGTAAAGATTTTTCATAAAAGGGCTTCAGGAAGTTACAAAACTCCTTTACATGGCCTGTTGGATCTGCGTACAATTTCCAGCATTACCCAGAATAAATACCAGGAGACTGGTGTGGTTTATACAAGAGTTTATAGAGAAAAAAAAAAATCCACCCACTAGCTCCCATGCTGGGGATTACAGCCTGGGCCCAGCTGCCAAGTTCTGTGTTTAGGTAAAGTATGAGAAAATCTGCCTTTTTTTTTTAAGTCACAAAAGAGTTTCTATAGTAAGGAGTGGTAAGAAGCTGACAGCTTTTTCTGCATAAAAGGCAGCTGTTCTTTCTCAGGTAATATTATTAATAAACCCTAAGGTAATGTTTGCTCTGAAATATGTTTAATTGAAATAATTTACTCTGACCCTTGGAGAATTATGAAACTGTTTTCATCATGTTCACACACAGCAAAATAATTATGAGATGCCTTATGGAAAAGCCATCATGTGGTAGATGTCTTTCTGAATCTATATTTCTGCAATGTTTCCCACAGATAAATCATTTAGCTAATTTACAAAAAGTAGAGGTGCAGATTTGATGTGAAATGTTTGCAGGTCCAGGACAGTATCGGGGGTGTCGACATCAGTAATTACTATAGCTGAGAGACATTTTTCACAAAGTATTAAGCGAGCAATACTTGGTTATACAGGGGAAAAAGGTGTGGGGCCTGGTTTGTAGTGTATGAAAGGTACCCAGGTACTGCCAGTCTCACAGAGCAGTGTGGGCACACTGATGACTGAGGTACTTTTTGCCTTTAGCATAAAATCTGTCTGGAAAGTTCCAGCAGTTTCCACTGAGATAGCACATTTGGCAAGATGAGGCTGAGTGTGGTATGTAAGGACTTTCGGGAAAACTTGTCAGCTTTCACAGGGGAAGGTCCAAGTGTTTATGGGAACTATGAAGTGGTGTTGGGTGGCTCTCAAAGGGATCTGTGGGGTCATTTGGGACAGGGATTTGAAAGCGTTTTGATTGAAACTCCTCTGAACTTATCAAAATGGGTGGAAGTCTGGCTGTGAGTCTCATGAGAGCAGACTTTCTTGTGAAATTTCTGGTATGGTACTTTCCTGCTGGGGTGAGAAAGTCTTAGTAGGACAGGCTTTCTCACCGTATTTTAATTCTTGAGATCCATGTCCCTGTTAAACCCAGGAAATGGAGAATGCAGGAAACGGAGCTTTACTTTAAACCTCTAGAAAGTGAAGATTCAGATTTCTCTAAAGTTCCAAATGTTTAACTAAATTAGCTTTGCCCATTTCCTGATCAGACCCCTGCCACCACCAAAAGTGAGTATAAGAGGGCAAAAAAGACATGCAAAGAAAAAAAAGTGTAATTCTTTTTTATAGGCTTCTAGTTTCTCCAGACTTGTATTAAATAAAAAAAATTAAAAAGCGGTATACGGATTACAGCCTATTAACCCTGTGGTAGTTAAAGTGCTTAGTCTGCATTTCCTACCTTTCCAGGAATGGTATCCAAAGCCTCTTTGACCCTTAGCATTGTCACAGTTATTACAGGGATATGCATTTCCAATGCCCATGACTGGATTTTAGAGCACTTGGTCACAGTTGCAACAAATGAACATTTCTCCTTGTAACAGATCTTTGGAGGCAGCCGCTAGGATGCAGATTGAGTGTGTGGCCAGGCAGTATCATCCTCACAATTAGCTAATAGTTGGCACATTAAAATCCCAGTTCCAGTCCCCCCGGGTCCTTTCAGGAGCCTCCCATTTGTTGACAGCCTCATCTTAGTTCAATTTGCAGTATTCAATTATCCTTAAACTTTCAATGAAAAGCAAATTTACATAACAGCTCATGTATCTATATACGATCCACAAATATTTACAAGCTTTTTTAAGAAACGTATGACAGAAATTTTTGCACTTTTCCAAAGTTGCAATTCTACCCTCAACAACAGAACATGGGATTTAAAAAATAGTGAAATGCAAAATTGGAAACCTGACAAAATGAAACTGTTGCTGTTTTCTAATATATTTCAGGTCAGATCCTTGTACTTCTCATTTTTAAACAACTGCCAAGCATTCGTTTTTATATCTACTAGACATCCGTGCTATTGGTGAGCACTATTTCTAGCTATTGACTGTCCTAAAATAAAGGTAACGTTTTTCTGTGATTTATAGTCTATCATTATTTTAGTGCCGCCTCTGAATGCATGAACTAGAGATTTATTGCACACTCGTGTCTTATCCTCGACTCATGTAATAGAGGAAGGTAAAACGTCTTGGCTTGTTGAAGGCTCCCTTCTTTAAGCAGCTGTCTTTTCTTGGTGCAGTGCTTGCAGCTTGATTAAACTATATCCAGAAGGTCAGTGACCAAAACTTTGCCTTTAACAGTTTCCCATAACATGCATCCCTCATAGGGAGCTTTTCTCAGCTCAGGTTATTTCCAGCAATGTTCTCAAACCAAAAGAATGATCTTTGCAGTAAACTAACAAGTTCCCACTTTTTATCCTTTATCTCACACTTAAGCGATGACAGCACTTGTGTTTCTTCGGCTCTCTGGGCCAAGAACAACTGGGTTAATGAGGCTGTTTCTTTTTCATCAGTGTATTATATTCTTTCTGTGACCTTTCAAGGCATGGGAATTTTCAGTTTCATAGGACCTCTTAGGCAGGGGAGTTCCCCATGTCTATTTTTCTCCATGTCTTATCACTTTTTGCTCCCTACAGGTCCAGCACTCAGTGAGAATATGCATTCAATACACACACAGCCACACGCACTCTCACACACACATACACCCCGACCCCAAGCACATTAACTAGAAATTTAGAGTATACAACAGAAGTGTAACGAAAATCTTTACTGTGGGGTTGGATTTCCATCTTACGTTACCCTCCAGTAAACTTTTTGGAGACACAACCAGAAAAAGATTAAACTGAAGAAATGTCTCAAGAAAACATAGTAGCTAATAGTGAATGAGTAAAACTTAGGAAAGCTATTTTGACACCTAATTTCCTTTTTGAAATGTGTCAATGATATTTTCTTCCCCATTCTTGCTTATTTCTAGGTCCTGATGCCTGGGTATATATTTATATGTCAATGGCCGATAACTATTTGAAAATAGATACATAAGAATATGGCTAAATTCACAACACCAAACACTAAGTAGTGCTTTTTTTTAGCGTTCCTCAGTCAGGCACCATAGTGCTTATAAATTTTATTTTAGGTTACAAAATCTCTTTCTGAGGTCAGCCAGACTGTTTATTTTTTTTCTCCTATTTTCCTCCTATTTTTAAGCTGTTGAAATTAAGTTGAGACTAAGGCAGCAAACTGATTATGGACTCATAGGAAATGTTGACTTTGGGCAATTTCTCAAGATGCTGCAAGTTCAACTGGCTGTTGACTAGTTAGGCTTCCCATTGTTCTCAGAGTATTAAATTAAGCACCTGAGTATCGCCTCAAATTTTCTGGTTAGAACGCCACCAATTTTTTTCATCTCAGAGTCAGGTAAAATACTTTTTTAGGAAAATGAAACAGTCATCAAAATACTCTATTTGAGTATAATTTAAATGGCCATATACCTAGAAATCCCATCCCCTCCTCTCCCAGTGAGTTAAGAACCACAAAAGGAGCTGAAATCTAGCTGCTCAGAAGTCAATTTCAAGTGGAAAAGAAGATTTAGGGCTACAGTGTGAAACCAGGAGGCTAGGTGTTTCCACAAATGTCTGCATTCCACTGACCATCTGTCAATTCGAGAAATCCACTTCGCTATCTGACAGGGATCTCGCCATGAGCCTATTAAAGTGGAGTACTTAATTTTTGTCTCTTAACTCTTTCTTCCTCTCTCTGGTTCCTCTCAATAAATAAGTTTATTATTCATGCAGTTGCTCAAAATAGAAAACCAAAAGTCCTCCTAATTCCTCCTTTCCTCAGTGTGTGTGTGTGTGTGTGTGTGTGTGTGTACACATACAAGGTCTATCAAGAAGGTATCCAGCCATGTAATATGAAAAATAGAGACATTTATTGAAGAAGATACAAGGTACAAGAAACATTGCACATAGGACAATGACACCTCTGTCCCCACCAAGGTAGGCACCTTGGGACCTCACACAGTTCTCCCAATTACCATCAGATGCCCTGTCATAATTTCCTGAGTCTCATCAGTGGTCTGAAATCTCTTTCCCTTCAAAGCAGATTTAAGTTTTGGGGAAAGCCAAAAGTCACAGGGCACCAAATCTGGGCTGTAGGGGAGCTGAGTCAGCTGGGTGATTTGATGTTTCACCAAAAAACTCTGCATGGGATGTGATGCATGCGCAGGCACATTGTCACGATAAAGCCACCAATCACCAGTTGCCCATAGCTGCAGCCTTGCGAATCAGCCAAATAGTTTCTGTGGAGGAATTTTCTAGCTTAACGCAAAATTTAATGCAAATTCATTGCTCTACTTGCTCAGTCATTGTGAATGTGATGGCCACACAGTACACGTTCACTTAATGGTGTCCACTGTCCCCACTGACTAGTACAGTGAAGTCATCATTGTTCCCGCCTGCGCATTCCACTCCACTCTCCTTGGCTGCCAGGTTACACCAATGTTGCACAAACGATTATCATTATATTAACAATGCCTGGGCTTTTGTCTGGATAGACCTTGTGTATCAGCAAGTCCTTTATATAAATCTCTTGATTCTTATGGCTAGCACATTTGTACCCTGATTTAAACCACTTTTCACCTGAACTACTGAAATAGTCTGAGTCAAATAAGGAAAATGGAGTCAGTGCCTGCTAGCTGAACTTTAGGGGCATAAAATGTATTGCTAAGTTATTAGAAGAACTGAAAACTTAATTAAGGATGTTGTATCAACCCTGACATTAGCTACTTCAGCAAAGCACTACCATTCCTGGATCTGGAGGGCAAAGGGAGAGGTGATGTTTAGAAAGCTGAGGAAGCAAGACCACTCAGCTGGAGGTTAAATCACAGTAGGAGGGGCCATTCGGAACCCAGATTAGAATTACAAACGTGGATGGACGAGGCTACTAGCAGAAGCTCTACTTGCAGCAATGGAAGGATTGGTGTGTGGGGCTTGATTTCTCCCTTCCTTTGGCTTCAAATTCATACCACAGCTTCCTGTGTACCCCATTCACTAGAAGGCTGTTGACGAAAGTAGCCTTGGAAATGTTATTTTCAAGAAGCCAAATCCTGGACAGCAAAGTCTGTAGACAAATCTGTGAGTAAAACTGCAAAGGCGTGTCACAGTCCCCCCTTTTCTAGTCAGCATGTATTCTCCCCTATCATATATAACTTACCCCTTTACAACTGTATGCTTCTGCCTAATAAAATGAAACCCAAAACACAAACAAAGCTGTTCTCACACCTGCAACAAAAGGGGTATGCAGAGTCTCATCATTCACTGCTCATTCTCAAAGCTGACGACCTCCTAGTGAGACCTCTGCATCAGGTTCAGATGCGGTACCTTGAAGTATGGTACTTTATGGAAGAAAACGCAAATTGAAGCATCGCCAACACTCTTCAAATATATAGTAGAGAAAAAACGGGTAAAATAAGAATAATTTACTATATACATTAAAAATTCAGTATAGCCCTCCTTTCTCTCTCTAATCATAAAGGTGCTACTTTCATTCACCCCTCTGTGTTCCTCTTGCCCTCAGCCACAAGCTCAGTTGGTCCAGATTCTATATCTGGTTGGTGAGCCAAGACCTCTTTCCCAAAGGGTCAGAACCTTTAGTGGTTCTGGCCTTTTTGGGTAATTGTTTTGGATTTTATTACTAGACTTAGAACTATTAAAGAGTGGGGACCCCAGTGAATTTCATCATGTTTCAGGAAACTGACTTCTTGTTGAATATCCATAGCCCCTTTCTTTGCCCGATGGTTCACTGTGAGAAGAACCCCCAACTCTCTGGGTAGTGGTTTCAACACTTACAATTCAATTGTTGTGTCAGTAATAGAACTATTTCCCCTTTGGAAACTCAGACTTCTAAACATTCAGAGTGTGGATTTTGAAGAACATAAAGCAAAAACATGACACAAATATAGATACTTGGTATAATAGTGAAAACAGTAACGTCTGCTTCTATTTCTTTGTCCTCCAACCCTATACACCAGACATGGGAGAGGAAGCACCTTTCACTGACCCCATGTTCAAAACACCCAGCACTACCAGGATGTGGTCTCCCAAATAACTTTGAAAGTGAATCATAAGGCATTCACTATTCTATCAGATCAGTTTCCTTTGGAAAATGGGGTACATTGCAGTTCAACTGAATTTCATGGGTTTCTACCAATTGCTGCACTTTGCGCTACGAAATGAGGCCTAATGTATAGTAGGATTGATTCTATGATGATAAGCCAGGTATTTCCATAAGCTCATGGATGATAGTGCTGGAAAAAAAATGGCAAATCCATTTGCATAGTAGGTATGTATTATAGTAAAGATAAATTGCTGCCCTGTTAAAATGGTTCACTACTTTCCATCTGCTATCAGGAAGTTTCTACTCTCTTTAGGAATGATGCCACATTAGGCATTAAACATTGGCCGCTGAAGTTGTACGTTGGAAACTATTCTGTGTTGGTGTAGTGAAGGTAAAGTCTATGCCGTTGAGCCCTTGTGATGCCTCTATTTCTGGCATGGTGGTGCCTTTGAACATGGACCTATTGAATGAGCACTGGAGTCTCTGAGGAAGGATGCTGCCTGATACCCATTGTACGAATTATTTTTCTCATGTAAGAGCCTCCTCAACAGTGGATGTCTTTCACCAGACATTTCACATGGTATACAGACACCTGTACGCTTTGTGCTCATTCTCAGTACCTTCACCTAACTCTTCTCCAGACGATGTTACCAGTCTTCTAGTGTGCTGCTTCCTGTTCCTGGAAACCAGCCCAACAGTGACCGTCTGTAAATCAATCTGTCCTTCAGGTCATTTCGTTTCCCAGGGAAACTAGATTACAAGGTTTAATACCCTAAGTTTTGCCCCTGACAGAATATATCCCTTTATCATATTCTTGGAATGAGGAGTCACATTGTTTGAGCCACCTTTGAGTGGGTCTGTAGTAGAAGAGCAACCCATTGCTGCCTGGTGCCAGCATACCACTCACCTCATTTGTAGCCAAGTCTGAGATCTTATTCTTCAGTCTAATGGTCATAGGAATGCCCTAAGAGGACACAGGTGTGGATTGAGAGAGGCAGGGGTAGTGTGTGGTACCTGATCTAAAAAGGAAATAAATTTTATGGGACTCTTTAAAATCACTGCCTCCCTGTTCTACTCTCTGGATTTACCTACTTGTGTATTCTTGTCAGTCACCACACCTTTCAAGTGTTAGGACATTCCGGGATAGAAAACGTTTGGCATTTCACAGGGGTGCTGGTTTCAGTGCTTGGAATTGTCTGAGTAAAGTACCCTCTACGAACCCCTCAGAAGTTCTGCCTCGCGTTGCCTGGATAAACTTGCATGATGTGGATTCCTATTTCTTAAATCCAGACCTTAAAATTGAATTTCTCTGAAAATATATTTCAGTAAGGACAGTTATTACCTTTATGAGTCAAGGTGTTTGTAGCCAAATGTACAAGTTAGATAGGACTTTATTAGTCAAAGTGTATATTGGGTGGGATCTGGAGAATCCAGCTTCTAGCATCTAATTTTTTCCCTCGTTTCACTTTTATCTTAGTAATTTTCCAGTGTCTGTGTCATTGCTCAAAAATTTATCTTGGGGAGGAGGGCTGTATTTTATAATTCCGTAAATCACAGGTCTAACTTACTGTGGTCATTTCAAACTGATGACCTGAGCCTTTTCTTTGCTGTATACAGACATACATAAACATTTTTGTTTGCATCCAAATTGGCATGTAATTTTTAAGGTTAGCAATATATTTTGAACAAATTCTTCCTATGCTAAGAAACTTTTTAAAATAATATAATTTATAGAGGTGCATAGTAAATCGTTTATCACATAGGTCTACCATATTATTGCTTGGGCCCATTCCAAACCTTTGTCATCTTACATAATACTTTAGTGAACATCTTTGCCTTAGTATTTTATATGCGTTTCAGGTTCATTCCTAAGATAAAAGTCATAGAATTTGAATTGCTGGTTCAAATATGCAGGTTTCAAGTCCACTGATTGATACTGCTAAATTGCAGTTTTAAGAGTTACCTTGAAGAATGTGGTATAGGCCCAAGGTCATTTTTTTGGTGAAGCTATTTGTCATGGAAAAGAGAATAGGCTAAAAGATTCTTCATTCTCTAATTTCCACCATCATTTATCTCCATTAAAATTCCAATTCTGACCTTTCTCTGTTTTTTATAAGATTGTTATGAGGATTAAATTAGACAACGCACAAAATTGCTACTTACAGCATGCCTTGCACAAGCTAAAAACAATTTAGAGATTAGTTATTATTATTACTGTTATGATTTTTTTTTGCATCCTTTTCATCATTGATAGTCAATTCTCCTTGTTACAATGTAATTTTACAGTATTTTTCCAGGGATGCTGATAGTTACAATTTATGCATAAGACATCTTACCCTTTGAGAACACTGAAGTACAGATTCAAAATGACATTGTTAAGATACAACAGTTATAGATGTAAAAACAGTTTTTTTCTCTACTAGATCTGACATTACTCTTAAAATCTCTGTAGAAAGTAGCAAAGTGATCTCTCATAAATTGGAAAATATTATTTTCCCTGATATTCTTAGAAATAGTTTGGATAAAATTGTACTGTAAATTCATCTTGACAGAAATAATTTGTTGCAATTACATCAACACATATATATTATATATATAATATATATATATGTCACCTTGACTTAATAGTGAGTGACCTGAGGAGGAAATTTGTTGGTTTAACAAATCCCTTCTTGTAACACCCACAGAAATGAAAACATATTCCACTTCTTGGTGGTCTTCTGCCCATCCAAAGCTCCTGAGTGTCATAAAAATATTGGTTCCTCTCCTAAACTGCTATAAAATATATCTTGCGGGGCCCAGGGGACAATCTTTCTGAGGTTGAGCATTCCATGGAGACTCAATATTCTGTATTTGGAAATGGAGCTAGAAGTGGAAATGGATTTACTTTGCAAGATCTCTTTGTTCATAATTAGGGATATAAAAAATAGATTTGAGAAAGTGAATAAAATATGATTGAAAAAAAGCAATGGTTTTTTACATATAAAATTTCCATACCAGATGTGTGAACTGGGGTAATTTAAGATAGTATTTAAAATTAAATTTCAATGGTGAAACTAAGAAATACAAGACTTTTGACATCTATGAGCTAGTACTCTAAAAAAGGAAAAAGGTTATCATATACTGTTGATGTGTTCAAACATTTAACAAATGGCAGTGTGTTTGTTACATATAAGGCATAAGAATTTACACATTATTCAGGTATGATGTAATAATAATTTTCAGTAATCATTAATGATAGTAATGGGGCAGGAAACCACAAGGCAGTTTAATTAGAGTTTTTTTCTCTTATTTCTTTTGATTTTCCTTAATTTAAATTAGTCTCTCAGTTAAATATAACATATATTGTTCTAACAATTATTTATGACAAACATTTATAATATGGGTATTGTCCTACCAGTGTTGTCTTTCATTTTTTGTACTAGATAGAACTAATTGGTGTGATTTCTTTCTTTTCTGTCTTCAGAGCCACCATATAGAGAACACACTCCCTTGTGCACTCAATTCAATATCAATATAAATTCACAACCTTCAATAACATTTAGTTTGAGTCACAGTGATAGGGACTTAGTCAAGACATTGATACGGGGTTAATTAGAACATTCTGTATGGTTGGGAAACATAGTCATTTGGGTCCTGTGATATGTTTTAGCAGAGGAACCCCATTCTTTTCTTAGAGGCTTAAGACATCATGTTCTTTAATTGCATTCTGGAGGAAAGGGAAGGCAGTAACAGTTTTGAGCGTCTATCATGTGGATTTGTTTCTCGTTCCTCAGTAGTGCTTACAGCAGCCTTCTGTCTTATTACTTTCTCCAGTTTAAAGATGAATTTAAAGAAGGATAGCACTAAACAGGAAAGCTCGGATTTAAATCCAGGTTTCACTGTATTTATTCAAACAACAAATGTGTATCATATGCTTCACTGTGTTTTAGTCATTGGTGTAAAGGGAGTGCTATGATGATGGAAGAGATTCCAAAGTTGCTTCATATTTTACTATAATGATGCTGAAAATGTTTTAGGTACTTCCTTGGTATTTCCTAAAGCTTAGAATTATAATGCAGCAAGTCAAAGCGAATTTATAATTGAGCCATGTACAAACTAAATAGCAGCCACCAAATACACCAATCGTGTCTGCGCTGGCATTGTCATCTCCAGTAGCAGTTCTTTATATAGTCTGGTTCAGTCTGAGAATCTGTGTGGTCTGCACTATGCAGTGCAGATTTAAGGCAGATACTCAGATGGGATGCTCCAGTATAGCCTTCACTAAAGGTGGATTTTCATAAAACTAATAATACTTAAGCTTCCAAGGTCCTGGGAGGGGCCTAAATAATGATTTTGCCATGTATAATGTGCACTGAACCAATAATACATCTGATTAGGGATTAATATCCAAAATGTATAAAGAACTCATACAACTTAATGCCAAATAAAACAAACAAACAATAAAAAAATAGGCAAAGGACTTGAATAGACACTTCTGAAAGAGGACATACAGATGACCAGTAGACATATGAACATCAGAAAAATGCAAATTAAAGCCACAATTAGATATCATCTCACATCTCTCAGAATGGCCATCATCAATAAAACAACAAACAGCAAGTGCTGGTGAGGATGTAGAGGAAAGGGAATCTTCATGCACTGTTTGTGGGAATGCAGACTGGTGAAGCTGCTATGGAAACAGTATGCAGTTTTCTCAAATAATTAAAAATGGAACTGCCTTATAACCCAGGGATTCCACTTCTGGGAATACATCTGAGGAAAACCAAAACACTAATTCAAAAGAATGTATGAACCCTATATTTATTACAGCATGATTTACAATAGCCAAACTATGGGAGCAACCCAGGTGCCCATCCTAGCCAAGTTTATAAAAAAGCAGTGGTCCATATATACACCGGAACATTACTCAGCCATAAAAAAGAATGGAACCTCACCCTTTGTGACCACATGGATGGACCTACAGGTTATCGTGCTAAGTGAAATAAGTCAGTCAAAGAAAGACAAATATCATATGTTTTACTTATATGTGAAATCTAAACAGCAATATAAACAAAACAGAAGCATACTTATAGATACAGAGAACAGACTGTAGGGAGGTGGGTAGGGGACTGGGTGAAAAAAGAGAAGGAATTAAGAACAGATTTGTAGTTACAAAATAGTCTTGGGGTTGCAAACTACCGTATAGAAACTATTGTCAATAATATTGTAATAACCATGTATGGTACCAATTGGGTACTGGAAATATCAGGGGGAATAGTTTAAAGTATATGATTGTCTAACCATAATGCTGTACACCTGTAACTAATACAAAATAGTATTCAAAAATAGCATTAAAGCACTTTCTGGGGTATTGGTATTGTTTCTTGATCTGGGAACTAATTGTACAGGTGTGTTAAATTTGTGAAAACACAGAGAGCTGTACAATTCAGTGCAATTTTGTCATTATATTATTATTTTTTAAAAGTTTAAGAAAATAATGAATTGTTTTCCAGAGTAATTATACCAATTTACATTCCTTCCAGCAATATATTTAACATAACCCTTAATTTTTAAAAAAAAGAATATAAATCTACCAGTAATTTTACCAATAAAATATAATTATTATTTTTCATGTATCACATACATTTTTGATAATTTTAAAAATATTATTTGAGATAACAAGGTGACATGAAGGCTAGTTAGATAAATTATAGCTCACTGAACATCTGCCTGCAAAGAATATTTGTTAATGAAATAATAAATTAAATTTTGTCTGTTTGTTAAGCACATCATAAGAAAATTGCTGGATACATTTTCACCAAATTTGGAGTCCATGTTTAAGATGGCCAAACCTAAAATTACAGTTTACCAGACATACACATAATTTCTTTTTGAAGTCCTGCAGTTTTGCAAAGTGACATACAAGTATTTTTCAGAGCAGCTCATGTGATGCCAATGGGAGAAAAAAGGCACATAAATACAAACAGTAGTGACAGAGAAGTCAAACTCTTTTAAGCACAAACTCCAACTGGAATGACCCAAGGCAAACACTTTGAATGAAAGGCATCAGTGGTGATTGAGCAGATTCTTACGAGGGGCAATAAGCAGGCAGGGCCTTCTTTGGACTGTCTTCCCTGTTTTTTTTTCACATTGAAATCACTGCTTTCCCTCTATCCCCTCTTGGTCTGTTTTTCTGTCTTCTCATGTTCTTTGGAATTCTTCTAGGTTCTGTCCTGGACCCTCTTTTGCCTACTTCTCTGTGAGAGCTTTCAGTCATGTTTTCCAAATACTCTCTGTAAGTTGATGACCACCAAACTGTCTTCTCTAAAAAAAAAAAAAAAAAAAAAAAAATCTCTCTTTTGAGCTCCAGATCTTCTATCCACCAGCATACATCAAGGGCAACTAGTTAGAACAACACTAGAAGCTAACTATTGATTCCTACTCATCCTCCATACAGTCTCAACTTCTCACTCTTAGTTTCCCATCTCAGTAAATTATACCGTTACCTACCTAGTTGCTCAAGCTAGAAACCTAGATATTATTTTTGATTCCCTTCTCTCTCAAACTCTGTATGAAAAACATCAAATCTTAAAAATTTGACTTTCCACATATATGGTAACTATAAGACACACCAGACCATAAGACACACCTAGGTTTTAGAGGAGGAAAATAGGAAAAAAACCCCGCTCCACCACCATGCACCCCTTCCTGCCCCCCAGTGAGCCAGGTAAGCTACATTCGGACTATAAGACACACCCCCATTTTTCTCCCAAATTTGGGGGGGAAAGGTGCATCTTATAGTCTGGAAAATATGGTACCTCATCTGTCTGTCTCTTTCCATGGCCACTGCTGTCATTTGCCCTAGTTCAAGTCTATGTCATTTTTCACCTGGATTAATGAAATATTTTTCTCTGGTCTCTGTCTCTACATTTGTATTTCCTAACCCATTATTAATTCTGTAAAAAGAATCATTTTCTGAACCAGTAAATCTTATTATGTCACTCCCTGGCTCACATCTCTGAATGGCCTCACATTTTGCAGCATAAAAGTTCAAAGTCCTCAAGATGGACCCTGAGGATCTGCATGATAAGGCCCCTTCTAACCTTTCCAAAATCTTTCACCTTCCCCTAAGTTTATTGCTCTCCTGTCACACTGGTCTCCTTTCAGGTCTTCAAACCAACCTACACTTTCTGTTCTCAAGATGTTTTTATTTCCTCTTCCTATGATAATTCCTAGTTACCCTTTGTACTGAACATAAAGGGTTAGTTCCTCAAAAACCTTTGCCTTATCCCATTACATAATCGACCTCAGATACCTTGATAGTATCTGCTGCTCTTCCTTCACAGAACTCATCCCTGGCTGTAGAATCGATCACTGGCTTACTTCCTCTTGCTCTGCTGGAAATATATATACTACCTGAGAGCAAGGGACCATGAAATATTTTTGACCTGGCCCACCATAGATGCTTACTAAAATATTCTGAATGAGTTAATGAATCAATTAAATATTTATTGTTTAACAAATATTTATATTTATTTATATAAATTATTTCTGTTTTGTCATTATTTATATTTATGCAAATTAATATTTGTTACTGTTCAGCAGAGTAATCATCTTGAGAGAGGGAGAATATGAATTAATAATAAGTGAAAACTTCTAAACCTCTAAATAGTTACAGGACAAAGGAAGAGCGTATATTATTAAGTACAAATAATGTTCGATGCAGCACGAAACTGCTAAGGAATACAAGAAAGGGAGAAGTAATCTGGGCCTCCAACAACCGGGTGAGTCTTCTTTGGAATGGGCAGGGCCTCCATGAACATGGAATTTGGTCATTTCAAACAACAGATATAATTTTTACTTTCCCATAGACAAGTCTTAATTATAACAATTATTGATTTTTTTAACAGCAGTTCTTTCACTGTTGTAAAGGGCCTCACCAATATGTTATTAGTTAAAATTCCTTTTTTCATCTTGACATAGTCATATATTTCTTCACATTTTTATACCACCCATTTGAGTTAACATCAAGCAATGCTACATTTGTTCTAAAGGGGATGTCCCAAATCAGAGCGTTTAGAAGAAATGGTGTTCATGGCACCAAAGTGACAATCCCCCACCCCCAGCAACAGATGAAATATTTCAAAGGGGACATCTGCCACCACCACTGAGATTTTATGGAGTACCCACACATGTAGACTCACTCAAGTAGGCATGACAGCTGAAAAATATTAAAAGTGTGTGTGTTTTTAAAAACAACTTATGGTTAGGAATTAAGAAATGACTTTTAAATAAGAACAGGATTTTTTTTTTTGCAAGTGTGTACTTTTTTTTTTTTGAAGACCCCACACTTGCAAAATCTTTTAGGTCATGTGTTTGCTTTACAAAACATTTGGCAAGTAATAGGTGCCATGGGAATATATCCACTCCATCTGGAATCAACAGATCTTCCTGATTTCACTGTACCTGTGTTACCACCAGTCCCCATGGCTCACAAATGTTTTTGTTTTCTTTCTTTAATAAATTTTGGATGCAATAATTAAATGGAGGAACCTTAGTGAAGTGAGTCCTTCCTTAAATTTTGTAAGGCAAATTTGGGAAAGAAGTAAATGTATACTTGCCAATTTGATGTTTACAGAAATGAAACTTGTGTAGAATGTAATTATTTCTTTTGTTGGTAGAGCATTTCCTTACACAAAACAAGGCCCAGGGAACACATGTTCTTTTTGACCCAGTTCCCCCCCCCCCCCCCGTAAGGAAAACTTTTTAAAGGCATTTAATTTTATTTAGATAATAACAAGTTATGGGTCATATTGTCCTAACTTTTGTACTCCTTTTAAAAATTGAGCAGATATTGAAACTGGAAAAATTATTGTGTTATCTGATGTATTCAGTGTCAGAGAAAGATTGTTTCTTGCTACATACTTTTTTATTTTCAATTTTTGTCATCAATGAAAATGATTCTATCATTTCACAAAGAGGTTTGGGATTTCTACCCCTCCAATTACTTTATTTTACTGTGTTTTATTTTATTTTATTTTATTTTAAAGGAGAGGTCATGTAGAAAAGCAAGCTTGTAATCTCACAAATAAAGCATGCTTTGCTTGATATTTGAATCTCTCTTCTTTCATTTTGGCAAGAAATACTGTGGGAATAAGTGTTTCTGCCAAATATCAGTTATTTAAATATTTCATTACCTCACAAAATAAAAAAAAACGATGGAAAAATAGCTCCTCTAAGACAATTGGACAAAGACAAATTTTTGATATACACCAAGACTGGATTTCTGCCCTTTCTTTAAAATAACACTATAATTTTTTAAATCCCTATTTTAAAATTTCCAAAGGTATTCATACTATTAAATTAATTCAAATGTTGACAATTGAAGACAGTTTTTAAGTAGGAAACATTTCAGTATGTAAAAAGAACTTTCCTCCACAATAGCAAAACCAAAACAAAACAGAATAACAACCACCAAAAAATATAATAAAGTACCAATCTAAATACACCATTTTTAACTCATTTATTTTACCTCCAAATCACCATCAGACATTGATGGAAATCTAGGTAAGAGGTGGCACTATTAGAAACAAGAAAATGTACACACACAACACATGCACTTACAAACACATTTTTAAAAAATCTTCACTGGAGGACATTTGTTTTTTCATTGCTTTTAGAGACAGAAGAAGGCAGAGAGGAAGGAGAGAGCAAAATGTACATGTGAAAGAGAAACACCCATTGGTTGCCTCCTGTATGAGCACAGACCCAGGGTCACAAGTGCTCCCACCAGGGATCAAACCCACAACCTAGGTATGTGCCCTGACCAGAAATCACACCTGCAACCTTTTTGGTTGTGGAATGCAGCTCCAACCAACTGAGCCACACTCACCAGGGCCATACAAACACTTTTCATTGATCTTAATGGCTCTGTCATTTTTCTTCCTATATACATATTTCTAACTGAAAACATTTCAGAAGACAGCAGTCACAAAAAGAATATGGTGTATGAGTGTAAGCAAAAATCATAAGCAAAACCATAGATCATATACAGAGATTATTTTGAATGTGCTAAATTTTTTTGTTTAATTGCTACAAAAGTAGCTTTGTTATTGGTGAAGAGCCATAGATCTAACAATTTTGACTCTTAAACTTAGTGCAAATATAAATAAGTAGAAGTAGTTCTGATTTTATTATTAAAATACATTGTCTGGTTTATGTGGAAAGAAATAGGCAAATGGCTGCAGTAGAACACACTTCTAGTTTCATGTTTATTTCACCTGACGCCTTATAAATATGGCCCCAATGTCTTTATTGACAAACTTGCCAAAACAGGACCTTAAAAAAAGGAGAATAAAGAACTAATATATATTTTACAAAAGGAATGTTATTAGGACATTGCTTATAATGTTGGGATATGTGATATGATAGCTTCTTTTGGATCTAGTTCAAGGGTTTTCATTGATTGATAGTTGGAGAATGTCCTTGTTTTTAATCTATGTCAGCCATCTGAAAAACCTATAGTATGGGTGTAAGGAAAGCATCTTATCAAATTTCAGTGTATTATTATTCAATTATATTTTAATTTCCTAATGACAGATGGAATTCCCTTATGTCAGCCTGTTGCTCCATGCTCGATTTTGAATTTCCATGTTGAAATAAAGTGAATTCATCCATTTCAATCCAGAAAAAATGGCTTCTGAACAAAAAGCACTGAACCTTGGAGAAGCTGAAGATAGTCAAAACTCTTAGACACACATTTCTGTGTGCAGTTGGGTACAATTTGAACACCAGTAGCTTATACATTGGTTGTATGTGAAGTGTAAATCTCTGATTTTAATGGATAGAAACATCATGTTTTTGGATATTATTGTCTCAAAGTAAAACCTGTCAATATCTTATTATCTACAATTTTTGTAGAAGATGATACTGTAAAAATGAAAAGAAGTGATTACATTAAACATTATAGAACAGACCCAACACTTACTATACCTATGACTGCAGCTGATACTTCTAAAATTTCTTCTTAATAACTATTTTTTGGGTCAATCCTCTGAGATATACTTATGGTAAAACTCTAAGTATTTCCATAATAGAGAGATCGGGGACACCTTGAGTCAGATTCCTACTCTCATATCTTAGGTACTATGGAATATTACATTATAGAAATAATGTATATCAGTATTTCTAATTTTATTCATAAAAATTGGATTTAATGGAATTTTATTTATAAATCTTTGAAAATAGCTTATTCTCTGGTATAATGATGCATAAGGTATTTCCTAAAATAAGCAATTTCTAGATCTTTTTCTTCTCTAAAATATGGGTTTAGTGACCATTATGTTTTCACCTTTTCTTGAATAGCTTGGCTTAGTCACAGACACACACAAACACAGCATTTTGTCAAATACATGTGAGTGTTTTTCAGTTTACTCCTGTGACTGATAAGTTTGGTCAAGGCACTCAAAATATGAGAATGTGAGATAGGGACAAAGGTAGATGTAAGTTTTTGAGGCCTGAAGTGTATATAATTTGGGGAATGCTTATTGAGAAAAAGAATACAAAATTACAAGTATAAAAATAGGTACAGGATCTTGGAAGGAACATTTGCTTGTAAGGTACCCTAGTTGTGTCCTTCAATAGCATTTCAGATATATTTTGTGGATACAAGAATGTAGACCGAGCCCACTATGTGAAGCTTTAAACCCTACTCTAATGTTCCTGTCCTTTCCTGCGCTTAATTCCTAAGGGGAAGTGTTAATATTGACAATTCAAGATAGTTATTGTACTAATATGCTACTGTTCTCCCTCTCTCTCTCTCTCTCTCTCTCTCTTTCTTATTTTTTTTGGAGACTTTTCTCATTTCTTCCCCTTCCTAGTTTTAGACCGGAACATGCCTTTTGAAGACCTGGGTGGAACAATCATATTCTTACTGAGTTAGGAACTCTTATTTCCCCTTCTCTCTGAACTTGCTATTCCTTGCTGTTGATGCTTTCAGATATATAGAAGACCAAGACCCAAGTGGAGAATTTAGATAAAATGCCTCAAACCTAAAGCCAGGCAAGTGATGAAAATGGCAAAGCAGATCTGGCATAAGAGACACGACAATGAGTGGCAGAGACTGGAGGTTTTGCCTCATGAACAGAGCCACTAAGCTTTAGCTCTGGACTGATGTTCCTTGATAGGCATATATTTCAGGTGGTGTGGATCTGGTTTTTTTCACCCCAGAAAACAGCAGTCTGGGTCTTAACAAATCAAAATCTTCTGATTTTCAAATGTTTGCAAATAATTCCATATTTTCAATAGTACACAGATGACCAGAACACATATGAGCCTGTTCCAAATAATAGTCACCAATTTCAGATCTGTAGGGAATTGGTAAAATGAGGCTGTAAAATGAATTCACTTAGGCTGTATGCTACTTAAGTCTCTCTATAGCTTAGGGAAGAGGAATCTCTTTCTGTCCTTAGGGATTTTTCTAATACATCAAACACATCAAATGAATATATCAAATAAATGATGGACATTTATCTCCTTATCCACTGCTCATAGGAAGTTTGTCCGGAAAAAGTCCAGCCATTATTAATATAATGAGAACGGTTTGTGCAATATTGATGTAACATGGCAGCCAAGGAGAGTGGACTGGAATGTGCAATTGTGAACAATGGCGACTCCACTCTACTAGTCAGTGGGGACAATGGACACCATTGAGTGGGCATGTATACTGTGTGGCCACTGTATTCACAATGACTGAGCGAGCAGAACAATGAATCTGAATTAAATTTTGTGCTAAGCTTGAACATTACTCCATGGAAACTATTCAGATGATTCAGAAGGCCACAGCTATGGACAAATGGTGATTGGCAGCTTCATCACAACAATGGACCTGCTCATACATCACATCTCATACAGAGTGTTTTGGCAAAACATCAAAACACCCAGCTGACTCAGCCCTCCTACAGCCCAGATTTGGCACCCTGTGACTTCTGGCTTTTCCCATTACTAAAATCACCTTTGAAAGGGCAGAGATTTCTGACCATTAATGAGATTCAGGAAAATATAATCTGGCATCTGATGGTGATTGGGAGAACTGTGTGAGGTCCCAAGTGCCTACTCTGAAGGGGACTGAGGTGTCATTGTCCTATGGACAATGTTTCTTGTATCTTGTATCTTTTTCAATAAGTGTCTCTATTTTTTCATATCACATGGCTGGATACCTCCTGGGTATCCATACAGGAGGTATGCCTCCTGGGTATAGACCTCCATACATCTGTCCTCCAGTGACCTCATGTGGAGTGAAGATGGAGATAGAGAAACTGAGAGACAGTGGCTGGTGACAAGACATTAGGTAGTCAGTCATAATCCTGGCTTTCTAATACAATAAATACATTTCAATTTTACCTTAAGTGTTATTAATACTCCATGCATTTTCATTGATTTCTGTAACTTCTTGGGATTTTAGTCTATAGAATTTGGTCCTTAATTCTGTTGTTCTGTTATTTTGTATTTTGAATCCATTCAGGAGTGACATGCAGTGGAGGACTGTCTTATTCCCACATTGAACATGAGAATAGCATGATTTTATCGAATGCATTTCCTGTCACTTGGTCTCTTGACATTTCCAGTATGCTCTATAGCTGAGCCTGGAAGATATTTTGTATGTAGTTTAAATCACTTGCAAAAAAAAAAAAAAAAGCATGTCTGGAATCTCATTTCTTTTTTCTCTAGGGAACATCCATGTGGTAAATTGACATCAACACATGATAGAAACTGGTTACTCCCTGATATAGTCATTCAGGAATTATTGCTATTTTAAGGCTTTTTATTTCCAGGAGTTGTACCTACATTATTCAGCAAAATACAGTCATCTGGAACTTCCTGACATATCAACAGTCCTGTTCCAGCTTTTAGCTCCTCATCTGCTGGCCCTGCCACCTAACAAAGACATGATAGGGCGAAAGCTCCTGGGTGTGGCTCTAAGAAGAAATACAGTGCACTGTGCTTCCATGGCTTGCTTTTTATGTTTCATAGGAATCTAGCTGTGTTTGGGAATCCCGAGGAGTCTTACCTGAATGAAACCAAGATTTGGAGACTGCCTCCTGTCACTGCTAGTCCATCTGCAACTAACTCCTGTTTGTGCAAACAGAGGGACATGAAAAATGGAAGTGAAGACGAGCACAGAGAAGTAGTAAAACACAGTTTGTGGTGAAATGCAGAGGTGCAAAGAACAAAAAAAATGAGGAGAAGAAAAATAGGAGACTACAGGACTAAATAAAGAGTAGGGAATTAGGGAAAAAGTATGCTCAATGACAAGCTGCTCTTTCTTTTTTGACTTAAAGAGTGATTGTTTTACAGAATTCCTTTAGTTTTACATGAGGGAACTCAATGAGATGAGGATTTTTTAAAATTACTCCTTTTATCTGCTGTCCATTATGCTGGTTAACTATAGATTTTACATCCATCTATTTGCTAAATTAATGTTTCATAGGACATAATTCTCACTGACAGCCTGATCTTACATTCTTCCTACAAATGCGTTTTATTTTTGAGATTTTTGACTCTCCAAAGTTTCAAAACAGGAATAACTGAAGATTCATTAACTTAAGCACTAATGAGTTTCCAAGTGAAGGCATGGACGGACGTAGCCTTACACACATGAAAGTTAAACAGCTTCCGAGGATGAATCAGCGGAGCATGGCAGGAACGGGCATGCGAGGTCTCGACAGGTTTGAGGGATTTTTTTAAAACATACTTGAAAATAGCCATTTTAGACCATAGTTTAGTGCATTATCAGTTTATAGTAGGTAGTATGGACTGATTCCCAGCTGTTGTTTTCTCAGATAACTAAGTTGTCATTTTTAATTAGCTTTTGTATTTTTAAAGGCCAATTGCTTAAAAAGATCAAGATTACTTGATTGCTAATGACAAGAGTACTCTGGTTACATATTTTAAAATAAATGTCCAAATATGCTTAATAGTACAGAACTATATTATCTTTGAATTTTTTATAATAATGTACATATTTGTAAAACCAGAAAAACACATATTTACTAATAATATCAGTAAAATAAAAAGTTTTGGTTTTGGCAAGATGATTGCTGCTAACGTTTAGCAAAACATAAACATTTGTGGTCCTATTTGGCTTTAAAATATACTTTATATCTCCATTTTCTTATAACTCTCATAACTTTCTGGAGAAACACACTGTAGCAACCAAATAAATATGCTATATAAAAAAGTGTTTTTACTGATACACTTTTGGTTCATATATGCCACAGGGATTGTCCCACCTCAAATCACCCTGAATTGTGCTGTGCCATCTATTTTTTCCTATCATTGTATAAAATGTTTAGGTGGAGGGTTAATTTAGGGTGTCTTTGGCTGTAGAACACAGATTGTCTTTCTGCACTGCTTGTTGGTTCACAGATTAAACAGGTCATTAGGCTTGTTCCCACTCTAACAAGCAGCCAGCTAAATCAGACACCTCGAATCCTCAGTCAAATTCTTATGAACTGCTTGTAGGGCGCAAATATGCTGAGTACATACTACCTTCCAGACACCGTTCACAACAGTGAACAGAACAGACAGAAAGCTTTATCCACAGGAGGCTTAATTTCTAGTTAAGGGAGAAGATGGATTATATATAAGATGAGTAAGTAAATTAAGTGGAATATTACAAGACAATAAGAAGATTAACTTTTTCACTATGGAGAAAAAGTAAAACAGAAAGGGTAGGTGCAGGTAATTGTATGAAAATTGAAATTTTAGAAAGGAAGGCCAGAGGTGGCCTCACTAAGAAGGTTATATTTGAAAAGATTCGAAGAAAGTGATGAAGTGAGTCATAGGGATACGTGGGGCTGTGTACTGATAAAGACAACTGCAAGGTCAGAAGCCCAGGTGCACAAGTGTGCCTGGTGCCTTTATGGAAGATCAAGGCCACTGGAGTATGAGAAGAGTGAGCCAAAGAAAGAAAACAAGGCTGTTAGGTTAGAGTGATAAGGTGGTGAATCTTAGAGGGTTTCTAGACCCTAAGAAAAAAATTTGAATTTTACTCTGCAGGAGAACGGAAGGAGGATTCTAAGCAGGGGGATGTCAGCATCTGCTTAGGATCTACCTCGATCTACTGCATAGTCAATATACAGAGGAGGGCAAAGCTGGAGGCTGAGGGACCATTGATGAGGCTAGTGCACTAGTCCAGGCACAATGGCAGTTTTACAATTGCCTTTAATGTTTCTCCAGTTATCACCTTGAAAAATTGAGTCCACTACTCTCACGGAGAAATGCTGGTCAAGGGTTGAGAAGTCACCCGGAGCTCTCCACGTAACTCCATTCTTCACCCTTTCTCCTACCACCAAAATGCCCACAGGAAAAGCCTCCCATCAAATTATGTGACATTTTAGTAAATATGTAATTATACA
Source organism: Desmodus rotundus (assembly GCF_022682495.2). Lineage (NCBI taxonomy): Eukaryota > Metazoa > Chordata > Mammalia > Chiroptera > Phyllostomidae > Desmodus > Desmodus rotundus. The sequence continues at coordinate 135,696,686 of NC_071388.1, forward strand.
TGCCACATCTTTATATGGTCTGTTCAGCAACCAATTAATATAAACCAGATGTGTGGTGAGCCAGAATATGCTCTGGAGGTTGACTTGAGAAGGTAAAGACATATGGATTTAGAGTGCACACCTGTAGTTCTTGCTGCCAGTGCTGCTTCTGCTGCAGCTTTGATGTCAGGTGCTTAAGGGAAACCTTAGCTTCCAAAATCCTCTCTTGTTGATAAAATAGGGAAACACTGGGCCAACAAGATCATCTAATCACCTTATTGGAAAGCACAGCGCATTAGGGAATGGCATCTTCTTATAAGAGGTCATTAAATCCCACCTGGTGTTTAATATGATTTGCTTGCTTTATAGTGAGTTTGAAGCAATCACTTCAAGTTATTTGTGAAAATAAAGACTCAGAAGATGTATGAACAAGTAGGAGTATTTGAAAGGTTGCAAGTAAAATAGTAACCTTCTTCAGTTCTCCCAATAAGCCAAGTAATATGAGTTTTCACTTTAAATAAGATCATGTATGTAAGACATTTAAAAGGGAGATTAGGAAAAATGCCTTCATTAAATCAACAAAGAATGGAAATACTGAAATTTACATTAGTTATAACAATAATCCAAAACTGTAGTCAAACAAAGCCCTCGCCACAGTTTAGATCAAAAGTGTTTTTGTAGTTTATTTTAAATTTTCCTACTTTGCTGCTTTACTGTTGAGGGTGTTGAGTGCAACTTTGTAATTGGTGAAAATATGCATACTTGGAACTTTTTTAATGTTAAAAATACAATTATTATTGAGATTATTGGCAGTAATTCTTTCCCACCTTTAGCCTGGATATTTTTTTCTTGTTTCTTTAGATTTTAGCTATGTCCACTGAAATCATTACATCTAGATTAAAACATAGAATCCTAAATTCTAATAATATTTTATTAATAAAGATTTTAACCCATTATTCATATTTTATTACCACTGATTCTTCTCTTGTATAAATAAATCCCAATTTCATATAAATCATTGGCCCAAGATAGAAAAATTTATGTATCTAGTAAAGCAGGAAATTTGGACTTTTTTCTTGGCCAGGATTAACTTGGACTTCTTCCTTTTAATCAAAAGACCAACAATATTTTGGCAATAAAAGTGATAAGTCTAATAAAGAGGTAGGTATTTTAGACTATGGGAGCAAACACACCCATATGGAGAAAAGTTGTAAATGGCTGTGATAGAATACATATTCTCTTAGGACAGGAAAATTAGAGTTCTCTTTGGTACTGTCCACTTCTGCTCTTTCTTTTTTTAATCCTCACCCAAGGTATGCTTATTGATTTAGAGAGACTGGACAGGAGGGAGAAAGAGAGGGTGAGAAACATCACTGTGAGAGAGAAACATGGACATTTAAAAAGTCTTTATTGCATTTTTTCCATTATCATTTAGAGCCCTCATGTCCCCCTCCCCCCAGGAATCACCACTCTGCTTTCCATGAGTCTTTTTTCCTTCTTGCTCCGTCCCTCCACCCCCAAAGCCCCCTCCCACTAGCTGTCATCCTGCTCTCCATCTATGAGTCTGTCCCCATTTTCCTTGTTAGTTCATTTTGTTTATTAGATTCCACATATGAGTGAAATCATATGGTATTTGTCTTTCTCTGACTGGCTTATTTCACTTAGCATAATGTTCTCCAGTTCCATCCATACTGTCACAAAGGGTAAAACTTTCTTCTTTTTTACAGCCAAATAGTAATCCACTGTGTAAATGTCCCATAGTTGTTTTATACACTTATCTACTGTTACATACTTGGGCTGCTTCTATATCTTGGTGATGTAAATAGTGTGGCAACGCACATAGGGGTGCTTATGTTCTTTCAAATTAGTGTTTTGGGTTCCTTTGGATATATTGCCAGAAGTAGAATCAATGGATCAAAAGGCAGATCCACTTTTAATTTTTTGAGGTATTTCCATACTGTTTACCACAGTGGTTGCACCAATCTGCATTCCCATCAACAGTGCAAAAGGGTTCCCCTTTCTCCACATCCTTGCCTGCACTTGTTCTTTGCTGCTTTATGAATGATAGCCATTCTGGCAGGTGTGAGATATCCCATTATGGTTTTGACTTGCATTTCTATGATGATTAGTGACCTTAAGCATGTTTTCTTATGTTTATTGGCCATCTGTCCTCTTTGGAGACGTGTCTATTCAAGTCCTTTGACCATTTTTTAATTGGGTTGTTTGTTTCTTTGGTGTTGAGTTTTCTAAGAGCTTTATAAACATTGGATATTAACCCCTTATCAGATGTATTGGTGAATATGTTCTCCCATTCTGTGGGTTGTCTTTTTATTTTGCTGATGATTTCCTTTGCTGTGCAAAAACTTTTTAGTTCGATGTAGTCCCATTTGTGTTTTCTTTTGTTTCCCTTGCCTGGAGAGATATATTTGATAAAAAATTGCTACAGGCAATGTCCAAAATTTTGCTGCCTATGTTTTCTTCTAAGGTTTTTTGTGGTTTTAGGTCTAACATGTAAGCCTTTGATCCATTTTGAATTTATTCTTGCATGTGGTGGAGGAAGGTAGTCTAGTTTCATTTTTCTGCACATATCTGTCCAATTTCACCAACACCATTTATTGACTAAACTATCTTTAGCTCGTTGTATGTTTATGTAATAGATCAATGGAAGAGAATAGGGAGCCCAGAAATAAACCCACACCTTTAATTAATATTAGTTAATTAATGTTCAACAGAGGGAACATGGATCATTTGCAGCTTATATGCGCCCCAACCAGGGACTGAGCCTGCAACTGAGGCATGTGCCCTGACCAGCAATTGAACCTGCAACCTTTTGCTTTATGGGATGACACCTAGCCCGCAGAGCCACACCAGTCAGGGCTCCCTCGTCCTCATGATGTAGTAATGGATCCTGTGAAGAATATTCAGCTCTACTGAATTTATGTTCTTTTCCTAGCAGAAATCACTTGGATTCTGTGTTCTTCCATTTCCTTTTCTAATAAAGCAAAATAATAGCATTTCTTCTACCATTATTAGGGTGATATAAATGACAATGGTTGATTTAAATCTCTGGGCAAGATAAATGACTGAAGAAAAGGAAAATGCTGTGTTTTCTTCCTTTCTTTTTTTTTTAAGGAAAATAAATGAATGAATTAATTTCATTTGAAGAAACCCAGATGTCCTCAAGATAGGTCCTCTCTGGCAAAAGAGTTCTTTAGAAATTCTCGGATGAGTCAAAATTCCAAGGTTTTTTCCCATGTTGGCTTGTGTGATTCTCTAATATTGCTTTGAATCAGGTCGGAGTGATAGGCATCTCTCATAAAAATGTCCCTATAACCCACACCCCCCCCAGTTGTTAGTTAAGTCTGAACCCAAAATTTCTTCAAAATATTACCCCAATAAGTAAATTTTTATTTCCCAGTGATGCCTGAGTAAAGCTATAAACTTGACAACGAAGGGAACGATATTTGTATGAATGTTGATTTATTCAAATGCTAATTGGTAATGTCTGTGTGCAGTAGTTTTCTTCAATATATGTTATATTATGCTTAACTAGTCTTCTCTTTAGGATATCAGGTATTATGGATTTGGACAATATTTGTTACACTTTAAAATTATCCTTTATAGATTATCAATAAAGCATTTAAAAGTGAATGAAAATTGTGTGCAGAGTGCTGCTTCGTTACTCAATGGATATATATAATTTTCTCCTTGGTAAAATTTCCCAGGGACCCTTCTCTGAAGTATTCATTTAAATAATAGTGATCTTTGGATGATGCTTTAGGATTAGATAATAAGGGTATGATTCATAAACATGTCATTTAAACATGGGAACAAGTAACTAGAACCCACACTCTCTAGCCAAAACCTCTCATTTTTATGGGTTTTTCCACCCCCACATAAATGGCATACACCTCCAGTCTTTAAACTGGCAGGTTTTCTTAGAAAAATGACCCATTCTGTGATGAGGAATACCTAAATCCCACAAGTAAAAGAAGCACCCTGTTATTAGTCTTCCTGTTCAGCATATGAAAAGCAAAAGTACGTGAGAACCAGACCCAACCTGTAATTTGGTAGCCGAACAACAGAACTGTGCTGTAACAGGAAAAATAAAAATATAGCTCTAGTTTGGTATTCTTGGCTGGTCTGCCCTAGAGGAGTGAAACTTTGCTTGATTTTCTCTCTTTAGAACAATGTCCTAGCCTGCCACTGGCTTCCAACTAGAAAAGCATATGCACCTGCGGAGTTTGATTCTTGCATCTACTCCAAGGACTGAGATTGACAAGTGTGGTCGTATTTCCTCAGTCACATATAAAACCTTCCTCCACTGATGTGCACACGTTCTCCCAAGTGCACTTTAGGGTTGGACTGTTTTAGGCTGTACTTTTTTTCTCTCTGTTTAAGCATGTGATAAGAGAGAAACTGAGGCACATTAACATTTTCAAGAGTTTATTTGAACATTTATCAATTTGAACTGGGCAATGGCAAACCAAAAGTAGTTAGGAGCATTACACCAGCAGGAGTAGAGGAGAGGTTGTTATAGAAGAGGTGGAAAGCAAAATAAGGAGATTACTTAATTGGTTATAGCTTAAGCAGCTGTCTTATTTGGGAAAGCCTAGGTGGCTATTGGGGATTGGTTTTGCTTAAGTGTCATTTTTGCAAATTCAAGTGCATTGGCTCTGGTTTAGATTTTGGTTTGCATACCTAGGCTACTGAGCCCTTAGAGCAATCTCAGTCTATTGGTCTCCTTGTTTAATGACATCAATAATAAGAACACAGTTAACCTCACTATTGCAATAATCAGCATTACTAACATCCATGATTGGCTACAAGTTGCTTAATGACAGAAAGGACAGATCTTTCTATTTTAGTCTTTAATACAATAAAAAGAAGATTGATGATAGTCTTAAAAAAATAATACCACTGATATATGTTGACCCATTTGAGTAAGGTAATATATTTGCGTCTATCAGTTTCACTATGGGAAAAATATTTATATGTGTATATACACATTCCCACATTCACATACATATAGATCAGTGCACATATATACACATACATAAAACACACATATGTAATAATATGTACATATATGTATATCATTTAACTGGGGATATTCATATTTGCCTTGGTCTCTAAAATAATAGCAACAAAAACAATGAAGTCAGTGTGATTATTCTATAACTGTCACTGAAGACAAGATTTTTGTCATAGATAAGTGAAGAAAGGGGAATTTGGCTCATTTGTAAGAGAAATAGGTTTTAATCTATGCGAAGTCCCAGAAGCACAAATCATTCCATCAAAATGCTGGGAATCTGAAGCTCAAAAGAGAGGCTTGGTTCCTTGCCAATAGTCCTTTATCTAGTAAGCGATCTGGAGGCAAAGCAGGGATTGATTCAGACTAGAGAGCTCCCCTCACCAGATTGTGTTGTAACCCAAGGTGTTTAGATCTTAGGTGTTACTGGTTTCTTACTTCCTTAGCATTTAATTTTACTGCCCTTTTTATTAAGTAGCATGTGGGTACTAATTAGACCTTCACACTGTGAAGAAAATGTGCAAAATTTTTCCATTATGAAGTAAAATTGTATCAAAATAATGAGAAATTTTTGTGTGGGGTAGGGATTCATAAGGCAGTATTGCAAGATAGATACTATTTTCCTAGTAGATGGGAAATATAAAGAATCTTTTGCTGGCCATATTTGTTATGATAAGAGATAAAATGTTTCTAATTCTGCCTAGACTGTATTTAAAATATGTGAAGTCAGATGATACAAAAGCTAACTTTTTCAGTCTTCCATGGATAACCCTAAATTGGTGAAGTTGACCTTTGTGTTTCTAATGGGCTAAGTTGCCATTACTTCCCCATTCACTTATGGGACCAGCAAAGGAGAGGCTGACAAGAGTAAAAGACTTTTGTGCTTCAGGACCATTGACGAGGATTGATGAGAGTGTGAGAGGTGAGGTACTGCTTTGAGTTGATGAGGCTATGTGACAAGAGGGCTTTGAAAAGAGAGGTGTTTTTAGGGTGCTGAATGTCTTCCCGAGGCTAAGAAATAGATTTCATATATCCCCATCCCCTGCAGTGGTAGTTACGCTTAACCCTGAGAAATGCTCATATCACTCATGAGGTGATTCACGGCTTCTGAGTGTGGGCACTAACCATTATCAACTATGGCTTTGAGGGTCCCAGAGAAAAGTGTTCATGTGCAGCAGAAAGGCTCCTGATGGTCTCATCTGATGAACATGGCAGCAACGTCCAGTGTGTGCTGATGACTAGAATGCCCTGCTGAAAATGTTCTGGCATGACCTAAAGGAAATCATGACTGAATTACAACTTCATTCCAGAAAGAAAGGAAGAAAATTCTGAGCAGATTGTTTGGTGAGCATGAGACATTTTTTAAAAAGTTGAGGACTAAATTTTATTTACATAACAGATAACCTAGCCCACTCAGATGGGTTGCCCCTCCCCCACTTTTAATTTTTTGTCTATATACATATCCTTCATCCAAACTTTGAGGCGGGAAAGATGCGTTGAAGAAAAAAAAAACATGAAAGTTGTTTCCTGGCATCTCACCCAGGAATGAGTGATGAATAGAGCCTGGAAACAACTTTAAAAGCCATTTTCTTTGCTCATGTGAGGTCGTGAGGTTGATCTGTGAAACTCTCTAGGCACTAGAATGAATGAAAATGGCAGAAAACACACCCAAGTTCTATCATTGATTTAAAGTGATTGATGGCGGGTCTTGTCTGATTGTGCTACATTGTCCAACCATCCATCATTCCAAACAAACACTGTACTCCATAGTCCAATATACACTCACATGTGGCCAAAGAGTTGAGGATTTATTTTTTTTCCCAGAGAGCAGTTGGTTGTATGGTGCGGGGAGAAAGAGAACTCGTTTGGCTTCCAGTTACGAAACTGCAAAATAGTTGTCTGTTAGGGAGAAAGTCCTCTGATGACACATTCTAAATTCTTGTTAAGTTTATGTAGGAATGTGTTCATTTCCATTGAGCAAACCACATTTCCCACACTTTTCTCAGGCCGTGTCTTCCCCCAAGCTTTTTCACAAGGCCTAACATTTGTTCTGTTTCCTACACCAATCCTGGTTTGAGACAGGAAGTTATTTTTTTTAGAATACCTAACAAATGATTGTAAAAGTATTTCATACTCATTACTGAAAACATAAAGGATAAAGCAGAGTATGAAGAAAGGAATAAAAATCACACATGATCCTCTCTGATCTTAAAAAATATCTTCACTCTTTCCTTTCATATGGTTTTTCCTAGTTATTGATATATATATATATATATATATATATATAGTTAGCTATAATTACATCTTTTCTCCTTTTAATATAAAAGTAAGAGCACACCGCAGATGAAGTTTTGTGTTCTCCCACAGCACACACACACTGTATCTTGAGTGTTTTAGTTCCAATGCATGATTCTTTGGGCAGACAGGGAGTGTTCACCTCTGCTGACTCACTCTGTTGGGTTAATAGGGCTGTGAGGCGGTGTGCTGTTAGAGTACTAAGGAGGAGCCTCCCTGTCCTGAATCACTATCACTGCTTATCTCATCTCTGACATGGTGTCTCCTGCTTACCTCTGGGTTCTAAGGTGGGGCTCAGAATCTAGCCTGCTCCTCAAATCCTGCAGTGCCTCATGAAATTTCAGGTCCAACACAGCTCTAGGTGCCATTGTTCCTAGAACTTGGCCTTTATCATCAGGCCCCTACCTGGGTTTTGTTCTTTTCAGGTATAATACCTCTCTTTTGAACATGTTTTTCTAGAAAATATTTTCTAGAAAGTACTAGCTAGAAAATATTTTCTAGAAAGTACTATCTAGAAAATATCATCAGGCACCTATCTGGGTTTTGTTAAATCCAGGTATAATACCTTTCTATCTACCTCTCTTTTTGGACATATTTTTCTAGAAAATCCTCTTCTGAGTATCACTAGCTTAGATCCCAGGCCATCCCTCCCTGCTTCCCTGATGTTATATTATGATTATCTCTTAGCAAGTTCCATTGTGTCTTAGACCCTGGGACTGAGCCCGTCTGATGAATATGTGTAGCTGTATTCCATGGGCACACTTCTTTTTCCTACGTGTTAACATCAACCAGGCCTTCTATCATCACGAACTCTTAAGTCCTACAAAAACGGATTCCCTATGGCTATAATATATTTAAGCTAGTTAGTGAAGGAATTGCTCTCGGTTCACTTTCTACCATTCTCTTCAAAACTTTATCGCAATTGATTTCTTTGATACCTAGATTTTCCTTCTTTTGGGAGATCCTTTATAGAAATTCATATAAGGCAGGTGGTTTACATAAATGTTAGGGTTCAAATCTCCCAAGGTGCTTCATCTTGGCTCATTGCCTTAAGCAAGTGGTTCTCAACTGGACTGGGCATGATTTTGGCCCACAATGGATGATAGACAATGTCCGGAGAGTAGAGGCCCGGAATGATGCTGAGCATCCTGTAACGTACAGAACTGGCCTGTACGACAAAGAATTAGTTGGCCCCAAATATAAATAGTGTCAGGTTTGAGAAACCCTGATTAAGGTGTCTACTTCATGTCCCATAAGCATACGAGACCACACCCAATGATGGTTCAAAAAGCATGCTGTACCTCCTCTTTCTCCATGATTCCTAGAGAGACACTCAACTTCCCTCCACCGTCCCAACTTATCAGTAGTGGGTAATACCAGGCTCTGTTCATCTATATTACAAATAATTTGCTAAAGAATCCTGAGCCCAGCATCAATACATTAAAGATATTAAGTTGGACACTGTGAATGAGATATATTCTCCATGCTCCAGTACTTTTAGTCTAATATGTAAAATAAAATGTGTTCACAATGACTACATAACCTCCATATAAGTATACTCTGACATGAATCTGTCCACATAATTAATTTCATGGAATATGGCTACTGATGGCCTCTTTTCTCCTTCCTATTTTCCAAGAGTATTTTCAATTGGAAATAGTATGTTTCTCCTTCCTATCCAAGAGTATGGATAGGCACTCTCACAAAATAAAATAAATTAACATCCAGAAATAATGTATGAAGCACACCAAGCCAGTAATCTCATATGGAAGCAAAATTTCATATGCCGCTAAAATTCTTCTCTGGTGATAAACTTCATTTCATTTAATAATTATTGTGTTCTAATGGATGATAAATGAACGAGTTTGGTTACCTTTTCAGTGACACGTGTTTTTATTCTTCATTGCCATCTTCTTCATTTCACTTGGTTTTTCCTCTGCTTGTCCACGTTAGCTGAACCCAGAGAGGCTTATCTTCTCCATCAGCTCTCAGCTTTTCCCTAAAAATGTTTTCCCTCACATGCTTCCAATATGTTCTCTCTGGTATTTATTCTTTATTCTTTTTTTTTCTCTCAACATTTTACTATAAAAATTTTAAAACATAAAGAGGAGTAGAAAGAACCTTAGAGTGAACATCTGCATACCCTCCACCTAGATTCTATAGCAAGGCTCTTTTTGCTTTACCGCATATCCAATTCTCCATCTGCCCACCTTCACCCTAAAACAGGTCAACTTGCATATAATTACTAGAATTTATATTTAATATATTTCCAATAAAATGCACAAATCTTACATATACCATTTAATGAGTTTTGAGAAATGAGCTGATCTCATTATCCATTAAGACTGATACTACTTCCACGTGTGAGCAGATTCAATATAACATATTCTGCGGTAGATATTTACATATCTGAAACTATCTGAGGAGTTGTTTTAGAAACACAGTTTCCTCTATTTAGACCTTGATTAAGAAAATCCAAGGTAGGGCTGTGACATCTTTGTCTTAGAAACTCCCCAGGTGATTCTGAAAATTAGTTAAGTTTGGAAACCTCTTTCCTAAGTTAGTGTGCCCCAAATCAGATGATAACATTTATCCAAGTGGGTGCTTGTTAAGTGTCCAGATTCCTAGGGATTTCCCCTGGAAATTCTGGTTGACTAGGGATGGTTATAACTCAGAATTTGGGCTGTCATTTTTGTACTTTACTTAGCTATTTATTCATTCATTCTCTCATTTATTAGACACACATATGCTGAGTGCCTTCTATGTGTAAAGCATCAGGAAAATTCTGAGTTTTGACAAAATGCAAATATCACTTTATCAAATATCAAAATAATATCAAGGTTGGAAGTAGGATATTACTCAAAAATATTGGGCGGTATCTTTAACTACCTCTCTCTGAGCCCCTCCTAATTCTACCACAAATGCTGCTGCATTCAAATATGTAATGTAGACAATGCATCCAAAAAGGGAAGGCTTATCCTGAATCATTCAACACTCAGCCACAAGCCAGGAGATTGAGTTAGGAGGAAGAAATTCTGTCAGGTTACAGAAGCATAATCCTGGAGCCTTTGGCCAATCCACAATCTCAACATTTTGAAGGATCTTCTGTCCAAAATCAATTCATGAGCCACATAACCTCTTCAACATGTTGAAAAGATTCTGTAGTATTTTTCTAATCAGCTGACCATGCCATTGTCATTTAATATATCTATTTTGTGGGTTTTTAAAAAGGTTCTTGCCTTCTATCATCCTAATACAACCCATGAAATGGACAAGATAAAATTAGATCCCCTCCCCCAAGGCTGGACATCCTCATTCAGATTTATTGAAATGATGGATGATGGTCCCGAAACATAGTATGCTACTTTTTTACTCTGATGGGCCCATTTAAGGGTTTCCCCATCTGTGGGGAATACAGAAGAGGTACACCAGTCCTCCCAGTGCCTCTATGTGTTTACCAACTCAGAATCTCTTGTTTTTTTCCCCCTACATGAAGCAGAATGATGGGAGTTATAAAATGGCTATATACAAAGTGCTGTTGGAGTATAGAGCTGAGGATTTTATATCTATCTGAGATTTATGGTGAAAATGGTGCTGGGTAAAAGAATACTCGAGGAGAAGGAACAGGCATGGGCAAAGGCATCCTTATAGGTAAGTAGGTAAGTACAAGACATACTTGGAAACACAAAGTTGTATGATTTAATTGGAGTGTAGTGGGTGTGAAGAGAATCAATGAGTAAAGAGGCTGGAAATGTAGATTTGGGCCAGATTATAACAGGTTTTGAATTTGAAGTCTAAGAGTCCAGGCCCTATTTCATGGGCAATAAGGACCCACTGAACTGAGTGTGTTATCATCAAAACTGCACTATAGCAGAATTACTTTGGCAACAGCTTGAAGAATAAGAAGCAGGATGAACTTGAGACTCAGAAGACCAAACCTGTGTGCTGGATCAGCCATTCAGTAGCTGAACAAACTGGGATAAGTGACTAAGGCTTTGAACACCAGTTTCCTCATTTGTAGAATGGGTATGACAAATCTTTTCCTGCAGGGTTTTGACATTGATTTAAGATAACAGGTTTAAAAGACCAGTACAAAGCCTGGGAGTAAGTGTTCACTGGAAAAAAGGCAACATTGGAGGCAGAAATATTTAAGAGATTTTATCAATAGTTTGAGTAAAAACCATGCAGGCTTGGATCAAACCAAAGGGATGTTAAAGATAATATAAAAGAAGAGCATCTAGATCTTTACAAAATGTAGAAGTGGAAAACTAAAAAATGGCACGTGTTGACAACTGGTGACAGCAAGGAGGAAGGGATTATATCAGAGGTAGGCGTGCTGAGGAAGATGATACCTGGTAATTTCAGTAATAATCACGTATCACGTAGAATTTAGTTCTTCTGCTCGTTATTTCTGGAAATAATATCAGTTATAAAAGGTAAGAAATAAGTAACACTTAACTATCATATAACTCTTCGTGGTAGATGCTACATTAGTTACTATATATTATCCCTATTTAAAAAATTAAGAAACCAGGGTGAAGAGAGACTAAGTAAATTGCCCGAGGTCCCATAATTACTAAGTATCTGAACCAGGCATTAATTCCAGGTCATCTGGCTCCAGAATCACGACACACAATCTTTAAATTACATACCAGCTTTGCTGAAGAACTGGTCAGACCTGGCTGGTCTACTGTGGAGAAATATGAAGATGTAGAATGTCAATAATTTCTTACTGAAGCAGATGGAAATTTTAGGCAATGAAGACATTTATCTTTATTTTCTTTAAATCAATTTGAAATCAACAGGTTCCCCTATTCTAATATGGGTTTTAGGTGAAATCAAATGTGGGGGACTTCTCCAGTCATCAGTCATAAATCCATATTACTGCTGAGGTCCCATTTGTGTCAGCCTACAGAGGCACCTGCAGGTTTAGTGTCTAGGTGCCTACTAGGGTTCCTAGAGGCAGGAGAAAGGTGCAGATTCTGTGAGTCCAAACGTTATGTCCAGTGTCTTTACTTGCATCATATTTTTTCTCTAACATGTTGGCTCCTCCACAGGACTGTGCCATGAACAGTTCTTGATACACCTCATCTCTCTCCTTAGTCAGGGCAGGTCTCTCCCTCCTCCTTCCTTGCTGCTGCATGTAGAGGAGTTCTTCTTCTCCTCCTTTAAAGATAATTTTTCAGTAATGATGATTTTTCAGTAGTTTTGCTTTTGCAAAGAAGAGGAAAATGCCACCACTGCAAGAATATGGTTGAGGGAAACATATAACAAGTAAAGAGATTGAATCAGGACTTCAAATCCTCCCTACAAAGAAACCTCCAAGCCCAGATGCCATCATTGGTGAATTCTGCCAAACATTTAATAAGGATTAGTACAAATTCTTCATGAACTCTTCAATAAATTAAAATAGAATAGAAAAAAATTCTAACTCATTCTAATACCAAACCCAGAAAAAAAATCACTAAGTAAACTACAGAAATATATCTCTTATGAATATAAATGTAAAACTTCTCAATAAAATACTAGCAAACTATAGTAACACCTAAAAAGGATTATATACCTTGACCAAATGGGATTTACCCAAGAAATACAAGGTTGGTTTAACATCTGAAAGTCAATTAATGGAATTTAGAATGCCAAAAGAAAAGGGACAGTTACATGGTCATCTCAATAAGTGCAGGAAAAGCATGTGACGATATTCAACACTTTGACATAATAAGAGCACTTAATAAACTAGAAATTGAAGGGATCTTCCTCAGCTCGGTAAAGGACATCTGTGAGAAGCCTAAAGCTATTATTGCACTTAAGGTGAGAGACTGAATGCTTTTCCCCTAAAATCAAGAACAGACAAAGATATTACTCTTGAGACTTATATTTAACATTTTGTGGAGATTCTAACAAGGATAATTAGTCAAGAAAATAAATAAAAGACATCCTGAATAGAAAGAAAAATTAAAACTATCTGTATTTGCAGAAGCCATGGTCTTATATATAGAAAATGCCAAAGAATCCACTAAAAATTTAAAGTAAATAAGTGCAGTCAGCATAGGTTCAGGGAACAAGATCAAAATACAGGATTAAATTGTATTTCTATACACTTGCCATGAATAATCTGAAAAGAAAATCAAGAAAGCAATTCTATGAAAAAGCGTGAAATATTTAGGAATACATTTAGCAAACAAAGTGCAAACTTTGCACTTTTAAAACTAAAAAAAATTGTTGAGATGAATTAAAGATTATTTTAAAAAATTAGAAGATATCTGATGTTCATGAATCAGATTTAAAATTGATAATAAATTCTATACAAATCTCATCAAAATCCCAGGTGGTTTTTGTTCAAAACTTGACAAGCTAGTGCTAAAATTCATTTAAGTTACCCAGAATCAAAATTAAATAAATAAATAAAGATCTTGGAAAAGAAGGACAAAGTTGAAGGATTCACACATCTTGTTTTTAAAAACTTACTGCAAAATTACAGTAATGAAGACAGTTTGGTACTGGCAAAGGACAGACTTTGGATAAATGGAATAGAATCAAATTCCATAAATAAATCTTTGGGAAAAAAAGGAGAAGGGTAATATTTTTTTCCAGGATTCCCTATGGAATACTGTTAGAATGACTATGATCAATTGGAATGAATATTTTCCAGTTGAAGTTTGGCAATTGAATAATGTCACTGTGGAGAAAACAATCTACTTCTCTTCTCCACTGCGCTACAGTATTCTCCAGGAGCCTCTCACCCCAGGCTCCGGGTCAACCACCTGGTGAACTCTCTGGAAAGGGAAAGCAGCTGATTTAAATACACACTGAGGTATAAACTATTCAAACTCCAAATTTTCCTGGAGCTCAAAGGCTTACTGAGCTAGAGTATCCCAAAAGAATTTCTTCAACCTCTGAAAACAGACCCAGCTAAGTACCATGCTACCTAAGATTAAAATTTAGAGCAAGGCAGGCAATTTGTTAAGGACACTGCCTAAGCTCCGAGAAGAAAACGATGGTTCAGTTGTTACAGTTACTATAAAATAGCAACTGTTTTAAGCATCATCTCTTGAACCAGAACCAGAAACTAGTATTTTAGGACAGTTGGGAGGGTGTAGTTCAGATTTAGAAAGATGTAAGGAACATTCAGAAGTACCAAATTTAAGAATATATTAAAAAGGAAAAATATTCTTTTAAGGAAATTATCAACAGAGAAGCAAAGTGGGTTGCTTGCTGCTGTGACATAAGGAGCAGGGATGAGACAAAACACAACCAGGAATTAATCTTACAGTATGTGAGACTAAAGGAAATTAAAGTAAAATGAGTATGAGTGGCTTGAGTTTATCTTGGACTAGAGAACATATTTAATAATGAGGCAACTGCCCAGACTGAAAAGAAATGTTTGGGGAAAATTGAAGAAAAGTTTATAAAGGCCAAATTTATTGAGCTCTTAAAATATAATCACGTTGGAGTGCATTTTAGAAGTTGTGATTATTAAACCTGCTTACTACTTCATTCTTATCCTGCCAAATCCTGCCAGTTAAAGAGCATACAAACTGTTGTAAAGGAATTTAGAGAATCCCAAACCATTGTTAAATGTCCCCCCAGACACAATGACTCTAACAAAAATCAGTTTGCCTACCTTTCAAATGCCACTTTCATCTCCGTGGGTCCGTACAGCCCATATAGAGTCATACTGAAGAGCTGATAAGTTACAAATGTTCCGAAGATGTTGTAATATTCATCTCCAACAAGGATTTGTTTCCCACTGTGACCCACCCCCTCTCCCCAGTATTTTAGCAAATATAGATGATAGGCTATGGGACTAGAAAATCCCAATAAAATCATGACCTAAGTATCTAATCATAATTCTAAAGAAAACCGAACAGATAAGTTTTTTCCCCCTCTAAATTAAAAACACAAGCAGATGAATTTCAGATTTTGGATTTTAACATTAAAGAGAATATAAAAGCTTTGTGGTAAGAGATGGGGTAAGAGAGAAGGAAAGGCAGGACAGGGAGGCAGCACCACCGGAAACACACTGCTACCTAACAATTAAAAAGTTTACCCGGAGGAAATAGCCTACAAATTTTTACAGAAGGTTAATCTAAAATGATGTGAGTCTTGAAATAGTTGGCTGTCACATTCAATAGCAGGGTCATACAGTGGTCACCGGCTACCTAAGGGGAGAAGTTGGTAAATTACTTTCTCCAGTTCACGCTCTTTCTGGAAACATCAGCTTTTCCAGTATCTTCGGCTGGCCTGCATCAGGCGGGTTCCCATTCTGTGGAAGGTTTGTTAACCCAGCTAGCAGCAGGTCCTGATTGGTCATGAGAGAATCCGGGCTAAATGTTATACATTTCCAATGATGTAAAAGTAAATTAGAGAACAGGGCCGTTATTACACCAGAGAACGTGGGGCAATGGGGAATAATAAAAATCAGACTACTCTAATTTCCTTTGAACAACTAAATATACACAGGTCATTATTTCCTGTAATCTGCGGGCCTCCTAGTGTAAGTCCTGGCCCTGCGTTAGAGCCTCCAAGACAAAAACAACAAAATGTAGTGTGGAGAGGAATGGAAAAGGCTGTAATGCTATTTAGAGAATGGATTAAGTACAGTTTTCAGATGCTGAATTTCTGAAATCCATATTCGTCCAAATTAGACAACCAGGGAGGAAAATTTACCTTGCTTGAAAAATTTAGATGTTTCCCTAACAGTAGTTTTCACTCATTTTCCCTATAGTTGGTTCCTGTACATGGCTGAGATGGCTGAACCACATTGTAACTATTCTTTGCCAAGGCTGGATCATGAAGGGAATCACTATTTCTTCTTGAATAGGGTTCAGACTATACTTAACATTATTTCTCTGGGGACTGATCTTAGTCCTTGATTTCAAGTCTATGCCAAGATTGGTCTGTTTTCCCAAGATGTGAACCATGCTACTTTTATAGACATGAGGAAGTCTCTTCTAGTTTTAGGTAGGTCTGCACCTACTTTCCCAATATATGAGGACTTCTAGGCAATCAGAAGAGGCTACTTACGGGCCCACAGCATTCTGTGTTTTGGCAAGAGAATGAGTGAGAAAGATGCAGCCTTTACCAGTACCTTTGGCTGCATGGACCCATTCCATCCACATCATCTGATGGACTTTTAAATACATTGATTCCTGGGCATCCAATGTGCTAAAAGGTAGAACTCAGGAGCTATTTTAAGTAAGGGATTTTATGCATGCTAAAGTTTGAAACCCCTGCTAGCCATCCTTTACATTTTCACAAAACTTATCCAAAGGGACTGCTAGAGATATTCTTTATCATATTTGTACCTGGAGACATCTAGAACTTAATTCATCATGGCTGTGCCAAGTTCCTCCTCCATGCACTATACTATTGTAAAGAATAGATTTCTCTCCATGATACTAAATTCTTGTACTACTACATCAGCTTATATTTGTGCTACTGCAACTTCTCATGTCCTTTAATTTCACCCAAGGAATTATGCATAATCCACAAAGCTTTTCTCACACAGGGATTCTTGGCTCCCAAGCAACTCAGCTAGGATAGAGGGGCTGAGTGATGATAAGGAGCTGTTTCTCTTGAAGGATGGACTGCAGACACCAAAACCTCTCCTGGTCCTACCAACTCTATCTGGATAGAATGGAAAATATCAGCTTATGGCAAATTTGAGTTGAGATCCTAGGAAGCTGGCCGTATTCATCCAGGAGTTCAGCTTGAGGAATGGGATAGGGGGCAGTAAGTGAAAGAAAAAGGGAGGTCATCCAGCTAGGAAAATGCCAAGATAGAGCCATCTATTGTATGTGTAAATGTGAGTTTTCTTACTATCAAATAGGTGGATAAGTATATAAGGTGTCCCATTTTACCTGAGATACTTCTGGTGTAGGCATCTTTTCTTAGTGCTGCTATTAATTGCTCCCTTTTCACTCTTGAAGGTGTTCAGTTTGGATAAAAATGGTGTGCATACATAGTAATATCTAGTCCTTCCAGTAGCTTGGCTGCTCCTAAGAAGAGGCCACATATCCACATTTTATTATTAGAAGATTACCAAGCCTCTTTAAGGCTTTATCATTGCTTAGCCTTAGAGCAAGTTTTAATAAGTGAGAGAAATAATAAGAGGTTCCAGTGGTCTTGGGTGTGGAGGGGGAAAGGTGGCTTCCAAGAGAATGATGTAGAATAGGAATATTGAGGAGAAGTTGGCTTCAGGCCATAACTACAACTATAGAAATCCTTATTGGACTGCCGGTCAAGATGGAGGCATAGTAAACATGGCTTGCTGTCTTGCACAACCACACAAAATTACAACTAAAATATAGAAAAACCTTCACTTAGAACCACCAGAAATCAAGTTAAATAGAAGTCCAACAACTATGGCATTAAAGAAACCATATCCATCCAGTCTAGTAGGAGGGGCAGAGACACAGAACTGGCTGGTCCCACATCCACGTGTGGTGGGTAAAAATTCAGGGGGGGATATCTCAGGAGTGAGGAGCCCCAGCCCAACACCAGACTCCTTGGCCCAGGGATCCAGTGCCAGGAAGATAAGTCCCCATAAATTCTGTCTGCAAAAACCAGTGGGGATTGAGTCAGTGATACAAACTGCTGGAATCCCAAGCAGTTCCTCTTAAATAACCTACATACTGATTTACTTAAACTCAATCCCTCTGAGCTCCAGCACCAGGGTGGCAGCTTTAAAGGCACCATTGCCATGTGGAGAGGAACTGAAGTGTCCGACATCAAGGCGAGACCTGGGGGACAGCTTTCTCTCAGACAGAAAGGTAGGCAAGGTCATTGTCCCTCTTCTGAGCCCTTCCCCCTCAGAGCCACAGAGCTGGCAGATGCATGCCACACTGAGAATCAATCAAACTAGCTAACATTGTTTGCTCCACCCTGGAGATCCCCTGAGGCTCCATCCTACCCAACTTACGGGCCTGCCCAAGTTGTTAGCAATGGCTTTTCCATGTAAATGGTTGGTCGTGGCTCATGCTTCACAACTCCCTAAAACCTCTCAAACAAGCAACAGCTGGCCTCAGTGAGCCCCCAAACCCTGTACTCTTGCTAAGTGGCCCTAGGCTCAGCACCAGCTGCAACCAGCCTAGATTTACAACTTTACTTCATCTGGGAACCTCCAAGCCCAGCACAAGTAGCAGCCATCTGCAGATTGCTTTATAACTCCTGGAGGGTCGCACTGGGCAGAATACATGTGGGGGCTGACCTTGGCCTGCACCACCCAGGAAAGCCCAGAGCCTGTGCACACACTGGACAGCTACAGACCATGTCAGAGCACCACCACCCTGCCCCTGCACAGCTGATCCTCCATGGAGGGCTGAGGTTGGTGGTCAGTGGTCATAGCCCATTGCTGCTGACTCTCTTGGCCTGCCAACAGCAATAAAAGCACAACTACAAGAGGAGGGTGTATTCAGCCCACACAGAGGGCAGGCACACCTCCAGTATCCTGCTTGGGTGATAGGGGAGGCTGTGCCCCTGGACCCTACAGGGCACCTACTACATTAGGCCGTGCTACCAAGACACAGTCATAGCAGCTCTACCCAATACACAGAAACAAACACAGGGAGGCCACCAAAACAAGGAGACAAAGAAACATGGTCCAAATGAAATAACAGATCAAAACACCAAAAAAAGAACTAAGCAAAATGGAGATAAGTAATCTATCAGATGCAGAGTTCAAAACACTGGTTATAAGGATACTCAAGAATCTTAGTGAGGACCTCATCAGCATAAAACAAAAACAAAAACAAAAACAAAAAACCCTTGTCAGAAACAAAGTATACACTAATTAAAATAAATAACAATTTACTGGGAAACAACAGTAGAGTGGATGAAGCCAGGAAACAGATAGATGATTTGAAACATAAGGAAGCAAAAAACAACAATTCAGAACAACAAGAAGAAAAAAGAATACAAAAAAAAATGAGGATTGTGTAAGCAGCCTCTGGGACAACTTCAAGCATTCCAACATTCTCATCATAGGGGTGCCAGAAGGACAAGATAAAGAGCAAAAAATTAGAAATTGAAAGAATAATGAAAGATAACTTCCCTCATTTGGTGAAGGAAACAGACATGCAAGTCTGTGAAGTGCAGAGAGTCCCAAACAAGATAGATGCAAAGAGGCCAACTCCAAGATACATCATAATTAAAATGCCAATGGTTAAAAATAAAGATAGAACCTTAGAAGTAGGAAGAAAAAAGCATTTAGTTATCTACAGGGGAGTTCCATAAGACTGTAAGCTGATTTCTCAAAAGGAACTTTGCAGGCTAGAAGGGATTGGCAAGAAATATTCAAAGTCATGAAAAGCAGGGACCTATATGCAAGATTGCTCTACCCAGCAAAGCTATCATTTGGAATCATTGGGTAAAGATCTTCTCAGAAAAGAAAAAACTAAAGGAGTTCATTATCATCTAACCATTATTATATGAAATGTTAAGGGGACTTATTTAAGAAAAAGATTGCCAGATGGGAGAGGTGTGTGGGGGAATGGATGAAGAGGCGAGGAGATTAAGAAGTACGAATAGGTAGTTACAGAATAGCCATGGGGATGTAAAATACCCTGTAGGAAATGGAGTAGCCAAAGAGCTTAAACACATGACCCATGCTCATGAGCCAAAGTGTGGGGATTTCCTGAGGGAAGCAGGGGTGCTGGGTGGAGGGGGGCAAAGAGGGAAACACTGAGACAACTGTAACCGCATAATCAATATAATGTAAATTAAAAAACCCTATTATCTCAGTTCTTTTCTTTTCATAAAAAATTATGTTTGTATTCAGAGCACATAAAATATTTAGAAGTTACCTTTTAATCAAACAAATGCAGTACTTTATAACTTTTTCTGATTATTAAATAATAATCTTGAATATTAAATAACACATTTGGAAAAAATCACACCTTTACTCTTGTTTACATAGTTTTAACATCTACAGCAAGGTTTTCCAGTTGTCCCCCCACCATCTTTGCCAGTAGTCTCAATATTTTAATAACATATTAGAAAAAAAAATGTTTCTAGGAGATGTTATTCTAGAACCATAAGAAACTGGACGTCTCTATTTAAAGAAAATAATTGTCCTAGGTTCTGTCAGATCTGGGAGGCAGAGAAGAACATTAAACAAAATAGAGCTAATATTTTGTACTTTACAATCTGGAGAAAAAAGACATTTCCACAAAACTGAGTTCTGTTGTCACTGCCAGAAAGTGTCTCTGAGAAAATAAACATATACATCCCCTCCAAAAAAAAAAAAAAAAAGTGAGAACAGGACTTTTTTTCTCTCTTAATTTGCTGTTTGTTTCTAAAAAAAAATCCACCCCCACATAGGTCACTTGGAATTCATTTTGTCTACATCCTGGACTGCACGTAGAGAGACAAAAAAATGCCTGGGATCTGAAAGGAGGAATGCGGTAGGGCATGGGAATTGTAATGTCGTGGTGGTCACCAGAGCATATTTTGGCTTGTCTTAAAACAAGCAAGCACCATTGGACCTTTAGAACACTAGCAAATTAGTCCCGCTATCAGGCTACCTATCGGAGGCTCACTGCCTGAGAAAAAGCGTGTGGGTTTGTAGCTGCAGCCCGAGGCGCTGGCAGGCCCTCCTGTCAGCCCCTGCCCGCTTTCTGACTTCCAGTACTGTTCCGCGACCTCTGCCCCCATCCGGTGTACTGTTACAGTTCATTTCAATAATTAAACAGTTCAAGGATGGCAAGACTTTTGTGTTGTCAAGAGCAAATCAGGGCAGTGGCTTTTTCTTAATACTAAAATCAGGAGTGTTTGGGCTTAATTATATTAGCTAGTGCCTGTTCATTAATTTTCCCAATCATACAAAGACATGTTTTCGGGGAAGATTGGCAATGGGTTAACGTGGTTATTAAGACAGGGCATTTCAAAGGACAGGAATCCGAACTCTGACAAAATCAGATGTCTGAAATTTCAATCAAAGCACCCTGGGTTCCCGTGGCAGCTTTTCTCCACAAAGTAAGACAGCTTTTCTCCCATCTGGAATCCCAAGTCACTCAGGGAACTGGACTAAGTCATTGGATGTCAGGTCCAAATATGCTGAATTCTCAATGCCAGAAAAATAAACTGCTCCCTCCAAACTCTAAGTAATTGGGTGATGTACCATTTTTGAAAAGTCTCTTACATCCTCACTTACTATTGCTCAGTGAAGCCTTACTACCTTCCCACTTCAAGAAAAAAAAAAAGCAATATAATGTACTTAGTGAAACCAGCAAATTTGCTATTTTTGCTACTTTAGCAAAATGTTAATACTTCAACTTTTTGTTAGTGATGTCTTGGAAATTTTGCTTATTTTTTTCCCTTTGGAGAGTTTAATGTGTACCTTAATGCCCCCTTTCATTATCGGCCTGGCCCTTTTCCCAGCTCTTCCCTGCTGACTCCAGACCTATCCTGCTTATTTTGTGGTGGTGGCTGGCTCTTGGTCATTCAGACATGTTTGTGGCTTATAAGTGTATCAAATTAGATGGTACAGTCTCCTAGGTCTCCTCCCTGTATCCTGACAAAATTTGTCTTGCTCACAAATCTTCACTGGCCTCCCTGCACTATATTATTTATCATCGGTATCCTTTTCAAACCTGAGAAATGCCCAATGCCTGTCTTTACTTATAATAAAAATGGCCAAATCATGATAATTTAAAGGTGTCTTACTAAAACCTTTTGAACCCTTGAGGATACAGTTCACCAGTGAATAACCTTGATGATTAAACTCTCAACCGGTCGTGTTGATTATGGCAAGGCTGTAGAGAATGATGCAATGGCTATAATAACATTTCATAGTCTCCCCAATTTCAGCTTAAGAGCTATATTCCTTTCTGAACTAGCTGAAAATTCAAGTGCAGGTGGCCAGTACAGTCTGTGTAATATTCTTCAGTTTTAGAGCTGCCCACAGAGTGGTAAAATGTGGGTTTTGGAGCTAGATGAGCTGGACTCAAATCCTAATCCTGCCCCCCTCTATCTGTAGGACTTTGGGAGAGTTACTTTTTAGGTCTCTCACCATTTTCTCATCTGTAAAATGGACCTGATAATAGGACTTAGCTCAGAGCATTCTTAGAAGGATTAGATGAATCATATATAGAACAGTATCTGTCCCGAGGCAATAAATGTCAGTTTTTATCGTAGCGCCATGGACCGACATCTGTACCGCTCCTAATACTGTGGCTTGTCAACTTTGTTTGGAGGCTTGTGCTTCTTGGTAAGCTTTTCTTTTCATCTCTGTGTCACTCGTGCACATCGCAGTGCCTCGGACAAAGCTACTGGATAACACTCGTCAGTGTGCGGGTTCATGGGTGCAGGGGCAGGGGGAGGTGCGGGTGCAAAGCACTGGGGTTGGTTCTGACAATCACATGAATGCTGGTGCCTGCAGTGATATCTCCTTTTCATCATGTCCTTCCGCTGTTCAGATTGCGTGGCCTTTCTGAGCTTGGACACTCTCCCAGCCTTGGTTTTCCTCCCTTTCCCATGACAGTTTTCCTCTCCTTAGTCCTTTTAAGTGACTAATTATCTAGTTTGATCACTAAGTGGAAGGGGCTTTATGTGTCACGACTTTGAGATAGTGTGCATATTTTATCAGCATTTTTTTATCACTGCTTCATTCCAAGGAAGTGACTAATATGGGAATTTCAATAAGGCTATTAGAAAACTTTTTTCTTAGGAGGTTTTGGGGCTTTCTTTAAATTACATAACCTATAATCATCCGCCTTCTCTAACTGGAGCTAAAGCTGACCCTGACCAGTACTTTGTTCCAATATATGAACAGCTAAATAGGCTCATTTTGAATGAAAAGGCAGAGGGTAAACGTGAAAACACTAAGTGGCCACCAGGAAACCCCGTAGCATATTCTGAGTTAGAGTTCAGCTATAGGCTTCACACATGCAGTTTAGCTCTTCTCTGCACCCCCAGGGGAAGTGAAGCTGGAGAGTCAACATGAGAAATTCAAGTCTCATATTTTCCAGGTGTACACAAGCCAAATCTTGCAATGATGTTGGCGACTTCTCGGCGTTGCAAAATAATGAAGAAATTTTCAAGTGAATGATTCTCTGGCTCTCTTTAGAATATTCTTTATTTCTACTTGTTCTTTCAAACTTGATATTTCAACACCGGTGGAGGTGAAAGTGGAACTCAGTGTCACATATCTTGCTGAGGCAACATGTATATAATGAAAACTTTCTAAAGCTGAGAATACAATGGATGAAACAAGAATTGAATAAAAGTTCTGAAATTCAATATTCACACTGTCAAGGCATTTCTAGCCAGGTTGAAAACACTCCATTACCAGTTTTCCCAATGCCTGGATAATAGTTGTTAGTTACTAAAAGCGTATTTAGAGCAGTGTGCTCAAACCACAGGAGAAGTTAACGTAGGGGAAAGAGGAATCCTGTTGGCATCATCTTTTCATTGTAAGCAACTCCCACTCATTGTTGACACTGAAAGAACTTTGTAAAAGAAGATGTAGAGGAGAAGGGGAAGAGGATCTTGAATGTACTCATGGTCAAAGGATAAGGACTGAAGGGGAGGATGCAACCAGTCGAGGCAGTGAAAAAGAAAACAGTCACAGAGGAGAGGAAAGCATTCAAGAATTTAATTCCATAGATGTAGCATACAGGAAAAAAAATCACTGGAAGGTACTATGTGTAGAAAGATGGAACCATGTGAGAAATAAGAAACAAATAGAAGACATAGGATTTACTTACTACATTCCGAGCAGAGGTGGTCATGTTTTGTCATACCATCAAATCTCTACTGCAGGTACTTTTGACCCCATTTCCTAAAAGAATAAGTTGAGGCTCATTTAGGTAAAGCCTCATGCCTCAGGTCGGTGTTAACTAAAAAGCAACCCGGATTCCAAGGTACATTGACCCCATCTAAATTTTTTCTATAATTTATGCATTTATTTTCTAGACCTTCTTTCTCTCAGCAAGGGACATTGATTTGGCTCTGACATGTTTCTTAGTTCCCTAGGTTAATGTGAAAACTCCAGAGGGAGTAGCATGGTGAAGAAGAAGCTGTGATTGATCCCTTAGTTCTGATATAAACGTTGTCACTAACTAGCTCTGTGCTTTTAATCAATAGCCTAGGACCCTTTCTTTCTCATCTGTGAAATGAGGGGCCGGGGACTCAGTGTTTTCTTAAGGTAGCTTTTGGCTCCAACGCTCTGTGGCTCAATTGAATTAAATGAGAGTGAACATAAGTAGATGAGAACTAGGGGTTCTAGAAATAATACATCAATATACTGCCTAGAAAGTAAGGGTTATTAGGCTCATTAGGAGAAATGCTTTAAATACATATTCCATTTAGAATATCATGTTTTTAGATGCAAAAAATTATATGAGGATATTGAACAAATGTGAAATTCAGAAGACAGATATTTCAAAACTTTTTGGAAAGCATTTGGAAGGAAGAAAGAAGGGAAATTGGTAGGAGAAAGGTTGAATCGGTTTCCCCCCCTTTGGGGAAACAGCTGCATTACTGATGTTCCTGTCTTTGTACCAGAATTGTGTACTAATTTCAAACTATGGAAAAACTTGTAGCATTTTTCCCTAGAATGAGTAGATTACATCCCTAAGTAGGTCATTCCATATTCTTTGTTTTATTTTTAATAACTTGATCAAAGTACCTTAAATATTAACAATATAATTTATCTTTGTATTTAATTGAGACACCTAAACTAAACTAATACAAGTTATAATCATTCTGCCCTTCATCAGGCCTTAAATCTCTAATAGATTCTATAAATTGTTAAGCTCTTTTCTATATACCTAAACCTCTGTAAGATTCTTTATTCAATGAGGTTGATATGAAGAAATAGATTAAATTAAAAATACATTATGGAATTTGATTTTCACACAATCTTATAAAGAAGATAAATCAGATTGTATTTATAGATGAATCTGAGTCATAGTTAGCATACTTGCCTCAGTTTCCCCAGTGTTTAATTAAAAAACCCCATAACTTTATTGGAAAAAATAATAGATTTGGAAGAAAAAAACTTAAGTGAATGTTTTGCCAGAGCATTATTGAAATATGTATGCCTGGCATAGTGACCCCATGGCTATGGGGAAGTCAGCCCAAGATTAGTTCTTATTTCCCTCACCCGGGATGAGCTTGTCAAAGAGGCACTCTGCCATGCCAGCTTCCACGACCCCATCTTGCACATGTTGGTGAGATGGCCACTCAACTCTTGGATGGACTTGACCTGTTCATGTAGGTAGTGACTCTCCAGGAAGTCACACAGGTGGGTGTTGCTTTTGTGGATGAACAGCTGGTATAGATCTAGCAGACCCTGGTTTACTTCCCTCATCCAGATGGAGGGTACACTCCATGGCCTTTAGGCTGCTCTCCTTCTAGTCACAGTCTGGCTTCTTGATGTCACGGAAGCAGATATGGACTACTCTCTTGTTCTGCAGCCCTATAGCTTCTTGGCTGCTCCCTCTGCATCAGTGACTGGTGTAGGAAGTGCTGGGTGAAGGGCTTCCAGACCACATTGTGGCAGAAGTCGGCTGTGGATAATTGCAAGTAGAAGGTATAGTGTTCCATGTTGATTTGGCTGTGGACGGTGGCCCACAGTAGGGGCAGCTGTTAATTGGTAAAACTATGAGTCTGGTACCCAGGTGCTCGAATTCCATTTCAAGCCCTACTATCTTTATTATGGCTTGCATAATATTCTGTTTTGTCCTCTATGTAGTCTTGGGGACATCACAAAACTGAAACATCAGACATTAGAGATGTGGGATAAAAGACACAATAAGACTAAAACAGTTAGCACCAGGTGTAATGTAAATTTAACAAATTAAGAGATGTTGAGCTTTGGACCAAATGGACTCAATCTCTGTGAAATCAAAACCACCTTTCCAAATTTTCTTCTTCATTTGTAAGATGTGATTACCCATAACTTGAAAATTTGTTTTCCCCCCCCAAAATCATTTTGTTAAAAATGATTTTAAAATTATATACCATATAAATATTACTTGTATTAATATGACTATAGAGCCAAATCTTCAATTCTATATTTATCATATAGTGGAAGCATATATAATTTAAGTAAGTCAAAATTTATTCACTATTTCTTTTAGTTTTAATATAGTTTCTCTTCAGTGATTGGATATATAACACAGCCATATTACCCTAAGAATAATAAACATTTAAAACTTAATCTTGTTTCTCTATTCCTAGATCTCACCTTCTTTTCTATGCTCTCAGAGATTAAATAGCACACTTCTTTAATCAGTGGGT